>NC_138311.1:49197500-49797500 GCF_965601325.2 Salmo salar | reverse complement strand
CTCACTCATCATTATTCGTGATTTATTCAGGGCTATCCATAATCATGGTAGCATCCACATTAATGTTCAAGTGTTTAGAAACATATTATATTCTTACTTACAATAAAAGTGACTCCAAAATGACACAAGACATTATAATAATCTGAAACACAACCAAAACAAACAGCAAATGCATCCAACACGTTTGTTGTCAGAAGGTTTATGTAGTCATTACGTGCTTTGAAAATATACAACTTTTGACTACTTTAATAATACACATACAGTGTAGGTGAATTTGTCCCAATACATCTAATAAGAAGTTTTCAAATTAAAACTAGAATGACAAAGATGTGATACATTAAACTGAATATAAAGCATCAACTTAGTGAACACATTTGGTGCTTAATATGAGGGTTTCAACAATGAATATTCTTTATATGTCAATATGTCTTGGTTGGTAATGTCTTGGGGCCAAACAGGTAGCAGTTATGAAGTACGACAATAGTTGGAAGAGTCGCAGAGAAAATAAAGCCATTGTTGATTAGATGCTTTTTTTCATTAATTAGGCTATTTTCTCTTGAACCATATGGTCTATACAGTACAAACTTATGGATAATATGGACACAGATATAAAAAAATGTTTTCCAAAGTTATTCAAGTATAAATTACCAAAGTTACCATATATTTCCATGGATTACCTATTAATCAGAAGATTTTGATAACTTTGGTAAATTACCAGTAGCTTTGCAACCCTAATTGCACGTGTCCAAGTCTGCCCAAAACCTCAATTATGCACTGGGAAACCAGCCAAGGAAAGCTATAATATAGATGGGTTAACTGACAACGTCCTGAGAACGATGCACATGCTTAAATGGGGCAGAAGTCCATGACTTGTTTTTCAGTCTCTCGGCCCCAGCTTTGATGCACCTGTACTGTCTCCACCTTCTAGATGGTAGCGGGGTGAACATGCCCTGGCTCCGGTGGCTTTAAGGGCAAAGTCACAATTCATCAGCCTAATGAGGTTAAAGAGGAGCTGTTGCGCCTTCTTCACCACACTGTCTGTGTGGACAGATCATTTCAGGTTGTCAGTGATGTGCATGCTGTGGAACTTTTCACCCTCTCCACTGCGGCCCCATCGATGTGGATGGGGGCATGCCCCCTCTGCTGTCTCCTGAAGTCCACCATCACCTCCTTAATTTTATTGACGTTGAGGGAGAGGTTATTTTCTTGACAGCACTCCGCCAGGGCCCTCACCTCCTCCCTGTAGGCTGTCTCGTCGTTGTTGGTAATCAGGCCTACCTCATGGATATAACCCATTTTAGCATGGACATTGCCATTGAGGACTTCCCCAATTTTAAAGTTGTCAACTGAGTGGGGATTCCTATGAGTTGGGAGCAATCTGCCAATGAAGAAAAATTAAATTGACTACTTTAAGAGATAGCTTCAATGGCACTGCTCACGCTGTCATAGATGCTATAATGACACAGATACAAAGATGAGTCCTCTATTGATCTTCAGGGCTTGTTCTTCACACACGTATCTGCCCTCTCATTGACCAGAATGGTCCCACCTGGTCTCGCCTCCTCTCGCCTGTCTTCCATCTTTGAGGACATGTATTCCCATGGTTAGAGTGGTCACTTGACTATCTTGTCAATATAATAGAACATCTTTGGGTGCGCACATGTCGTTTTTTTTGCCATGAATAGTGCTTGTGAGGCTACACTGGTGCGAAGGCGCACAGATATATTTTTTCCCGTGAATCTTACTTGTGAGGCAATACTGGTGCCAAAAGCTCCCTTCAAGTCGTCACAATGCCCCTAGTGGCGAAAGAAAGTAAGAACTGTCATTGAATCCATTGAAAATAATGTACATGGTCATAGAGGACAAAGATTCTGATAAAGTACATAATAGATTTTTTCATAAAATAGAGGCATACAAAGACAAAACAAATGTTGTACGGTGTGGAAATTATAACAAATGAGTGAAGAAATGCAGAAAAAGTTTGTTTGAACAATAGAAAAAGCGTCAGGTAGCCTAGTGGTTTGAGCATTAGGCCAGTAACCGGAAAGGTTGCTAGATCGAATCCCTGAGCTGCCAAGTTAAAGATCTGTCGTTCCGCTCCTGAACAAGGCAGTTAACCCACTCTTCCCCAGTAGGCCGTCATTGTAACTAAGAATTTGTTCTTAACTGACTTGCCTAGTTAAATAAAGGTAAAAAACAACATCATTAAAACAATGTAGAATGTATGTGTGGTCACCCTAGGGTCATGAAGCATATGTAGAAATGGTATTATTCACAAATATCACATACAGTTAAACTGTCACAAAATGGACAAATATTGTGATATGATATTTTGGCCATATCGCCCAGCCTTAATTTAATATGAGGCCCCTTTGCCATATTATTATGTAAATTACATTGAAAAAATAACAACAAATTGTATGACATATTTAAATGTACTGTAGTTTATGTGTTCTTCTAATCAGGCTTGCTGTCTGTCTGTCACTTAGAATGTTTACTTCTGGCTTGTCTGCTCTGGGCAGAGATAGACAGGAAGGAGTGTTACAGTAGTATGCCAGTGTGGCTCTATGATATCTCAGGGAGGTTTCTCAGCCTTCTGAGGTCGAGAGTGCTGAAAGTGCCAGTTTGGCTTGTAATGGATTATTTAGCTACAGTAGGCGTCTGCTTCACTACTTCCTAACAATGGAGTCTATTGTATACATATCTTACATATCAGCAACCTACAGTTCAGTTTGTGAAAACTATGAAATTCATTCAATGCTGCTGCACTTCATTCCATATTCCCCAAGGAGCAGATGATATGATGCTGCATTGGCTCCATCGGAGTGAAAAGTGCGTGAGAGGTTAACTACATGTATACAATAGACTCCATTGTTAGGAAGTAGTGAAGCAGACGCCTACTGTAGCTAAATAATCCATTACAAGCCAAACTGGCTATACGTGTGTATTAATATGCATGTTTAAACTGGAAATGTAAAAAAAAAATGCATATCCCAACTCTTCCGTTATTGGGGCGGCAGGTAGCCTAGTGGTTAGAGCATTGGGCCAGTAACCGAAAGTTTGCTAGATTGAATCCCTCAGCTGACAAGGTAAAAATCTGTCTTTCTGCCCCTGAACAAGACAGTTAACCCACTGTTCTTGGGCCGTCATTGTAAATAAGAATTTGTTTTTAACTGTCTTGTCTAGTTAAATAAAGGCTAAATAAGAAAACAAAAAAACTATTAATGGCAACTCTGGAGCAATTAGGGTTAAGTGCCTTGCTCAAGGGCACATCAACAGACTTTTCAACTTGTTGGCTCGGGGATTCAAACGTGTGACCTTTCGGTTACTGGCCCAACACTAACTGCTAGGCTACCTGCCAGGGCTTCCCAACTCTCTTCCTGGAGATCTACCATCCTGTGGGTTTTCAGTCCAACCCTAATTTAACACACCTGATTCTACTTATTAGCTGCTCAACAAGACCTTAATAACTAGCTGAATCAGATATGCTAATTTAGGGTTGGACTGAAAACCTACAGGACAGTAGATCTCCAGGAAGAAGGTTGGGCAGCCCTGCTCTAAGCGCAAGGCTATCTGCCACCCCATTGCTCTAAATACTAGGCTACCTGCCACCCCAACACTCTAACTGTTACTCTAACTGTTAGGCTACCTGCCCCCCAATGCTCTAAATGTTAGGCAACCTGCCACCCCATTGCTCTAACTGCTAGGCTACCTGCCACCCCAACACTCTAACTGTTACTCTAAATGTTAGGCTACCTGCCACCCCAACGCTCTAACTGTTAGGCTACCTGCCACCCTAACACTCTAACTGTTAGGCTACCTGCCACCCTAACTCTCAAACCTCTAGGCTACCTGCCACCCCATTGCGCTAAGCGCTAGGCTACCTGCCACCCCATTGCTGGCTGATGTGAGTGTTGCTTTTTATTTTGTATTTAGTACTGCATTCTAATTAAATGCAGCTATTCTACCAATGCTTTCACTGTATTGATTACACTGAAGTCAGCCTAAGGACACTTTTACTCAGTTTAAGACAAAACGAATGAAACATTCTCACAACCTCATACTCTAAACCTGCTTTCCTCTTGCTTTGTCTTTCTCAGAGGATTAACTATGTGCCGCAGCTGGCCCACAAGTGTTCAGGGGTACGTTCCCTGGAGTCATCCACCAGATCTGGTGAGTCCCTGGAGGAGAGCAGAGCAGAGGAGAGGACAGCTGGGAGGGCTTGTGACACAAAGCCACTGGAGCAGTCAGTTCTGATTTTTAGAGGAAGTCATGTATAATGCATAGCGGCCAGGTCAGGTGAATTTGCACTTGTGGATACTACAGTAGGCTTGCTACATGTCAAAGCAAACTGATTATATAAGGTTGTTTGTTCTAGCAGAGTAGTCATTAGGACTTCCTTTTTGTTGTGTTCAGGTGCTGTTTCTGGACCCAGTTCAGGAAGAGAGAACTGAGCTGGTGAAAATGTCAGAGCTCTTCTGCAAACACAATATTCCTCTCAGCTACTTTATAGGCTGCAGAGAACTACACGTTTATCTTCACACCTGTCAACTCCACCAGAAGGTGAATCATACATTTTCTACAAACTGAAACAATGTATTTTTCTGCTTATTTATGAATCGGATGTGTGTTTGTCGTCAGTAGTGAAAGTCGATGGTATTACGGATGCTGGAGTTGCATTTTTCCAGATTCTGAATTACATCGCCGACAAGTATGATTCACAGGCTGTCATGTCTATGAGCTCTGTGAGTATCTCATGTATTTACATCTCTGCCATTTCCAGCGAGCACTTTCTTGTGGAATTATTTAAGCACAATCTTTTGCAACTTCATGCAACCTTTAATGTTTATCACTTGTATAATGGTACGCTTAGTCCCGTTGGGCCGCTGTCTCAGACAATATTGGACTAGACGAGTGAGGGTTTGCCTGAGGCATCAGCCTCTCTAGGCAGGGCTGGAAGTTAACCACAGTGCCTGTGATTTAAAGGAGATTGATGGTTAAGTCTCACTGAACTTTTTTGTGCACTTGCAGATGTAGAGTACAATAAAGTGCAGATCAGCGAGATATTATCTGTCGATACGGTGTCTATATGTCTCAAGAAGAAATTCCCCAAAGCCAGTGCAGCAAGGATTCTTGGGGAGGATTCTGATTCTGATGACAAAAGAAAGATATGTACAGTATGTTTCACTGGTGCATTCAGTGTCTTGCAAAAGTATTCATCCCCCTTGGCGTTTTTCCTATTTTGTTGCATTACAACCTGTAATTTAAATGGATTTGTATTTTGATTTCATGTAATGGACATACACAAAATAGTCCAAATTCGGGAAATGAAATGAAAAAAATGACTTGTAAAAAAAAAAAAATCTAATTCAAAACTGAAAAAGTGGTGCGTGCATATGTATTCACCCCCTTTGCTATGAAGACACTAAATATGTTCTGGTGCAACCAATTACCTTCAGAAGTCACATAATTATTTAAAAAAAGTCCACCTGTGTGCAATCTAAGTGTCACGTTATCTGTCACATGATCTCAGTATATATATACCTGTTCTGAAAGGACCCAAAGTATGCAACACCACTAAGCAAGGGGCACCACCAAGCAAGCAGCACCATGAAGACCAAGGAGCTCTCAAAACAGGTCAGGGACAAAGTTGTGGAGAAGTACAGATCAGGGTTGGGTTACAAATAAATATCTTAAACTTTGAACAATTCCACGGAGCACCATTAAATCCATAATTAAAAAATAGAAAACATATGGCACCACAACAAACCTGCCAAGAGAGGGCAGCCCACCAAAACTCACGGACCAGGCAAGGACGGCATTCATCAGAGGCAACAAAGAGACCAAAGATAACCCTGAAGGAGCTGCAAAGCTCCACAGCGGAGATTGGAGTATCTGTCCATAGGACAATTTTAAGCCATACACTCCACAGATCTGGGCTTTACGGAAGAGTGGCCAGAAAAGCCATTGCTTACGAAAAAAATTAAGCAAACATGTTTGGTGTTTGCCAAAAGGCATGCGGGAGACTCCCCAAACATATGGAAGAAGGTACTCTGGTCAGATGAGACAAAAATGTAGCTTTTTGGCCATCAAGGAAAACGCTATGTCTGGTGCAAACCCAACACCTCCCATCACCCTGAGAACACCATCCCCACAGTGAAGCATGGTGGTGGCAGCATCATGCTGTGGAGATGTTTTCCATTGGCAGGGACTGGGAAACTGGTCAGAATTGAAGGAATGATGGATGGCGGTAAATATAGGGAAATTATTGAGGAAAACCTATTTGTCTTCCAGAGATTTAAGCTGGGACGGATGTTCACCTTCCGGCAGGACAATGACCCTAAGCATATTGCTAAAGCAACACTAGAGTGGTTTAACGGGAAACATTTAAATGTCTTGGAATGGCCTAGTCAAAGCCCAGACCTCAATCAAATCGAGAGTCTGTGGTATGACTTAAAGATTGCTGTACACCAGCAGAACCCCACCAACTTGAAGGAGCTGGAGCAGTTTTACCTTGAAGAATGGGCAAAAATCTCAGTGGCTAGATGTGCCAAGCTTATAGAGACACGCCACAATCGAATTGCTGCATAAGGTGGTTCTACAAAGTATTGACATTGAGGGGGTGAATAGTTATGCACGCTCAAGTTTTTTAAAATATTTTTTTTGTCTTATTTCTTGTCTGTTTCACAAGAAAAAATATTTAGCATCTTCAAAGTGGTAGGCATGTTGTGTACATCAAATGACACAAACCCCCAAAAACTCAATTTTAATTCCAGGTTTTAAGGCAATAAAATAGGAAAAATGCCAAGGGGGGTGAATGCTTTCACAAGCCACTGTATATTTTTAAATGTAAACAACACGATATTACGCAGTTGTTTCAAAATAGATTTGATTACATGCCTCTAAAGGTTGGTTCATGATGCCTACATACATCTCATGAAACCAGTGGAGGCTGCTGGGGGAAGGATAATAATGTCTGGAATGGAGTGAATGCAATGGTATCAAACATATGAAAACCATGTTTTCGATACCATTCCATTTTCTCCATTCCAGCCATTATTACTAGCCATTCTCTCCTCAGCAGCCTCCACTGCATGAAACATACGATACAGCATGTTACACTTCTAATCAAATAGCATGTGTATCTATCAACCCTGGCTCTGGTCTGTGTTGGGGGGAGCAGACAGGTGCAGTGTTGTACAGTCGTGGCCAAAAGTTTTGAGAATGACACAAATATTAATTTTCACAAAGTCTCAGTTTGTATGATGGCAGTTTGCATATACTCCAGAATGATATGAAGAGTGATCAGATGAATTGAATTTAATTACGAAGTCCCTATTTGCCATGCAAATGAACTGAATCCCCCAAAAACATGTCCACTGCATTTCAGCCCTGCCACAAAAGGACCAGCTGACATCATGTCAGTGATTCTCTCGTTAACACAGGTGTGAGTGTTGACGAGGACAAGGCTGGAGATCCCTCTGTCATGCTGATTGAGTTCGAATAACAGACTGGAAGCTTCAAAAAGAGGGTGGTGCTTGGAATCATTGTTCTTCCTTTGTCAACCATGGTTACCTGGAAGGAAACACGTGCCAACATCATTGCTTTGCACAAAAAGGGCTTCAAATGCAAGGATATTGCTGCCAGTAAGATTGCACCTAAATCAACCATTTATCGGATCATCAAGAACTTCAAGGAGAGCGGTTCAATTGTTCTGAAGAAGGCTTCAAGGTGCCCAAAAAAGTCCAGCAAGCGCCAGGACCGTCTCCTAAAGTTGATTCCGCTGCGGGATCGGGGCACCACCAGTACAGAGCTTGCTCAGGAATGGCAGCAGGCAGGTGTGAGTGCATCTACATGCACAGTGAGGCGAAGACTTTTGGAGGATGGCCTGGTGTCAAGAAGGGCAGCAAAGAAGCCACTTCTCTCCAGGAAAAACATCAGGGACAGACTGATATTCTGCAAAAGGTACAGGGATTGGACTGCTGAGGACTGGGGTAAAGTCCTTTTCTCTGATGAATCCCCTTTCCGATTGTTTGGGGCATCCGGAAAAAAGCTTGTCCGGAGAAGACAAGGTGAGCGCTACCATCAGTCCTGTGTCATGCCAACAGTAAAGCATCCTGAGACCATTCATGTGTGGGGTTGCTTCTCAGCCAAGGGAGTGGGCTCACTCACAATTTGCCTAAGAACACAGCCATGAATAAAGAATGGTACCAACACATCCTCTGAGAGCAACTTCTCCCAACCATCCAGGAACAGTTTGGTGACGAACGATGCCTTTTCCAGCATAATGGAGCACCTTGTCATAAGGCAAAAGTGATATCTAAGTGGCACGGGGAACAAAATATCCACAAATTCTTACAAACTCCAAGCATTGATTATGCAAGAATGGGCTGCCATCAGTCAGGATGTGGCCCAGAAGTTAATTGACAGCATGCCAGGGCGGATTGCAGAGGTCTTGAAAAAGAAGGGTCAACACTGCAAATATTGAGTCTTTGCATTAACTTAATGTAATTGTCAATAAAAGCCTTTGACACTTATGAAATGCTTGTAATTATGCGTCAGCATTCCATAGTAACACCTGACAAAAATATCTAAAAACACTGAAGCAGCAAACTTTGTGAAAATTAATATTTGTGTCATTCTCAAAACTTTTGGCCATGACTGTACAAGAAGAGTGGCTTGGGCCCCCTGCCTCTGTTCAACGGAGTCCCACTCAGTGCTGAAGAGAGAATCTCCAGCTCATCTGGGTCTGTCACCCTGCAGCGCACCATGGACACCACCAACTTCTCCCAGAGAGCTGTCTGTATGGTAAGAGCTGTTGGGGGAATTATAGTAATTTTTTATTTAATGACTCTTGCAGAAGAACAAGGATACTATGTCAAAGTGTGTCCATTTATTGTCCATTTGTGGAAGAAGAGCAATAATACTTGATCTATTTGTGGAAATAGATTTTCTATTGTTATTGAATATGCTAGAACTGGCTCTGAATCAACTGAATATGGTTTACTCACCTGACCAGGTCCAGCTGGCTCAAAGGGCAGATAGGGTGGCACATCTGATGGACCAGGCCAACGTGGTGCCACGCATCAACCCTCTCATTCTCAGCATAGACAGAACATATCTGGACCTAACAGCTTCTCCAGGTAACACAAACGCATTGATATCCTTTGTTGATGTGTATATTTACAATACAGTCCTTTTAATACGTCTTACACAACTTTTGTTAACATGATGGATTTTATTTTTCTTCCTTTCAGATGTAGATGAGTAGGAGGACACCACCATGTTCTCATACACAAGACTGATGTGAAAGTGAATGAGGTATTTCACCCAACAAAAAAAAGTATTTGTTATTTTTTCCTCTTTGAGTGTACATGCTGTAATATTTTATGGTTGAGTATACTTGAACATGTAGACAATTTTGTTCCAACAAAGCGGAGCAGTTCAAACGAGACGGAACAATTGAGGAGTGTTTGTTCCTTAGACAGCTCATCTCGCCAGGTGGATCTTCACTCTTGACACATGGATATAATATTGACATATTAGTATGGATCTAGGGATGTGTGAAATTGTCCTTTAGGGAAGTAGTGAGTTAATTTCTCTCTCTCTCTCTCTCTCTCTCTCTCTCTCTCTCTCTCTCTCTCTCTCTCTCTCTCTCTCTCTCTCTCTCTCAAAAAACTTGACACAGGTTTAATTTCCCTTCTCAATGCCTGTTTCCACTGTTAGTAGGTGATCTGTGTCAAGACCCTTTTAAGGGATTAACAATATTCCCTTATAAGGCAAGCTGGAGCTTTTAGATTGAGATCCCCCTTGTCAGAAAAACTTTCATCTCTTGCTGCTTTTCATTTGATGTCAAGACTGGCTGAGTCACTGTGTAGTTGAGTATTTGAAGTGATTCAGGGCATTTTGACAATGGCGGTTTTTCTGCTGTCAGAAATGTCAACCTATTTATAATTTTTCATTATAGAGGAGAGTGGGGTTAGTTGAGACACCTTAACTGGGCTCCCGAGTGGCACAGTGGTCTAAGACACTGCATCTCAGTGCAAGAGATGTCACTGCAGGACCTGGTTCAAATCCAGGCTGCATCACATCTGGCTGTGATTGGGAGTCCCATAGGGCAGTGCACAATTGGCCCGGGTTTGGCTGGGGTACTTGTTCTTAACTGACTTGCCTAGTTAAATAAAGGTTTAATACAAAAAAATTGTTTCTAGGAAACCATAAACAAAATGTATAATTTCACCGAATATTTAGGAAGAGCTCATCAAATCAAAGTTTATTGGTCGCGTGCACAGAAATGCTTGTGTTTCGAGCTGCAACAGTGCAGTAATATCCAGCAATGCAAAACAATACACACGTAATACATTTTTTTAATATAATAATAATATCAGAACGAGCAATGTCAGAGTCCGGAATGTATACAAAACATTAAGAACACTTCCATAACATAGACTGACCAGGTGAATCCAGGTGAAAGCTATGATCTCTTATTGATGTCAATTGATAAATCCACTTCAAATCAGTGTAAATGAAGCGGAGAAGACAGGTTTTTTAGGATTTTTTAGTCTTGAGACAATTGAGAGATGGATTGTGTGCCATTAAGAGAGTGAATGGGCAAGACAACATTTTTAAGTGCCTTTGAACAGGGTATGGTGGTAGGTACCAGGTCCAATGGTTTGTGTCAAGAACTGAAACACTGCTGGGTTTTTCACGTTTAACAGTTTCCCGTGTGTATGAAGAATGGTCCACCACCCAAAGGACAGCCATCTAACTTGACACAACTATGGGAAGCATTGGAGTCAACATAGGCCAGCATCCCTGTGTAACACTTGATTCCTTGTAGAGTCCCAACGAATGCCCAACGAATTGAGGCCATTCTGAGGGCAAAAGGGTGTGCATCTCAATATTAGCCTCTATGGGCTAGGTGGGACGCTTGCGTCCCACCTACGTAACAGCCACTGCCAGCCTGTGGCGCGATTTTCAAAACCTTAAAAATCCTATTACTTCAATTTCTCAAACATATGACTATTTTACAGCCATTTAAAGACACGACTCTCGTTAATCTAACCACACTGTCCGATTTCAAAAAGGCTTTACAACGAAAGCAAAACATTAGATTATGTCAGCAGAGTACCAAGCCAGAAATAATCAGACACCCATTTTTCAAGCCAGCATATAATGTCACCAAAACCCAGAAGACAGCTAAATGCAGCACTCACCTTTGATGATCTTCATCAGATGACAACCCTAGGACATTATGTTATACAATACATGCATGTTTTGTTCAATCAAGTTCATATTTATATCAAAAACCAGAACTAGCATACCCCCCGCAAACTTCCGGGGAATTCGCTAACATTTTACTAAATTACTCACGATAAACGTTCACAAAAAGCATAACAATTATTTTAAGAATTATAGATACAGACCTCCTCTATGCACTCGATATGTCCGATTTTAAAATAGCTTTTTGGTGAAAGCACATTTTGCAATATTCTAAGTACATAGCCCAGGCATCACGGGCTCGCTATTTAGACACCCGGCAAGTTTAGCACTCACCATAATCATATTTACTATTATAAAAGTTTCATTACCTTTTGTTGTCTTCGTCAGAATGCACACCCAGGACTGCTACTTCAATAACAAATGTTGGTTTGGTCCAAAATAATCCATCGTTATATCCGAATAGCGGCGTTTTGTTCGTGCGTTCCAGACACTATCCGAAATAGTAAAGAAGTGTCGCGCGCATGGCGCAATTCGTGACAATAAAATTCTAAATATTCCATTACCGTACTTCGAAGCATGTCAACCGCTGTTTAAAATCAATTTTTACGACATTTTTCTCGTAGAAAAGCGATAATATTCCGACAGGGAATCTCCTTTTCGGCAAACAGAGGAAAAAATCCCAAAGGCGGGGGCGGTCGGGGTCACGAGCATAAGCCCAGTGTCCCTTGATCGGCCACTTGAGAAAGGCGATAATGTGTTTCAGCCTGGGGCTGGAATGACGACATTCTGTTTTTTACCGGGCTCTGAGCGCCTATGGACGACGTGGGAAGTGTCACGTTAGAGCAGAGATCCTTAGTAAATGATAGAGATGGAAAAGAAGTTCAAGAAATGGTCAGACAGGCCACTTCCTGTAAAGGAATCTCTCAGGTTTTGACCTGCCATTTGAGTTCTGTTATACTCACAGACACCATTCAAACAGTTTTAGAAAATTTAGGGTGTTTTCTATCCATATGTAATAAGTATATGCATATTCTAGTTACTGGGTAGGAGTGGTAACCAGATTAAATCGGGTATGTTTTTTATCCAGCCGTGTCAATACTGCCCCCTAGCCCTAACAGGTTAAGAAGGTGTTCCTAATGTTTTGTACACTCAGTGAGCTCCAAAACTATTTTTGGTAATTTTGTCTCTGTTCTCCAGCACTTTGGATTTTAAATGATACAATGACTATGACATTAAAGTGCAGACTGTCAGCTTTAATTTGAGGGTATTTTCATTCATATCAGGTGAACTGTTTTGAAATTACTGCACTGTTTGTACATAGTCCCCACATTTTAGGGGACCAAAAGTATTGGGACAAATTCACTTACGTGTGTATTAAAGTAGTCAAAAGTGTAGTATTTAGTCCCATATTCCTAGCGTGTAATGACTATATCAAGCTTGTGACCTTACAAACTTGTTGGATGCATTTGCTATTTGTTTTGGTTGTGTTTCAAATTATTTTGGTATAAATATAAATGAATGGCAAATAATGTGTCAGTGAAATATACCTGCTGGAACGCGTGCTGCGGGTGGGTGCTGCTATGGTGACCAGTGAACTGAGATAAGGCGGGGCTTTAACTAGCAAAGACTTGTAGATGACCTGGAGCCAGTGGGTTTAGCGACAAGTATGAAGCGAGGGCCAGCCAACGAGAGCATACAGGTCGCAGTGGTGGGTGGTATATGGGGCTTTGGTGACAAAACGGAGGGCATTGTGATAGACTGCATCCAATTTGTTGAGTATAGTGTTGGAGGCTATTTTGTAAATGACATCGCCGATATCAAGGATCGGTAGGATAGTCAGTTTTACGAGGGTATGTTTGGCAGCATGAGTGAAGGATGCTTTGTTGCTAAATAGGAAGCCAATTCTAGATTTCATTTTAGATTGGAGATGCTTAATCTGGATCTGGAAGGAGAGTTTACAGGAGTGTCCACATATTCTAGGTCAGAACCGTCCAGAGTAGTGATGTTGGACAAGCGGGCAGGTGCGGGCAGCGATCGGTTAAAGAGCATGCATTTAGTTTTACTTGCGTTTAAGAGCAGTTGGAGGCCACGGAAGGAGAGTTGTATGGTATTGAAGCTCGTCTGGAGGTTAGTTAGCACAGTGTCCAAGGAAGGGCCAGAAGTATACAGAATGGTGTTGTTTGCGTAGAGGTGGATCAGAGAATCACCAGCAGCAAGAGTGACATCATTGATGTATACAGAGAAGAGAGTCGGCCCAAGAATTGAACCCTGTGGCACTCCCATAGAGACAGCCAGAGGTGCGGATAACAGGCACTCCGATTTGACACACTGAATTATCAGAGAAGTAGTTGGTGAACCAGGCGAGGCAGTTATTTGAGAAACCAAGGCTGTTTAGTCTGCCGATAAGAATGTGATGATTGACGAAAGCCTTGGCCAGGTCGATGAATACAGCTGCACAGTAATGTCTCTTATCGATGGAGGTTATGATATTGTTTAGGACCTTGAGCATGGCTGAGGTGCACCCATGACCAGCTCAGAAACCAGATTGCATAGCGGAGAAGGTACGGTGGGATTCGAAATGGTCGGTGATCTGTTTGTTAACTTCGCTTTCGAAGACCTTAGAAAGGCAGAGTAGGATAGATATAGGTCTGTAGCAGTTTGGGTCTAGTGTCTCCCCCTTTGAAGAGGGGGATGACCGCGGCAGCTTTCCAATCTTTGGGGATCTCAGACAATACGAAAGAGAGGTTGAGCAGGCTAGTAATAGGGGTTGCAACAATTTCGGCAGATAATTTTAGAGAGAGAGTCCAGATTGTCTAGTCCTGCTGATTTGTAGAGGTCCAGATTTTGCAGCTCTTTCAGAACATCAGCTATCTGGATTTGGGTGAAGGAGAAATGGGGGAAGCTTGGGCAAGTTGCTGGGGGTGCAGGGCTGTTGACTGGGGTAAGGGTGGCCAGGTGGAAAGCATGGCCAGCCGTAGAAAAATGCTTATTGAAATTCTCAATTCAAATTCAAATTCTTCTTATCGTGGATTTATCAGTGGTGACAGTGTTTCCTAGCCTCAGTGCAGTGGGCAGCTGGGAGGAGGTGCTCTTAATCTCCATGGACTTTACAGTGTCCCAGAACATTTTGGAGTTTGTGCTACAGGATGCACATTTCTGCTTGCAACATCCACAAGATGTTTTTGTGCTGGTCAAGGGCAGTCGGGTCTGGAGTGAACCAAGAGCTATATCTGTTCCTGATTCAACATTTTTGAATGGGGCATGCTTATTGAAGATGTTGAGGAAGAATAGCCTCTCTCTAAAATAGCATCGTCTACTGACGGGATGAGGTCAATATCCTTACAGGATACACGGGCCAGGTCGATTAGAAAGGCTTGCTCGCTGAAGTGTTTTAGGGAGCGTTTGACAGTGATGAGGGGTGGTCGTTTGACCGCAGACCCATTACAGATGCAGGCAATGAGGCAGTGATCGCTGAGATCTTGGTTGAAGACAGCGGAGGTGTATTTGGAGGGTAGGTTGGTTAGGATGATATCTATGAGGGTGCCCATATTTACTAATTTGGGGTTGTACCTGGTAGGTTCATTGATAATTTGTGTGAGATTGAGGGCATCAAGTTTAGATTGTAAGATGGCCGGGGTGTTAAGCATGTCCCAGTTTAGGTTACCTAGCAGCACGAGCTCTGAAGATAGATGGGGGGCAATCAATTCACATATGGTGTCCAGGGCACAGCTGGGGTCAGAGGGTGGTCTATAGCAAGCGGCAATGGTGAGAGACCTGTTTCTGGAAAGGTGGATGTTTAGAAGTAGAAGCTCGAATTGTTTTGGCACAGACCTGGATAGTATGACAGAACTCTGCAGGCTATCTCTGAAGTAGATTGCCACTCAGCCCCCTTTGGCAGTTCTATCTTGTCAGAAAATGTTGTAGTTAGGAATGGAAATTTCAGGGTTTTTGATGGTCTTCCTAAGCCAGGATTCAGACATGGCTAGGACATCTGGGTTGGCAGAGTGTGCTAAGGCAGTGAATAAAACAAACTTGGGGAGGAGGCTTCTAATGTTAACATGCATGAACCAAGGCTTTTACAGTTACAGAAGTCAACAAATGAGTGCGCCTGGGGAATGGGAGTGGAGCTACGCACTGCTGGGCCTGGATTAACCTCTACATCACCAGAGGAACAGAGGAGGAGTAGGATGGTATGGCTAAAGGCTATACGAACTGGTCGTCTGGTACGTTCGGAACAGAGAGTAAAAGGAGCAGGTTTCTGGGCGTGATAGATTCGATTCAAGGCATAATGTACAGACAAAGGTGTGGTAGGATGTGAAAACAGAGGAGGTAAACCTAGGCATAGAGTGGCGATGAGAGAGATAATGTCTCTAGAAACATAATTTAAACCAGGTGATGTCACCGCATGTATGGGAGTTGGAACTGAAGGGTTAGCTAAGGAATATTGAGCAGGGCTAGAGGCTCTACAGTGAAATAAGACAATAATCACTAACCAGAACAGGATTGGACAAATCATATTGACATTAGGGAGAGGCATGCGTAGCCGAGTGATCATAGGGGTCCAGTGAGTAGTTAAGCTGGCTGGAGACACAGCGATTCAGACAGCTAGTGGGCCGGGGCTAGCAAGCTAGCAGAAGGGCCTTAGGGGTATGTCGCGATGGAAGAAGCCTGTTGTAGCCTCCTCGTGCAGAGCCTCCTCGAGCGGTTCCGTCGGCAGACCAGCCGTGATCGATTAGTAGGGATCCGTGTAGTAAAGGTGCCCAGTTCAATTTGCAAAGTAGGTATAGTGGCCCAAGAAATTGGCCGATGAACCTATTCAGCTAACAGTCCGATATCCTCTAGACAGTTAGCGTGCCGTGACTAGCAAGCTAGCAGATGGGCGTTCAGGGGACGTCGCGACGGAGGGACCTTTTGCAAAAAGAACCCACGGGCGGATTACATCGGTAGTCCAGTTGTGATAGATTAGCAGGGCTTTGTGTAGTAAAAGGGGTCCAAAATAGGTATTGTAGCCCAAGGAGTGGCTGATGGACCTCTTCAGCTAGCCAGGAGATGGGCCTAGCATGGGCTAGCTCCAGCCTAATTGGTGCTTGCTTTGGGACAGAGACGATAGCCAGGAGTAGCAACTCTGATTTCAGCTAGCTAGCTGCGATGATCCAGGTGAAAAGGTTCAGAGCTTGCGGTAGGAATCTGGGGATATGCAGAGAAAAAAGTCCGGTATGCTCTAGTTTGAATTGCGTTGTGCAAACTGGCTAGAGATTTCCGAGCTAGAGGTTAGCTGATGAAGAAAAATACTTTAGAAAATAGCAGATCCATACCACACTGGGTGAGGCGGGTTGCAGGAGAGTATATTGAAGTTGAGGTTTAAGAAAAAGATAAAAAAGATATGGGAAGAAAAAGATATAAAGATATATACACGGGACACAGGACAAGACGAGGATAATGATGTCTGACTGCTACGCCATCTTGGAAAAAAACAAGATATTTATGCCTCTGTAACTTTCTCACTCATCATTATTCATGATTCATTCAGGACTATCCATAATCATGGTAGCATCCACATCAATGTAGAAGTATTTAGAAACATTATACTGTATATTCTTACTTACAATAAAAGTTACCAAATGACACAATACATTATAATAATCTGAAACACAACCAAAACACGATACAGTATTTGTGTGTCTGTAACTTTCTCAATCATCATTATTCAGAGTTGAATCCCAAGTGCTGGACTACAGTGCCAAAAGAACAACAAATGTGTCAATGTATGGTGTGTATAGACAGTATCATACTTGCATGTAGTCTGTGAAGGAAGAAACCACATGGAAAAAGCAAGTTAGGTCCAATAAACATATTTTCACCAAGTCAAATGAATTTGTGTTAGAGGTTTCATGACGTTTGTACAAGTAGATGATTGTAAGATTATTCTATACATCAGTTGGGGTCTCTATCAGTTTCACTATGAGGTCCTAAACCTAGCATGAAAGTGCATCCTTGTAGCTGTGTGGGCTGATATAGTCAAAATGTTTGCCTTGGGGTAAGTTGAGCCAATAGTCATTGTGTAAGTTGAGCCAATATCAAATTGAGCAAACGTAAGAGTTTCATTCCCAGGTGTAATGCAATCCATTATTGCTGGCATATGACATAACAAAAGGGCTTGGCCTATGTTAAAAGTGTTTAAAAATGTACAAGTGTTTGTTACATGTTAAGCCTGTGTTAAAATATCCTTAAAATGATTAAAATATCAAAAAGTGGTTGTTGTTGTGTGGAATCGTGTGTGGGAAATACAGCAAGACATGGTTTTAAAAAGGTAGTGGTAATATTTAATTCAGTACAGAATATCAAATAAAAAATAAAATTGTATTGGTCACATACACGTGCTTAGCAGATGTTATTGCGGGTGTAGCGAAATGCTTGTGCTTCTAGCTCCAACAGTGCAGTAGTATCTGTCAATCTAACAAGTGATATCTAACAGTTTCACAACATATACCCAAAATACACGTAAATCTAAGTAAGGAATGGATTAAGAATATATACATATATGTCAGAGCGGCATTGGTCTAAGATACCGTACAATAGTATAGAGTACAGTTTATACATATGAGATGAGTAATGCAAGATACAGAGACATTATTAAAATGACTAGTGTTTCATTTCCTTATAGTGGCCAATGATTCCTAATCTATGCCTATAGGCAGCAGCCTCTGATGTGCTGGAGATTGCTGTTTAACAGTCAGTGGTGTAGTATAGAATACAATACAGTATATACATATTTTGTAGGCAGCTCAACTATCCCGGGGCTCAACTTAACCAAAACCTGAAGTAAATGGTGGTAAGACACCACTTCTTTTGGACAAGTTATGTTTTTATTACTGTAATGTTGACATGAATTCTGATTATTTCCAGGGATGCACAACATCCTGAAATATATGTAGATATCTTTGTTAGAAATAATACCATATTTCCCTTGACGGAGTGATGCTGAATGTAAAAAATCTGCTCAATTTACCCCACTCTCCCCTACAGTAATGGATGTTTCTCTCCAGATGAAGATGAAATTAATGGAGTGACAGCATGGATCATTGGAGATTTTGAAAAGGCCTCAGGGAGAAGACTGCTGCTGAACGCACTGAAACGTGGTGAGATTCTGCTGCTGTACTCTACTGCACATCTCCTCCTTCCCCTTATCCACACAATGCACACAAAAAGGAAAGCTTTTTCACTGGCAAAGTTTTGAGCAATGAATTAAGCTATGCATAAATAATCATTTATTCTAAAAAATAAAATCCAAAGTTTTTGCTCAGTATTACCGATCGGTCATGTCAATTTGATTTAGGAATTCAAATGAATTACCCTGCAGTGGCTTGCCCCAGACCAATGCAAATGTTGCTTCTTATGTACAGTTGAAGTCGGAAGTTTACATACACTTAGGTTGGAGGGATTAAAACTCATTTTCAACCACTCCACAAATGTCTTGTTATCAAACTATAGTTTTGGCAAGGCGGTTAGGACATCTACTTTGTGCATTTTCCCAACAATTGTTTATAGACAGATTATTTCACTTATAACACACTGTATCACAATTCCAGTGGGTCAGAAGTTTACCTTCACTAAGTTGACTGTGCATTTAAACAGCTTGGAAAATTCCAGAAAATTATGTCTGTCACGCTCTGACCTAAGAGAGCTGTTTTTTCTCTATTTAGGTAGGTCAGGGTGTGATGGGGGTGGGCATTCTATGTTGGTATTTCTATGTTTTGGCCGGGTATGGTTTCCAATCAGAGGCAGCTATCTATCATTGTCTCTGATTGGAAGCCATACTTAGGCAGCCTTTTTTCCCTTGGTTTTCGTGGGTAGTTGCTTTCTGTTTAGTTTGTTTGTTGGCTGTCATTTTGTTTATTTTGTCTAGTGTTCGTTTTCATTAAAATATAACGATGAGCACTCAACACGCTGCGCCTTGGTCTCCTCTATATGATGCCCATTACAATGTCATGGCTTTAGAAGCTTCTGATAGGCTAATTGACATCATTTGAGTCAATTGGAGGTGTACCTGTGGATGTATTTCAAGGCCTACCTTCAAACTCAGTGCCTCTTTGCTTGACATCATGGGAAAATCAAAAGAAATCAGCCAAGACCTCAGAATTGTTTTTTAAGACCTCCATGAGTCTGGTTCATCCTTGGGAGCAATTTCCAAACACCTGAATGTACCACGTTCATCTGTACAAACAATAGTACGTAAGTATAAACACCATGGGACCACGCAGCCATCATACCGCTCAGGAATACTTCCATAGTTGTCGCAAAATGGCTTAAGGACAACAAAGTCAAGGTATTGGAGTGGCCATCACAAAGCCCTGACCTCAATCCTATAGATATTTGTGGGCAGAACTGAAAAAGCATGTGTGAACAAGGAGGCTTACAAACCTGACTCAGTTATACCAGCTCTGTCAGGAGGAATGGGCCAAAATTCACCCAACTTATTGTGGGAAGCTTGTGGAAGGCTACCCGATATGTTTGACCCAAGTTAAGCAATTTGAAGGCAATGCTACCAAATCTAATTGAGTGTATGTAAACTTCTGACCCACTGGGAATGTGATGAAAGAAATAAAATCTGAAATAAATAATTCTCTCTACTATTATTCTGACATTTCACATTCTTCAAATAAAATGGTGATCCTAACTGACCTAAAACAGGGATTTTTACTAGGATTAGATGTCAGGAATTCTGAAAAACTGAGTTTAAATGTATTTGGCTAAGGTGTCTGTAAACTTCTGACTTCAACTGTAGTTGAACAAAGTAGGTATGAAGAATCTTTTCTGGAATTAAAATGTCAAACTTGCATGGGACACATTTCATCTCAGCCTGAAACAAACAAACAAAGGCTGCAGTTGTTGTTCTCTGATAAATACCCACATAAATATCCCATGGTGGTTTTAAAAACACAGCCAGAGGTTATACCTCACTCACTACTGCAGATAAGAAGAGAAAGACCATTAATAGAGTTGTGATGGTCTGGCCATTGCAAGCTATTGAGACATATTACGAAGGTACAGTTATTATGACCTAATCTACTGAGACAGTTGTCAATGAGACACGAATGTTATAAAGATAGTGGATTCTCGTACTCTCAAAACAAATCTCCTGTCTGCAAAGTCATTTCAAGGACATCCACAAGATTCTCTGTATAGGCATAGTTGCATCGTTCCACGGAATTAGTGCCTTTTGCTTCCCTTTGATATTATAATTAGAAATAGTGTTCAAAAATAGCATTTTAAAAGCCTCTTGTATTAAATGAAGTGGCCTTTAACCCGCATACCTCCAACATATTTTACATAAATGGATTAACAGCTGGGTCATTTTGACCCTAGGAAAAAACTTTTGGAAAGAGCAACAATCAACTTAATTCACATCAAAACATAATTAAACATGTCAATAATATTATTTGAATAATAAAATAGACAAACTGTTATTTCATATTCTGTAAAACTAAAATGCATGTAAACACTTTCCCTTAAATTATGTGCAGCTTTTTTCCAAAGTAAATTCCACATTAGCACTAAAGAGCTGATTCTCTATCATTTGGTTGCAGTATCATTTCGTTTTTAGAGTTTTGAAGTAAATATGAATTTTGTCATTTTTACTGTGCCTATAGAAAGTCTATATGCCCCTTGGATTTCTTCAAATGTTATTGTGTTACAAGGTGGGATTAACATGATTTAATTGTCATTTTTTTAACGATCTACACAATATACTGTGTAATGTCAAAGTGGAATCTTTTTTATTTTGGGGGGATTAATGAAAATGAAACACTAATATATCTTGATTAGATACTGTAAGTATTCACCCCCCTGAGTCAATACATGTTTAGAAACACATTTGGCAGCGATTACAGCTGTGAGTCTTCTTGGGTAAGTCTCATAAGAGCTTTGCACACCTGTCTTATGCAATATTTGCCCATTATTCTTTAAAAAATTCTTCAAGCTCTGTCAAGGTGTTAGGGATCATGGCTAGACAGCAATTTCCAAGTCTTGCCATAGATACAAGTCTTGCCACAACTTGGTCACTTAGGATAATTCACTGTCTTTTTGGTAAGCAAGTCCAGTGTAGATTTAACTTTGTGTTGTAGGTTATTGTCCTGCTGAAAGGTGAATAACTCTCCCAGTGTCTGGTGCAAAACAGACTGAAGCAGGTCTTCCTCTAGGATTTTGCCTGTGCTTAGCTCCATCACATTTCTTTTCATCCTGAAAAACTTCCTAGTCTTTGCCGATGTCTAGCATACCCATAACATGATGCAGCCACAACCATGATTGAAAATAAGGAGGCAGTTACTCAGTGATGTATTGTGTCAGATTTGCCTTCTGTATATTTTTCTTCTTTTTACTCTATCATTTAGGTTATTATTGTGGAGTCACTACAATGTTATAGATCCATCCTTAGTTTTCTCCCACCACAGCCATTGAACTCTGTAGCTATTTTAAAATCACCAATGGCCTCATGGTGACATCCGTAAGCAGTTTCCTTCTTGTCCTGCAGCTCAGTTCAGAAGGACGACTGCATCTTTGATGTGTCTGGGTGGTTTAAGACATCATCCACAGCATAATAATTAACTTGACCATGCTTAAAGATACAGTGCTTTCAGAAAGTATTCAGCCCCCTTAACTTTTTTGTTATGTTACAGCCTTGTTCTATAATGGATTAAATAGTTTTTTCCCCTCATCAATCTACACACAATACCCCATAATGACATAGCAAAAACAGGTTTTTATACATTTTATAAACTCAGAGCGTTGTCAGATTGTCAGTTCATAAATTCAGAGCGTTTCGCTCTCGGAGCGCTCAGAGCGCACACTGGACGCTCTGGCCGAGGAGTAGGGTTGATCCGAGCGTTCTGAGACTAACAACAGCAATGAAGCACCCAAGCTAACTGGCTAACGTTGGCTAGCTACTTCCAGACACAAATGAGGGAACAGCACACCAACCATTTTACTCGCCCTAGTAGAGCTGGTTAGGCCGTTTTTATGTTATCCAGAGCATTGGTGACTGCAACTGTGTTTCTGGCAACAATTTAATTACGTTTTTTTTGCCAACGTTTACTGACACCGGCTATATTCAACACCTACGTTTATCGACAGTTGAACGTAGTGACATCATGAACATTCTATTAAAATGGTTACTTGCATAGTGGAGTCTTTTGTTTAGACATGTAGCTAAACAATGAACCATAATCCCAACTCATAACGTTACTACCCTGCATGAATCTGCAGGTAGCTAACCAACCAGGTTCAATTTTAGCTAGCTAGATAACTAGCAATGGAAATGTTTCTGAGATATGAATAATATTAATACACAGATCATACGCATAATATTAGCTAGCGAGCCGGCCAGCTAACGTTAGCTAGCTAGCTAACAGTACGCTTTAACTTGAAATGAAAACTTTCTGACAAAATTAGAAATGTGTAATATCTGAAAATGTAGCTAGCTAGGCTATCTTACCCGTATACACTACATGGATGGACGCTTCTCCCTCTCTGTCACGGATGCCATGGTTGCCTTAGTTTAAAGATGTAATCCGGAGACAGGTGTTTTATACAACAGCCTTCTGTGTGTTCTGTTTTCAACTCCGTCTGCGTATTTGCAATCAAACGCCAGCATTTTCTCCATCTCCTTAGCTATCATACTCTAATTCCACCATGCATTCCACTGATTTCAAAACTCGGTCCTCCAGAAAGTGGAGAGCAACACCTTTGCACTTCTACGACGTGATATCTTTCAAAAAAGCCGCGTTAAAAAGGATTACCTACACATATTGACCAGCTTATGTTATAGACAGAAGCGTCCTACAGTACATGGCAGACCAATCCGAACTAGATTCAAATACAAATCCTAACTATCAAATTACTATAGGCGGAATTAGGCTGGGGTCAAAATGATGCCAAAGGACTTTCATTTTTTACAGTCCATATTGATACAGAAACACTAAACAATTTTGATTTATTAAGAACAATTGACAAAGGCCTGAAGAATTGAATAGAATTTATGAAAAATATACCCCAGTTGGTAGTATGAGGGTTAATATATATAGAACATTTAATACATCATATTTTTCACATGAATAAAGACTTGCTAAAGTGCCACATTTCAGTATTTTGACATGTCCCTCTAATCATCCTCTGTGACTTCTAGGAATATTTTAACCCACTTAACCCCAACAATGTGTTATTGGGATACTTTGGGATTTTTGCATTGAGGCCCTTTATCTACTTCCCCAGAGTCAGATGAACTTGTGGATACCATTTGTATGTCTCTGTGTCCAGTATGGAGGACGTTAGATGTTGTTTATTGAGCCAATGCTAACTAGTGTTAGCACAATGACTGGAAGTCTATATCAGACCTCAGGATAAGACCCAGATGCAGACGGTTCGAAGTAACAAAAGTTTATTACTAGAACAGGGGGCAGGCAAACAACAGGTCAAGGGCAGGCAGAGGTCTGTAGTCCAAAGCAGAGTCCGAAAGGTACAGAACGGCAGGTAGGCCCCGGGTCAGGGCAGGCAGAGGTCAGTAATCCAGGGCAGTGTCACAAGGTACAGAACGGCAGGTAGGCTCAGGGTCAGGGCAAGCAGAATGGTCAAATCCGGAAAAACAGGGACCAAATTTCACTGCAATCCTCCTCCAGGTCTCTGATCACTACTTAGTTTCTTCCCTGTCCTCCAGCCTTAGCCACTCAGCCCCTACCCAGATGGTCATGCACTGTCACAATCTTCGCTCTCCACTGCTACTCTCTCCATTTCTATCCCATCACTGCCTTCTGCTAAATCCTTCTCCCTCCAGTCTTCTGATTCTGCCTCTTTGACCCTACTCTCCTCCCTTTCCGCATCCTATGACTCGCACTGTTCCCTTTCCTCCCGGCCGGCTCGGCCCTCCCCTCCTTTACCGTGGCTGAGTGACATTGCGAGCTTACAGAACAGGGTTGCGGGCAGCTGAGCAAAAATGTCACTCCCTCCTCTCTACCTTCTCTTCCTGTGCATCTACTGCTAAAGCCACTTTCTATCACTCTAAACGTCAAGCTTCTGCCTCTAACCCTAGGAAACTCTTTTCCACCTTCTCTTCACCCTAACTCACAGAGGAAGCAGCGCAGGTCCTAATTCAGGCACTTCATCTCCGGTCTGGACTACTGCAACTGTTGGCTGGACTCCCCGCTTGTGCCATCAACCCCCATGCAACTTATCCAGAATGCTGCAGCCCGTCTGGTAAGGTGTTCAACCTTACCAAGTTCTCCCATGTCACCCTGCTCCTCTGCACACTTCACTGGCTTCCAGTCGAAGCTTGCATCCACTACAAGACCATGGTACTTGCCTACAGAGCAGCAAGAGGAACTGCCCCTCTCTACCTTCAGGCTATGCTCAAATCCTACACCCCAACCCGAGCACTTTAAAATTGTATAACTGCCTTAATTTTGCTGGACCCCAGGAAGAGTAGCTGCTGCCTACAAGTACAAATACAAATACCCCAATGGTGGAACCAGTTTCCCCTGAAGCTAGGACCGCAGCGTCCATGCCCATCTTCCGAAAACATCTGAAACCCTACCTCTTCAAAGAGTAAATAATCCCACAGTCCCCCCCTTTCATGAACTCACTCAAATTTGACTTTTCCCCACCTTACTAGCTCTGACTTTGCTTATAGCTACTTTATTGAGGGAAAATGTACTTACTATGACTGTGATATGTGGTTGTCCCACCTAGCTAGTTTAATTAAGATGAATGCACTAACTGTAAGTTGCTCTGAATAAGATGTCTGGTAAATGACTAAAATGCTGTTTGCAGCCAGAAGATGGCCTCTTCCACAGGATTTGGGCTCCAAGTATTTGTCCATGCATCTCTTTAGGACGCGCTCCAACAGGTCATTCCTGAATCATTGAGTGGTGGGCTGATATATACACTGTTTTTATTGTTATGACGTTGCCATACATATTGAATGAACATATGGGACACTTATTTGTTTGCTACATTGCACTCAGGCTGGATGCAGTTGGTCAAATTGATGTACAGTAGTGTACATGAATTAGTGTAGTGCAGGGATGAGCAACTCCAGTCCTCAGGGGTTGATTGGTGTGACACTTTGGACCCAGCCAACACACCTGACTCCAATAATGAACTAATCTTGTTCAGTTTAGAATGCAATTAGTTTAATCAGCTGTATTTGCTAGAGATGGGGAGGGGGAAGTGTGACATCACTCCAGCCCCTGAGGACCAGAGTTACCCATCCCTGGTGTAGTGGATATAGTCAGGTGCCACATGAGAAAAAGGGGGCCTCTGATCACACTTGAAAGGGAGCACCATCCCCCTAAGAACCCCCCCCGCACACTTTCCCCAAGTCAAACAAACTATCCTGGAAGGACAATTAGGCTACCTGTCCTTTGATTAGAACAGATCTGTCTGGACAGGCCAATGATTGCAAAGCTATCCCATGACAAAACATGTTGACCAAACTATCTCAGATGGGCCATTACCCTGTCCTCTTTTTTTTTTTAGAATAGCTTTGTCTGGATAGGCCAATGATTTCATTACCTTTCCAATATGACAAAACAAGTGCTAAAGTGTAAACCAGAACATTGAGTACTTACCAGCAACGGTTGAGGCTTGTCCTCTATTCTGGTTCTGAACGTGATACTCCAGTAGACATGGAGTCCTTTCCTTGCGGACTGTCCACAGCGGGCACGTATCTTATCTCAACCTGAGTGAGAAATAAAGGACAAGCGAACAGGAAATGTTGGTATTCATCTGAAATAACCAAAGGAGAACACACTTGAAGACGGATGTGGAAATTGTATAATTGTTTGGAAGTATTTGATTCAAGTTGAATAAATACAAAAATAATGTCACTACTGAATTTGAAAGGACAGCATATAGTTTCGAGCATTTTTCGTCGTGTTGTTGTACTTGGCTATTCTTTGGCTTTGAAAGGAGGACATTCACAAACATGTAACGAATGACATGGACAGCCTATCCACCAGAAAATTTACAAGCCTATCACATTTTATCAAATGAAATTGTATTTGTCACATGCGCCGAATACAACAGGTGTAGTAGACCTTACAGTGAAATGCTTAGTTACAAGCCAAGCCCTTAACCAACAATGCAGTTTTAAGAAAAATAAGTGTTAAGTAAAAATAGATAAGTAAAAAAAGCTAATATTTAAAGAGCAGCAGTAAAATAACAGTGGCGAGGCTATATACAGGAGGTACTGGTACAGAGTCAATGTGGGGGGGCACAGGTTAGTCGAGGTAATTGAGGTAATATGTACATGTAGGTAGAGTTAAAGTGATTATGCATAGACAATAAACAGAGTTAACAGCTAGCTACAATTCAATCAGTCAGATAATGTTAGATCATCAGCACACTTACCCCATTCCACTTTGTTCTGGCATGCGTAGAATGCTGTGTCCCTCAGGAAACATCTCATCTTGGCTTGTCAGTTCCATCCTCTCATAATCGTCCCCTGGTAAAACATGTTCAGAGCAAACTACTAACTTTCTGAGGTCCTTGGTGGTGTTATTTACACTGAGTGTACAGTTTTCTGTCTGTATCAAGATTTGGCCCACCAACCAAAGGACATCCAGCCAATGTAATATTAGGAAGGTGTTCCTAATGTTTGGTATGCTCATGGAACTAGCCAATGATTTCAATCGGTCTGGATCATTCAATGGAAGTTTGTGATGGCAGTCTGTCGATGTAACACAAGTCTCACTACACTTTTTTTTTTTTTTTTTTTTACCTTTATTTAACTAGGAAAGTCAGTTAAGAACAAATTATTATTTTCAATGACGGCCTAGGAACAGTGGGGTAACTGCCTTGTTCAGGGCTAATAACTTGAAAATACTTCCAGCAATGTCAACAATATTCACAGTTACAGTTGTGAGCTAACAATATTGTTTTGGATGAGCAATATAGTCTTATATATACTGCTCAAAAAAATAAAGGGAACCCTTAAACAACACATCCTAGATCTGAATGAAAGAAATCATCTTATTAAATACTTTTTTCTTTACATAGTTGAATGTGCTGACAACAAAATCACACAAAAATAATCAATGGAAATCCAATTTATCAACCCACGGAGGTCTGGATTTGGAGTCACACTCAAAATTAAAGTGGAAAACCACACTACAGGCTGATCCAACTTTCATGTAATGTCCTTAAAACAAGTCAAAATGAGGCTCAGTAGTGTGTGTGGCCTCCACGTGCCTGTATGACCTCCCTACAACGCCTGGGCATGCTCCTGATGAGGTGGTGGATGGTCTCCTGAGGGATCTCCTCCCAGACCTGGACTAAAGTATCCGCCAACTTCTGGACAGTCTGTGGTGCAACGTGGCGTTGGTGGATGGAGCGAGACATGATGTCCCAGATGTGCTCAATTGGATTCAGGTCTGGGGAACGGGCGGGCCAGTCCATAGCATCAATGCCTTCCTCTTGCAGGAACTGCTGACACACTCCAGCCACATGAGGTCTAGCATTGTCTTGCATTAGGAGGAACCCAGGGCCAACCGCACCAGCATATGGTCTCACAAGGGGTCTGAGGATCTCATCTCGGTACCTAATGGCAGTCAGGCTACCTCTGGCGAGCACATGGAGGGCTGTGCGGCCCCCCAAAGAAATACCACCCCACACCATGACTGACCCACCGCCAAACCGGTCATGCTGGAGGATGTTGCAGTCAGCAGAACGTTCTCCCTGGCGTCTCCAGACTCTGTCACGTCTGTCACGTGCTCAGTGTGAACCTGCTTTCATCTGTGAAGAGCACAGGGCGCCAGTGGCGAATTTACCAATCTTGGTGTTCTCTGGCAAATGCCAAACGTCCTGCACGGTGTTGGGCTGTAAGCACAACCCCCACCTGTGGACGTCGGGCCCTCATACCACCCTCATGGAGTCTGTTTCTGACCATTTGAGCAGACACATGCACATTTGTGGCCTGCTGGAGGTCATTTTGCAGGGCTCTGGCAGTGCTTCTCCTGCTCCTCCTTGCACAAAGGCGGAGGTAGCGGTCCTGCTGCTGGGTTGTTGCCCTCCTAAGGCCTCCTCCACGTCTCCTGATGTACTGGCCTGTCTCCTGGTAGCGCCTCCATGCTCTGGACACTACGCTGACAGACACAGCAAACCTTCTTGCTACAGCTCGCATTGATGTGCCATCCTGGATGAGCTGCACTACCTGAGCCACTTGTGTGGGTTGTAGACTCTGTCTCATGCTAACACTAGAGTGAAAGCACCGCCAGCATTCAAAAGTGACCAAAACATCAGCCAGGTAGCATAGGAACTGAGAAGTGGTCTGTGGTCCCCACCTGCAGAACCACTCCTTTATTGGGGGTGTCTTGCTAATTGCCTATAATTTCCACCTGTTGTCTATTCCATTTGCACAACAGCATGTGAAATGTATTGTTAATCAGTGTTGCTTCCTAAGTGGACAGTTTGATTTCACAGAAGTATGATTGACTTGGAGTTACATTGTGTTGTTTAAGTGTTCCCTTTATTTTTTGAGCAGTGTATATACTCTTCTTCTTCTGTGGGGTTAGTCATTCATGTACTCTTCTCACTTCTTCTTCTTCGTGTGGCTTTCCAGCAGACTAGACACTGTGTTGAGTGTGGATAGCATATTTTGATCACATAATGGAAAAGGGGGATGAGAAACTCTTCAATTGCACCACCATCTAACCTTGCATCTATACAGTATCCCCAAAAACCCACCCCCACCGTACCACTACTTTGGTTCTAAAAGATCCTACACCAGGCCGTCGGCCTGGGAGGATGGAACCCCTTCTCTCCAAACTTCCTGTAGATCTTCTGCACTAAAATCTCACCGCAAAATATTTACATCTACCACATCTATGTTCTGTGATTTTCGCTCCATCAGCGCAGTGCAGTTGATCAATGTCACGGATCCCCCCCGGTACTGCTGCTCATTCTGTTCACCAGTTCCGGAGGTCGACGTCACTGGCCTTCTAGGCTGCACTGAACTGTGTCATTACGCACACCTGGTTCCAAGTCCTCACTGATTGTGTTTGTATAAATGTGGCCTTTGTTTCCCCATTGGGCTGTGGATTAGTGTTCCCAGGTCGTGTGAGTACCTATGCGTTGTCTCAGCCTGTGCTGCGTGTTTTGTGCATTGTGTATTACGGGTCTCGTCCCGTGTCGTTCTACGAAGTTTACCTTCGCTCTTTTGTTTGGGTACATCCCAGTGTTTTGTATACGTGTTTGTTTTGGGTGTATTCAAAACCCAGATGATGTACTCATGCGCCTGTCCCTGAATCCTTTATACCAGCGTGACTATCACCATGGCTATAAACACAAAGAAATCCAACCTTACTAAAACTCATCCTCTCTGGATCTCTCTCTTCAGGCCTACTCACTGAGGGGCTCCCAGTCGATGAGATTGCCAGAGTTCGAATGGGGCAGAAAGTTTCCTATCTTGAGGCTGTGAAGACAGTAGAGGATAGTCCAAGGGTGAATGAATCGACTGGGAGCCCCTCAGTGAGTAGGCCTGAAGAGAGAGATCCAGAGAGGATGTGTTTTAGTAAGGTTGGATTTCTCACCCTTGGACTATCCTCTACTGTCTTCACAGCCTCAAGATAGGAAACTTTCTGCCCCATTCGAACTCTGGCAATCTCAACCTGTCTCTCTCTCACAGGGCACTTCAGATCCCCAGTTGCATGGCCACCCCCCACAGTTGACACAGTGCTTTCTCTATCCCAACTGTAGATTCCCTCTGACTATGCCCTCCTGCACGTTTCTCACATCATGGGATCTCACTTCTACACACTGCCGCAACATGTCCAAATCCTTGGCACTTAAAGCCCCGTAGCGGGTTCAGAACATAGGCCCTCACAGAATAACAAACATAACCTGACCTTATGAGGTATAAACTCTGTGTTAAAGCTCAACAAGACAGACAGGGAATTCTCTGTCTCGCCATTGCCACCGGGTCTACATCTCACCAAATGGAGGGCATCATAAACACCAGGAACATAATGTTTCATTTGATCCACCTCTACACTCAATACTACCCCACTGGTCCCTCCTTTGAGAGGTGCCTTGTTCCGGAGAACAAAGCATCCGCTTCTTCTGGTTCAGAGGATGCACAAAAAAATCCAAACAATTCCACTTCTCGAAAATGTAACAGATGTAACCATTCCCAGTTTTCCCTTTACCCAGCTTGACACAAAGTATGGGTCGGCCAAAAAAGCAGGATTCCACTCTTTCCCAAAATCTCACGCCCACCGGTCCAAAATCTTCTCTGTAGGATTCACAGGGAAAACACTGGAAGTCTCTACCGCACCTTTTGCCGCAGGTAGGCCCACTTCATCCTGGTCTGGCTCAATTTCAGAGCACTCATCACTGCCAACCGACTCCATTTCGAGATCCTCAAGATTATCAAGAGAGCAAGAAGACCTAAGGGTAAGATTACTTGGTTTGTATTCAGGAGAGGAAGGTATGTACTCAGGAGTTGAAAGTGTGCACTCGGGAGATGAAGGTCTAAGTTTAGTGACATTCTTACGCTTTCGCATCATCGCACCTCTTCTGGATGCAGCCTAATTTTTCAAACAAGCCTTACCCCTCTCCTACTCTTCTCACACTTTGCTTACTTGATATCTACCAAACTTGTTAAAAACTGGCCAGCTGAGTTGACACTCACGCACAGCCTATCCTTGCATCCACGGTCACAGCAGATTAATGAAATGCATAGTTTGGTGAAAATAGTTCTAAAAACAAATGTTTTTCAAACAACTATAATCAAAATATTATAATTCCATATTTGTAAAGAACACTTAGAGTACAAAGTCCTGACCTCCCATGCATTGGAGTATATAATGTCTATTTCCGCTCCATTTGAGAGGAGCTGGCTAGCAGATACCCATAGATTTCCAGCAATTGGGGCTAAGCTAACAATATGATACCTTCAATTTCCTTCAAACTGCACCCATGAGTTCGTCTGACTCTGGATAGGTAGGAAATTACCCTAAATACCAAACTCCCGAAGTATAGCTTTTAAGAGGTGAAAAATTCATGATATTTTCACAGAAAGCTGTGACCCTCCTCTCTGTAACTAGAACAACAGTAGTCCCACTGGGCACACACTGGTTGAATCAACGTTGTTTCCAGGTCATTTCAATGAAATTAGTGTTGAACCAACGTGGAATATATGATGCATTGACGTACTGTATGTGCCTAGTGGAAGCGCTTTGAAAACTGTATTTTTCCTGCAATAGCACTTTGAGCAATGTTCATATGCTTTTGCTTCTCAGAATGCATCTCTCCCTCCTCAGTGCACACAGTGAGAGTCAACAACCAAAACAGGGACAGGCATATACTTTCATAGCAGGAAACAACATAATACATAGGCTATTACTGTTGATCGAATAATGGTTCTAGAACAATCTACAGGAATGTTGTGTAGCAAAATCAACAAAAATTACCGACATAGTCAAAATGCTTCGGTAAGAGGAAGACAATGTCTGAAATGTTTGGTTTATTGTCCCAGCTTTACTCTGTCTCTCTCTTTGTGGAGGCTTTGTGGGTTGGGGTTTGGGATCCAGAGGGCTGGGGATATGAGGTTATTACTGGCTACAAGACAGACTTGCTGACAGAGTTGGGCCTGACATTTTTTTTTATTTCACCTGTTCTCATTGGGGGCTAAAAACATTGTTTGAGAAACTAATAATCTGACTCTGCAAACTTAACGCTTTCTCTGGTTGCTGGTTTGTTATTGCAAAAATTGCCAATGTTTAATTAAAATTGCGTTAGATTAATTACACATTGATTAATCTCTTCAGATTTCTTTCCCCCGGCATTCGCATTGCTGATAGCTCGGACCGCTCTGACTATGAAATACAGAATTTATGTTTAAAAGCGTAGCAGTGATTGTCGTGATGCAGGACTTCAATGATTTGTTAATAACAAAGTGATTTCTAGGCCGACATGCATCATATTTCATGTCAATCTGATTCAGACTTTGTTCTGAGCGGACTTCAATGGGAGCAATGTCCTTGAGGCCTATCAGATCATATATCACCTGGTCCTCCTCCAACAGTGTATGTGTTGTGTCTCCCTCTCCACTGCAGGGCATGGATGTGGACGCCTTCGAGAAGAAATTCAACACAATGGTGGTGGATTTCATCCGCAGCTGTTCTGCAGAGATGTCCTGAAGCTGAATGCTGGACAAAGGGCTGTGGGTCAGCAACAGTAGGGTGAGTGGACAGGACACTACAGTCCTTGATCTGCATAGTGGTTAGAGCATTGGGCCAGTAACCAAAAGGTAGCTGGTTCGAGTTCCTGAGCTGATAAGGGGAAAAATCTGCCGTTGTGCCCTTAAGCAAGGTACTTAAACCTTATTTGTACTATGGCTGACCCTGTAACACTTTTTTTTACCAGTGCTGTAGTGACAGTCTACTGTCCACTGCAATGACATGAATACACCAGGGAATGTATCTGCTCAGCAATACTTACTGAGTCTTACTAAATCAACATAAAAAAATATTATATATATTACTGTCAATCTGGAGGGGTAGAATAGAACATTGACGTTTTGGTGAGGTAAGCGCTGTCAGTGTTGTCAGTGGGAGATGAGATGAGTGGGGTATCCCACAGTAAGCTGCTGTAGCAGGGGAGTATTCTCCCTCTGGTGTTTCACTGAACTCCTCTAGACTGTCCAGTCAGCATGACGTCTGTTTCACAGAGGTCTGCAGCGCGTGTGTGTGTGTGTGTCCGTGTGTGTGTGTTATCATAGTGCAGAGCTGAGGACTGATTTCTCAACAGCAGAGGATGAAGGGGCCAGGCCCTGAGATGGCAGTAACAATTAATATAATTTTACATTCCTATGCAGTCAGTCCTGCAGGGTAGGGGGTGCTCTCTCTTCTCTTAAAATAGAAAGGAAAAATGAATAGGCAGCAGCTCTGGAACGCAGAGTGACCATATACAGTTGCAGTCGGAAGTTTACATACACTTTGGTTGGAGTCATTAAAACACATTTTTCAACCACTCCACAACTTTCTTGTTAATACTTCTTAAGGCTAGGGGGCAGTATCCTGAATTTCCGGATGACTGACGTGCCCAAAGTAAACTGCCTGTTACTCAGGTCCAGAAGCTAGGATGTGCAATTGGTAGCATTGGATAGAAAACACTCTGAATTTTCTAAAACTGTTCAAATAGTGTCTGTGAGTATAACAGAACTGATATGGCAGGCAAAACCCCAAAGAAAATCCATCTGGAACATTTTTTTTGGGGGGGGTCACAGGCCTTTTCATTGCAAGCCTATGGGATATACAAAAATAGCTCCCAGATTGCAGTTCCATTGGCTTCCACTAGATGTCAACAGTCTTTAGACAGGGTTTCAGGCTTGTTTCTTGAAAAATGAACAAGTAGTTGTAGTTTATCCAAGGTGTTCTCATCAGGAAAGGTAGGCTTTTGGCACGCGTGAATGAGGGCGCACTCATTGTTATTTTCCTTTTCTATTGAACACCGTTCTTTCCTTCTGAAATATTATTGTTTATTTACATATTAGGGTAACGGAGGATTGATTAGAAACATTGTTTTACTTGTTTGGACGAAGTTTACCTGTAGCTTTTTGGATTCCTTTGTATGCAGGTTGAAGGAGTGGATTACTGAAATCAATGGCACCAACTAAACTGACTTTTTTGGATATAAAGAAGGACTTTATTGAACAAAACGAACATTCATTGTGTAGCTGGGACCCTTAGGATTGCAAACAGAGGAAGATCTTCAAAGGTAAGTGATGTATTTTATCACTATTTGTGATTTTTGTGATGCCGGTGCTGGTTGAAAAAGTATTTTGATGTGGGGCGCTGTCCTCAGATAATCACATGGTTTGCTTTCGCCGTAAAGCCTTTTTGAAATCTGACAAAGAGGTTGGATTAACAAGACGTTTTTAAATGATGTAAGACACTTGTATGTTCATGAATGTTTAATATTACAATTTTGTCATTTGAATTTGTTGCGCTCCAGCTTCACCGGATGTTGTCGATTTTGATCCCGCTAGCGGGATCGGAGCCCTGAGATTAACCTCTATGGGCTAGGTGGGACGCAAGCGTCCCACCCGTGGTGCACTCCATCAACAGCAGGTGCATTTCAAGAGCGGCAAATTTGAATCCAAATAAATGTCAAAATTCAAATTTTTCAAACATACAACTATTTTACACCCTTTGAAAGATAAACATCTCCTTAATCTAACCACGTTTTACGATTTCAAAAAGGTTTTACGGCGAAAGCATAAATTTAGAGTATGTTAGGACAGTACATTTACAAGAGTTGTGTGTAATGTTTTGTCAATTCAAAGACAGGGTCACCAAAACCATAAAACCAGCTAAAATGATGCACTAACCTTTTACAATCTCCATCAGATGACACTCCTAGGACATTATGTTAGACAATGCATGCATTTTTAGTTCTATCAAGTTCATATTTATATCCAAAAACAGCGTTTTACTATGGCATTGATGTTGAGGAAATCGTTTCCCTCCAATAACCGGCAGTCAAGTCAGCACCACAAATTAAATAATTAAAATTAGAAAACATTGGTAAAATATTATATTGTCATTTAAAGAATTATAGATTTACATCTCTTGAACGCAATCAACTTGCCAGATTTAAAAATAACCTTACTGGGAAATCACACTTTGCAATAATCTGAGCAGTGTGATGCATTGAAAGTGGCTAATGTTGCGTTGATTCGATCACAGTTCCCACAGTGAAGAGAAACGTTGATAGCATAGGGGAAAACTATAAAGTTGACTGAAGTTCAATATCGTGCTTCTCTGCGCACGCTGATATTTATTCTGCTTGGCAGTCCTGGGGAGCTGCGGGCCCTCTCATGCGTGCAGTTTAAAGGGAACATTGCCTGGCACCATTTGAGAAGGAGGAGTAATTCAACGTGGAGGATTTCAATTTGTTACAGAGATTACACTCAACACCACAGCCGAGAAAATCAAAACTAGAATCAAGCAGATGGGAATGAAGGGAAATCAGTACGTTTGTTAACATCTCTCTCTCTCTTTTTCTCTGTTTGGACTCACTGTCTGTATCAGTGCCCTGTGCTTCACCATCTGCACAAAGTATCATTTTATGATGAAAGCCATAAGATGTTATCAAGGGAAAATACTCTGATCATTTTCTAAAGCGCTTGTCGTATCTTCTAGTCTCACAGTACGATTATCTTCTAAACTACAATCTCTCTACAAAGACTTTAGAAACTACAGCTTTTTGGAAATTGTCTTGTGATCTCCTTTCTGGATCTGTCTCTACCCATCTTATTCATTGGACACGCCCCCCCCCCCCCCCCCCCCCCAAAAAAAAAACAGATTGAAGTCATAACCGAGGATAGATGTCTCTGACTGTGTTCCAAATGGCACCCTATACCAATATAGTGCACCCTATTCCCCATATGAACCCCTGTCAAAAGTGCACTAAAAAGGGAATAGGGTGTCATTTGGGACTCATTTCTGACCACCTTAATAAGCATAATGAATAAGTGATGTAATAACCCTTGTATCTTTCTGACTCTGCTGTGCTGACTCTGCTGTCCTGACTCTGCTGTCCTGACTCTGCTGTGCTGACTCTGCTGTGCTGACGCTGCTGTGCTGACGCTGCTGTGTTGACGCTGCTGTGCTGACTCTGCTGTGCTGATGTAACCGGTGTGAAATGGCTAACTAGTTAGCAGGGTGCCCGCTAATAGCGTTTCAATCGGTGACGTCACTCGCTCTGAGACCTTGAAGTATGTGTTCCCCTTGCTGTGTAAGGGCCACGGCTATTGTGGAGCGATGGGTAACGATGCTTCGAAGGTGGCTGTCGTCGATGTGTGCAGAGGGTCCCTGGTTCGAGCCCAGGTAGGGGCGAGGAGAGGGACGGAAGCTATACTGTTACACTGACGCTGCTGTGCTGACTCTGCTCTCTCTTTCTCCTCTCCAGTGTGCTCCATCTCACTCCTGGAGAAGACCACATGGCCCATCGTGGACCCCCTGTCATCGCTGTTGAGCAGCCCTTTCCTCTATCATCCCTTATTTTATTGTGACTACGTCAAGGACATTCAGCATGTAGTTTCATTTGCAGAAAGGCTACAGTGATATTAACGACCTGAGACGAGCAAGTGTCAAGTGTGCTCCCTCTCCGGCCTCTAGATCACCAGGCTGCTCGTTATGGCGCACACCTGTCACCATCGTTATACGCCCCTGCGCGTCATTAGACTCACCTGGACTCTATCACTTCCCTGATTACCTTTCCTATATATGTCACTCCCTTTGGTTCCTTCCCCAGGCATCATTGTTTCTGATTCAGTTTCATGTCTGTGCGTTGTTCGTGTTTCTTTCTTTGTGTTACGTTTTCATTTGCATTTATTTATTAAATTATTCACTCCCTGAACTTGCTTCCCGACTCCCAGCGCACACGTTACAGCAAGCGTGCAACTACAGGCTGAAGAGAAAATGTTTTCAAACCGATAACTGATATTATTTTTCATTCTCTACAATCTCATTGTTCCTAATTGTATATTGGCTGAAAGGCACTTTTTTAATGCTTCTTTTGAATTTCATCATTCGTGAATGTGGCTTTCTGGATGTGCAGTACCAGTCAAACATTTGGACACACCTACTCATTCCAGGGTTTTTCTTTAATTTTACAATTTTCTACATTGTGGACTAATAGTGAAGAAATCAAAACTATGAAATAATGCATATGGAATCTTGTAGTGACCAAAAAAGTGTTAAACAAATCAAAATATATTTTATATTTCAGATTGTTCAAAGTAGCCACCCTTTGCCTTGATTACAGCTTTGCAAACTCGTGGCATTCTTTCAATCAGCTTCATGAGGTAGTCACCTGGAATGCATTTCAATTAACAGGTGTGCTTTGGAATTTCTTTCCTTATTGCGTTTGAGCCAATCAGTTGTGTTGTGACAAGGTAGGGTTGGTACACAGAAGATAGCCCTATTTGGTAAAAGACCAAGTCCATATTATGGCAAGAACAGCTCAAAATAGCAAAGAGAAATGACAGTCCATCATTACTTTGAGACATTAAGGTCAGTCAATGTGGAACATTTCAAAAACATTGAACGTTTCTTCAAGTGCACTCGCAAAAACCATCAAGCGCTATGATGAAAATGGCTCTCATGAGGACCGCCACAGGAAATGAAGACCCGGAGTAACCTCTGCTGCAGATGATAAGTTCATTAGAGTTACCAGACTCAGAAATTGAAGCCCAAATAAATGCTTCACAGAGTTCAAGTAACAGACACATCTAAACATCAACTCTTCAGAGGAGACTGCGTGAATCAAGTCTTCATGGTCAAATTGCTGCAAAGAAACTATTACTAAAGGACACCAATAAGAAAACGATACATGCTTGGGCCAAGAAGCACGAGCAATGGACATTAGACTGGTGGAAATCTGTCCTTTGGTCTGATGAGTCCAAATTTGCGATTTTTGGTTCCAACAGCCGTGTCCTTTTGAGACGCAGAGTAGGTGAACGGATGATCTTTGTTGTTCACAACACACTTCCAGGCTGTGTAGGGGCTATTTGAACAAGAAGGAGAGTGATGGAGTGCCGTACCAGATGACCTGGCCTCCACTATTACCCGACCTCAACCCAATTGAGATGGTTTGGGTTGAGTTGAACCGCAGAGTGAAGGAAACACAACCAACAAGTGTTCAGCATATGTGGGAACTCCTTAACCTTTTAGGGACAGACGTTCCGCTAGCGGAACGCCTCACCAATATCCAATGGTAGAGCGTGGCGCAAAATACAAATACCTCAAAAATGCTATAACTTCAATTTCTCAAACATATGACTTTTACACCATTTTAAAGACAAGACTCTCGTTAATCTAACCACATTATCCGATTTCAAAAAGGCTTTACAGCGAAAGCAAAACATTAGATTATGTCAGGAGAGTACCCTGCCAAAAATAATCACACAGCCATTTTCAAAGCAAGCATATATGTCACAAAAACCAAAACCACAGCTAAATGCAGCACTAACCTTTGATGATCTTCATCAGATGACACTCCTAGAACATTATGTTATACAATACATGCATGTTTTGTTCAATCAAGTTCATATTTATATCAAAAAACAGCTTTTTACATTAGCATGTGATGTTCAGAACTAGCATTCCCAACGAAAACTTCCGGTGAATTTACTAAATTACTCATGATAAACGTTCACAAAAAACATAATTATTTTAAGAATTATAGATACAGAACTCCTTTATGCAATCGCGATGTCCGATTTTAAAATAGCTTTTCGGCGAAAGCACATTTTGCAATATTCTGAGTAGATAGCTCGGCCATCACAGGCTAGCTAATTTGACACCCACCAAGTTTGGTGCTCACTAAACTCAGAACTACTATAAGAAAAATTGGATTACCTTTGCTGTTCTTCGTCAGAATGCACTCCCAGGACTTCTACTTCAACAACGAATGTTGTTTTGGTTCCAATTAATCCATAGTTATATTCAAATAGCTCCGTTTTGTTCGTGCGTTGAGGTCACTATCCGGAGGGTGACGCGCGAGCGCATTTCGTGACAAAAAAATTCAAAATATTCCATTACCGTACTTGTCAAACGCTGTTTAAAATCAATTTTTATGCTATTTTTCTCGTAAAATAGCGATAATATTTCAACCGGGCGACATTGTATTCATTCAAAGGCTGAAAGAAAAAAATGGAGTAGTCTCGTGGACGCGCATCTCCAGTGTCACTGTTCCCAGCCTGACCACTAACAAATACTCCTGCTGTTCTTCGCCCAGAGACTGCAGACACCCCATTATACTTTCTGGCGCCTTCTGAGAGCCAATGGAACCCTTAGAAAATGTCACAGCACAGGTGCTGTATTTTCGATAGAGATGCTACAGAAGGACAATAAATTGTCAGACAGGGCACTTCCTGTATGGAATCTTCTCAGGTTTTGGCCTGCCATATGAGTTCTGTTATACTCACAGACACCATTCGAGCAGTTTTAGAAACTTTAGAGTATTTTCTATCTATCTAATTATAGGCATATTCTAGTTTCTGGGCAGGAGTAGTAACCAGATTAAATCGGGTACGTTTTTTATCCGGCCGTGAAAATACTGCCCCCTATCCCAAACAGGTTAACGACTGTGGGAAAAGCATTCCAGATGAAGCTGGTCGAGAGAATCAAGGCAAAGTGCTACTTTGAAGAATCTAAAATCTAAAGTATTTCATGATTTGTTTTAACACTTTTTTGGTTACTACATGGATCCGTATGTGTTGTTTCATAGTTTTGTTATCGTTACTATTATTTTACAATGTAGAAAAAGGTAAAAATAAAGAAAAACCCTTGAATGAGTTGATGTGTCCAAACTTTTGACTGGTACTGTGTGTTTGTATAGATTCAGAGATAACTCTTCAACTCTTTACGCTTCAAGGCCTATTCCATGTTACTTTAAACAAAAATATAAATGCAACATGCAATCATTTCAAAGATTTTACTAAGTTACAGTTCGTACAAAGAAATCAGTCATTTGAAATAAATAAATAGGCCCTAATCTATGGATTTCACATGACTGGGAATACAGATTTGCATCTGTTGGTCACAGATACCTTTGAAAAAGGTAGGGGCGTGGATCAGAAAACCAGTCAGTATCTGGTGTGACCATATAACCAGCTCGACACATCTCCTTGACATATAGTTGATCTGGCTGTTGATTGTGGAATGTTGTTCCACTCCTCTTCAATGGCTGTGCGAAGTTGATGAATATTGGCAGGAACTGGAACACACTGTCGTACATGTCGATCCAGATCAACCCAAACATGCTCAATGGGCGACATGTCTGGTGAGTATGCAGGCCATGGAAGAACTGGGACATTTTCAGCTTCCAGGAATTGTGTACAGTCCCTTGCAACATGGGGTCATGCATTATCATTCTGAAACATGAGATGATGGCGGTAGATGAATGGCACGACAATAGGCCTCAGGATCTCGTCACGGTATCTCTCTGCATTCAAATTGCCATCGATAAAATGCAATTGTGTTTGTTGTCCATAGCTTATGCCTGCCCATACCATAACCCCACAGCCACGATGGGGCACAATGTTCACAACGTTGACATCAGCAAGCTGCTCGCCCACATGGAGCCATACACGCTGTCTGCCATTTGCCCGGTATAGCTGAAACCGGGATTCTTCCATGAAGAGCACACTTCTCCAGCGTGCCAGTGGCCATGGAAGGTGAGCATTTACCCACTGAAGTCGGTTATGACGCCGACCTGCAGTCAGGTCAAGACCCTGGTGAGGACTATGAGCACACAGATGAGCTTCCCTGAGATGGCTTCTGACAGTTTGTGCAGAAATTCTTTGTTTGTGCAAGCCCACAGTTTCATCAGCTATCCAGGTGGCTGGTCTAAGACGATCCCGCAGGTGAAGAAGCCAGATGTGGAGGTCCTGTTCTGCGTGGTTACACGTGGTCTGCGGTTGTGAGGCTGGTTGGACATACTCCCAAATTCTCTAAAACGACATTGGAGGTGGCTTATGGTAGAAAAATGAGCACGCAATTATCTGGCAACAGCTCTGGTGGACATTCCTTCAGTCAGCATGCCAGCTGCACGTGGCATTGTGTTATGTGACAAAACTGCACTTTTTTTTAGCTTTTTTTATTGTACCCAGCACAAGGTGCACATGTGTAATGATCATGCTGTGTAATCAGCTTCGTAATATGCCACGCCTGTCAGGTGGATGGATTATCTTGGTAAAGGAGAAATTCACACTAACAGGGATGTAAACATTAGAGAGAAATGTGCTTTTTGTGCATATGGAACATTTCTGGGATCTTTTATTTCAGCTCATGAAACATGTGACCAGCACTTTACATGTTGTGTTCATATTTTTGTTCAGTGTAATTACCCATCTTGATATTAACCAGTTATTTCTTCTGCACAGTGTGTGATGTAAAGCTCTAAATTCCTCAGGGAAATGAAGGTATGGTGCTATTTGGAGCTGCCTGCGTATTCAGTATGCTACTGATGATGACTCACTGACACAATCCCACTTGCTGCTCTCTGTACATTAGCTGCCTGCCATCCTGTCTGTCTGCCTGCCTGCTTGCCTGCTGCAGCTGTGGGCTAGCTGGGCTCTTTAACCAACCCAGTTACATGACTGATGTGAATTCTATCTATCACTGCCTGAGCAGCAAGCCAACCAACCAACCAACCAACCAACCAACCAGCCAGCCAACTACCCAGCCACCCAGCCAGCCAGCTAGCCAGCTAAAATGATATAGAGGGTGTTGGGGAGGCTAGGAGAGTGTCTTGGGGAGACTGGGAGAGTGTGTTGGGGAGACTGGGAGAGTGTGTTGTGGAGACTGGGAGAGTGTGTCGGGGAGACTGGGAGAGTGTGTTGTGGAGACTGGGAGAGTGTGGCGGGGAGACTGGGAGAGTGTGTTGGAGAGACTGGGAGAGTGTGTTGGAGAGACTGGGAGAGTGTTGGAGAGACTGGGAGAGTGTGTTGGGGAGACTGGGAGAGTGTGTTGGAGAGACTGGGAGAGTGTGTTGGAGAGACTGGGAGAGTGTGTTGGGGAGACTGGGAGAGTGTGTCGGGGAGACTGGGAGAGTGTGTTGTGGAGACTGGGAGAGTGTGGCGGGGAGACTGGGAGAGTGTGTTGGAGAGACTGGGAGAGTGTGCTGGAGAGACTGGGAGAGTGTGTTGGAGAGACTGGGAGAGTGTGTCGGGGAGACTGGGAGAGTGTGTCGGGGAGACTGGGAGAGTGTGTCGGGGAGACTGGGAGAGTGTGTCGGGGAGACTGGGAGATTGTGTCGGGGAGACTGGGAGATTGTGTCGGGGAGACTGGGAGATTGTGTCGGGGAGACTGGGAGAGTGTGTTGCAGTATGTAGTGATGGGGTGGTGTTCACAGGCAGCCAGCCACGTCTGGAACGCACAGTATAGGAGAGAACCAGCTGTAGTCAGCTAGACTCACACTCCCATTGGGCACAAACTGATTGAATCAACGTTGTTTCAATGTAATTTATCAACGTATTGTGATGTGGAATCTACGTGGAAAATACATTGGATTTGAAAAAACAGTTGTTTTGAGGGTGATATTTAAACCGTGTTAACCAAATTTCAACATATACAAACCTTGTGTAAACCATGTTGAATTTCTACCTTTAAAACCATGTCAGATCTTCAATGTTATATCCACTGGGCAGCACCTCTTACTGGAGAATTGGTCTCCCATCCAAGGTTTTAACCAAGCCCAGATCTGCTTAGCCATGATATTTGTCACTGACTATTACCAATGTGGTATCATGAGAATGATTGTTGAGAAATCTCCACTTAATAGATTCACTGTTGCTATCGAAGTCATTCCAAAGGGTAAGTTAACAGAGCAAATGAAATGTGGCCGTACTCTATCAATCATATATCATTAATGATGCTATTTAGCCCTATATAGAATTTGCAAAGTTGTCAACAGCTATTGTTTCAATTCAAACCAGAATTTAACAAAAAATAGTCAATACAATAATAGGCCTAGAGTTTCAATCTCTGGTTGATTTCTAATCCATTGACATTTAGTGATATTAAATTGTGTTTGGTTGTCAACACAACCGAATATTAACATTTGAAGGAGATGTATCTTCTGTGCCACTGACTTAGTCTGGCTTTAATTGTAGTTTGTTTTCAAATAAATCATTTATATGTTGGATTGCCGTCTCCATCTCAAACAAAAATCAAAGTTAAAGAATATGACTAAATCAAATCAAACTTTATTTAAAGTGCCTTTAAGGTTGTTTTGATTTGGTCCTATTCTTTAAGCCTTTACGCTCGTGGGAATTGGCCTATAGGGCTAAACTGAAATGTTTGTACAGAAGAAAAATTGAAAAGCATATGATTAACCATGGTAGCAATTCAAAGGTTATTGGAAAAGTATTAGTCCAAGTATTGGACTAAAGGAGAGGACACAACAGTTCACAAGACTGTTAATCAAATGTGTATTTTACATTTACTGTACTTTTTGCCACACTTGTTGATAACGAACTATGAAAATACTCTGTATACATTCAGTAACATGATGAGAATATTATTGGAAAATTTGGGGTAGGTGGAACATAAAACAAAAATGACAAGGGTTTGAGTGAGAGGTCTAACTGTTGTTTCAAAGTGACCACACACCTCTTCAAAGTGGCAACACACCTCTCCAAAGTTTCCCACACACCTCTCCAAAGTGGCCACAAACCTCTCCAAAGTGGCCACAAACCTCTCCAAAGTGGCCACACACCTCTCCAAAGTGTGCACAGGTATTAAGTAAGTTCAGTTAACTTTTCTTTGACTCAAAGAATAATCTTCAACTATATTTAGTGTCGCGTGTGGTGCTCAAGTTCAGAACGGCTGTCAGTCAAAACCCATACAGAGCTGTGAAGAGCAGAGCCTGAGCTCAGACGTCATGTGTAGCATGTTACTGTACAGCTACTGGTTCCAATTTAGGCGCTTATCAGTGTCCAAATCTGCCATTTTCAACTCGGATATGGGTACAAGTGTAAAGGGCTACCTTTGATTTTTGGTGGAGATGGAGATGTGAATCCAACATATCAATAATTAATTTGTAGACAAACTGGAATTAAAGCCAGATTAAATCAGTGGCACAGCTGGAACTATCCAGTCAGAATATACATCTCCTTCAAATGTTGATATTTGGTTGCGTTGACAACCAAACACAATTTAATATCACTTTTGAATTACAATAAATATCCTATTAACTTGTCGACAAGTTAACAAATGATATGTTTGATTCACGTCTCCAACTCAATCAAAATTTAAATAATTGATTTAAGCCAGTGTCTCAGATGGAACTATCCAAGCAGTAGATACATCTCATTTAAGTAGATACATCTCCTTTAAGTAGATACATCTCCTTTAAGTAGATACATCTCCTATAAATGTTGATATTTGGTTGCATTGTCAACCAAACACAATTCAATATTACCTTGTAATACAGTAAATAGACTAAAGTTAAGGCTATCTTACAAACTAATGTAACATTCAACCTTAAAATGAGTAACACATCTATGGTCACATTGAGGTTACTGTAACTATACATGTCTTGTTATGTAAGCATATAAAGCACGCAGGTTAAATAAAGATAGCATGCATACAGTAGGTCGTCACAGGTCTGTAGAGATCTTCACAACTGCTATAATAATCTATGCAGAATCTCGAACGGCAGTGATCCATTGCACCATGTACTTTTAATGTAATTTCAACTACAATCCAGGTCATTTGGGTCTTCTATTAGATGAAGCACAGTGATAACACTATAATCTGTTATAGAAATAGACAAAATATCTGACGCTGTATTCCCATTTGAATTTTGCAGTGCTTTTAAATGGTTGTAAGCCCAGTGATATACTGTACATTTGCGTGACAACTAAACCAAAAATCAGACATTGTTTTTCATTTGTACCATTTAATTTGTACCATTGCAATTTCAACCATTGTAATTTGGTTGTGCTTTTTAGATGGTTGAAATCATAGTGATAAATCATTGAACATTTTTGGTTGTCTTTGTGAATGGGTGAATATAGCTTGTAATTTCATTGATCAATGTTGTTTCAAACAGGTTTTCCAGGCAGTATACAGTAGTAGTGACAGATCGCAGACTTTGAGCTTGTCTGTTGAACTTAGTGTGTAGGTTCACCCTGCCGGCTGAGTGTGGTTTATTTAGCTGTGTGGTAACTGGGTTGCCCCCGCTGTGCCCCCCCCACCCCACCCCCACCCCTCCCTCCGTCAAGTGGTCAATGTGAAACTGCAGGTGTTTATGAACTGCTGGGCCAAGCTGTCTGTCCGAGATGCCCCTCAAGAGGTAAGCCTCCTCCTCTGATCCTAATTAAACTTCCTGTCCAAGTGCTGTAGTGTGCGTGTGTCTGACCACCCAGGAACTCTCTGAGATTGCATCACAGATGCTATCTGCTTAATTACACCACCTTATTGCTCTGGGCCTCCCCTGGTTCTTAAGGCAAATTGTTTAAAAACACATTTGTTAGTGCATAGAGGTATGGTGGCAATATAGAGATTTTAATGTAGATCTGCATTCTCTTGATCAAATTGGCGCAATTGAGTGGCATTAACCTTATTTGTGGCTTTAGGAGAATATGGACAAGCTTATGATAAGCCAATTTAGAGCACAAGACTCCTTCCAACTGCAATGCCCCAGCAGTGACCGAGGGCTGCTAACTCTACTTAGCTGCTGGCGAGCACAGGTGCATTCCATCCTCTGCGATTGTGAGCACATTGGAATATAGCACAGGTGCATTCCATCCTCTGCAATTGTGAGCGCATTGGAATATCTTCCAAGATGTCCATAGCTTGAGGTGGATGGCGAGGAGGATATTAGTTCAGTTGGCTGCCCGTCTTAAGCTCTTTCTTACTTTTCTCTCTGTTGAGAAATGGTTCACTCTTCCAGACAGAGAGAGAGTGCACTCGGTTTTCCAGAGAGAAAATTGGTTCGCAAATTACATTCAGAGGTGCTAAGTACTCTCGGCCAGCAAACGCTATTGGTGTGAGTCTGAGCCTAAACTCTGAGCCCTAACCCTGAGCCCAAACTCTGAGCCCTAACTCTGAGCCCTAACTCTGAGCCCTAACTCTGAGCCCAAACTCTGAGCCCAAACTCTGAGCCCAAACTCTGAGCCCAAACTCTAAGCCCTAACTCTGAGCCCTAACTCTAACTCTTCCCAGCAGCTCTGTGGCAAGATAAACTGCTGAAAATTTAATTCACTTTTGAAAAATCTTCTCGAGAGGAAATGTGAGGATTGGTCTCTGGGATGGCAGTTTTAAATATGCAGAAAATATTTTAGTTGTATTGATCGTATGCCATATTATCTTCACTAATTACAACTCCACTGTTTGAGAGGGCAGATTGAATCAAAGCTATTAGCATAAAGATTAGCAGACAATGGCTGTGTTCGAGAGCATCAAAATGACTGCAGGCGACTGCGGACTGACTGATCTACAAATCACCTTGCATCATAAACAACGACTCATTATTATTTGTAGAGCAGTCAGTCAGTCACAATTTACCCATGATACATTGCGGTTTTTATCCTCTCTAACCCAGCCTTTCAAAGTGTGTTGCATTATGGGGATAAAAATTGTCTCACTTGCACATACATGTCGACTGCAGGAATTTTACAACAACCATGTTATCTAAGGTCATGAAGTTTCAACTGCAGTTGACTTCAATTTTCAGCAGTTGCTCCTCACCAGTTGAAACTTGCCTGAATTATGGGCGGCACTATTTGTCATTCATTAGACTGTTTTTGTTTGATCCACGCAAACAGGGCCAAAGACATAACTGAAACAGAACGCTACTTTGCCAGGATTCATATGTATACAGTGGATTTTTACAAATTACAGGCCCACCTGTTAGCTTGCACGGTTCTTGCCATTGTCCTTCAACGTTTCATCAACGAGATGTTTTCTCCTACAGGACTGCCGCCAACTGGATCTTTTTTGTTTATCGCGCCATTCTCGTAAACCCTAGACACTGTCATGCGTGAAAAGCCCAAGAGGCCGGACTTTTCTGAGATACTAGAGCTGGCACGCCTGGCACAGACGACCATACCACACTCAAAGTGGCTTAGGTCACTCGTTTTGCCCATTCTAGCAATCAATCAAACAGTAACTGAATGTCTCGACGCCTGCCTGCCTGCTTTATATAGCAAGCCATGGCCACATGACTCACTGTCTGTAGGAGCGAAACATTTTCGTAAATGGGGTGCTGTACCTAATACACTTGACACTGAGTGTGTATTTACAGTTTGTCAGTGTGTGATATGGGGGCTGGAGACATGTTTATTTTGACATTACAAATAAAAACCTTTACAAACAATGGCAACACTACCATGTTGCACTTAGCCTTGCTGTTGGAAAACCACATCAGTGTCTGACTTTCAGCTGTGGCAGACGCACCTCCCCCGACTTCACTCCTCGACTTTTGTCTCTAGCCTAGCGATTAAGAGCATTGGGTCAGTAACCGAAAGGTTGCTGGTTCGAATCCCCAAGGAAGAAAGGTGCAAAAATCTGCCGTTCTGCCCTTGAGCAAGGCAGTTAAACCCCAACAACAACTGTGCCCCGGGCTCTGATAATGTGGATGTCGATTAAGACAGCACCCCACACCTCTCTGATTCAGAGGGGTTGGGTTAAATGAGGAAGACACCTTTCGGATGAATGCACTTAGTTGTGCAACTGACTAGGTACCCCCTTTCCCTTTCCCTGCAGTCGGTTGCTTCAGCCTTACCACTCAAACAAGCCCAATAACTTCAGAGAAGACTAGCTGACTAATACCATAGAAGACAGGCTGACGAATACCATAGACTCTGGATGACTAATACCAAAGAAGACTCTGGCTGACTAATACCATAGAAGTAGTATCCTCAGCTGTCCCAATAGAATGACTCCCTTCCCTAGAAAATTAAATATGGTATGATGTGTCTGTCTATAGCTAATAAAGGCTATTCAGTTGTGATGCATCTGTCTCAAATTACTTGGCTTCAAGTTTCAAAATGGCTCAAATAGGAATTTGAATGGTATTATATTTGTTCTGAAGTCGATAGCAGTTTTCAGAACTTTGTACATCTATGCCTCTGGTATAGAAAATATATCTCTGATCGCTCTCTCTATGTTACTTGAACCCGTGCTGTCAATATGGATACTTCCAGTTGAAAGCCAATCCTTGAGCCTGGATCTTGAAGCTACGGAAGGGGAAGTCAGAGGATATCTATCAAATTCTAGCGTGAGAATAAACTCAGTCTACAGAGTCAATATTTTACTTGATTTTCCTACTGATTGAGTGTACCTTTTCCTTTGAATCTCCCAGTCGCCCATCACAGTTTTCGCTCATCATATCATGTATTGATTTCACTCTATTTTCTGTGAAAGCATGCAGAGCCTGCCAGTAATTATCCGTGTCCATCTGTACTGATGTACAACATCAGAGGTGTTGTACATCGCTATGGTAACGCAGGGAGCTGCTGATCAGCGCAGGGAGTTGAGAGAGAAATCTTCTCTAAACCCGGGGAAATCAGCAGCACACTGACGATACTGAGTCCAATCCGATGGGGCAATTCCCTGATTCCGTCCATTGGATCTGTTCAGTACAGTGGGTCTCCCAGCTCAGCTATTGCCTGCTCAGCCATCTCCACAGGGATGATTTAGGAAGCCTCCAGCCCTGAATTGATATCAGACAACAACATGAATTACCCAATCCTCCAGGTGAAGCTAAAAGGTGATGTCATTTTTCACCTTGGCAGCGTCATTATTATTATCGACCTGGCCCGGGTATCCTGGAAGGATATTGACCTTATTCCGTCAGTAGAAGATGCCTGGTTATTCTTTAAAAGTGCTTTCCTCACAATTTTAAATAAGCATGCCCCCATTAAAAAAAATGTAGAACCAGGAACAGATATAGCCCGTGGTTCACTCCAGACCTGACTGCCCTTGACCAGTACAAAAACATCCTGTAGAATCGAATAGCCCCCGCGATATGCAACTTTTCAGGGAAGTTAGGAACCAATATACACAGGCAGTTAGGAAAGCAAAGGCTATCTTTTTCAAACAGAAATTTGCATCCTGCAGCACAAACTCCAAAATGTTCTGGGACACTGTAAAGTCCATTGAGAATAAGAGCACCTCCTCCCAGCTGTCCACTGCAGTGAGGCTAGGAAACACTGTCACCACCGATAAATCCACGATAATTGAGAATTTCAATAAGCATTTTTCTACGGCCGGCCATGCTTTCCACCTGGCCACTCCTATCATGGTCAACTGCCCTGCAGCCCCCACAGCAACTTGCCCAAGCCTCCCCCACTTCTCCTTCACCCAAATCCAGATAGCTGATGTTCTGAAAGAGCTGCAAAATCTGGACCCCTACAAATCCGCAGGGCTAGACAATCTGGATCCTCTCTTTCTAAAATTATCAGCCGAAATTGTTGCAACCCCTATTACTAGCCTGTTTAACCTCTCTTTCGTATTGTCTGAGATCCCCAAAGATTGGAAAGCTGCTGCGGTCATCCCCCTCTTCAAAGGGGGAGACACTAGACCCAAACTGCTACAGACCTATATCTATGCTACCTTGCCTTTCTAAGGTCTGCGAAAGCCAAGTTAACAAACAGATCACTGGGCATTTCGAATCCCACCGTACCTTCTCCGCTATGCAATCTGGTTTCCGAGCTGGTCATGGGGTGCACCTCAGCCACGCTCAAGGTCCTAAACGATATCATAACTGCCATCAATAAGAGACAATACTGTGCAGCTGTATTCATAGACCTGGCCAAGGCTTTCGACTCTGTCAATCACCACATTCTTATCAGCAGACTCAACATCCTTGGTTTCTCAAATGGCTGCCTCGCCTGGTTCACCAACTACTTCTCTGATAGAGTTCAGTGTGTCAAAACGGAGGGCCTGTTGTCCGGACCTCTGGCAGTCTTTATGGGGGTGCCACAGGGTTCAATTCTCGGGCCGACTCTTTTCTCTGTATACATCAATGATGTCGCTCTTGCTGCTGGTGATTCTCTGATCCACCTCTACGCAGACAATACCATTCTGTATACTTCTGGCCCTTCTTTGGACACTGTGTTAACTAACCTCCAGACGAGCTTCAATGCCACACAACTCTCCTTCCGTGGCCTCCAACTGCTCTTAAATGCAAGTAAAACTAAATGCATGCTCTTCAACCGATCGCTACCAGCACCTGCCCGCCCATCCAGCATCACTACTCTGGACGGTTCTGACTTAGAGTATGTGGACATCTACAACTACCTAGGTGTCTGGTTAGACTGTAAACTCTCCTTCCAGACCCAGATTAAGCATCTCCAATCAAAAATGAAATCTAGAATTGGCTTCCTATTTCACAACAAAGCATCCTTCACTCATGCTGCCAAACATACCCTCGTAAAACGGACTATCCTACCGATCCTCGACTTTCGGCGATGTCATTTACAAAACAGCCTCCAACACTCTACTCAGCAAATTATATGCAGTCTATCACAGTGCCATCAGTTTTGTCACCAAAGCCCCATATACTACCCACCACTGCGACCTGTATGCTCTCGTTGGCTGGCCCTCGCTTCATATTCGTCGCCAAACCCACTGGCTCCAGGTCATCTGTAAGTCTATGCTCGGTAAAGCCCCGCCTTATCTCAGCTCACTGGTCACCATAGCAGCACCGACCCGTAGCACGCGCTCCAGCAGGTATATTTCACTGGTCACCCCCAAAGCCAATTCCTCATTTGGCCGTCTTTCCTTCCAGTTCTCTGCTGCCAATGACTGGAACGAACTGCAAAAATCACTGAAGCTGGAGACTCATATATCCCTTACTAACTTCAAGCACCAGCTGTCAGAGCAGCTCACAGATCATTGCACCTGTACATAGCCCATCTGTAAATAGCCCATCCAACTACCTCATCCCCATACTGTTATTATTATTATTTTGCTCCTTTGCACCCCAGTATCTCTACTTGTACATTCACTTTCTGCACATCTATCACTCCAGTGTTTAATTGCTAAATTGTAGTTATTTCGCCACTATGGCCTATTTATTGCCTTACCTCCATTATCTTACCTCATTTGCAGACACTGTATATATACTTTTGTTCTACTGCATTATTGACTGTATGTTTTGTTTATTCCATGTGTAACTCTGTGTTGTTGTTTGTGTCACACTGCTTTGCATTCTTGGCCAGGTCGCAGTTGTAAATGAGAACTCGTTCTCAACTAGCCTACCTGGTTAAATAAAGGTGAAATAAATAAATACAAAAAATAATAATTGTCATTAATGGTGCTCTGCTTTGATTAGGGGGGGGGGGGGGGGGGCGAAAGGAGCTAAGTGGGAGTGCCTGTTCCCTGCTAGTCTCAATGCCTGCTCTCTCCTGTAGCGAATTGTACGGGCAGGGCACGGACTGGCCCTGACAGCGATGAATGTGACGCCCAGCTCTCCTTGTAGCAGGGATACAAATTGATCTCTGGTCCTTTTCCTACCACAGACCACTAATGGTCTCGACTGAGGCAGAGGCGACAATAGACCAGTCCAAACCGTACAGCACTCTACGACTGGGGAAAATGCACTTTGTGCCCAATGAGGGCAGACATTTATCATAGTGATAAGGTTAATTATCTGCCTTTAGTAAGCATGGAAGTCCTGATGGCTTACAGAGCCTATTGGTCATATGGCTGTGGGTTGGTTCAGTGATGTTCCAACCTTCAGACCCTGTACACTCTCCACTGGACAAGGGTTAAGGATAGAGTGGGTTGTCTTAAACAATCAAAGCCAAGGCCAGTGGCCACATAATCAATACCACAGGGGTTTCCTTTTAAAGAATGTGCCAATAGATAAACACAGAAAGCACGATTGGAAAGTATCAACTAATAAAATGGAATAAAGGGGATACTGAAGGATGAGAGGGAGGAATTAATATGGTCTGAGCATGACCCTGGCAGAGTTCCCAGAATGGCCTGTTCATATCATTCTGTTGTGTCTGTATGTGTGCCTTGTCGGCAGTCTCCAATGCTTTTCTCTCATCATGTTTCCTTCATGAGCATAACCTTTGTTGTTGTTCTTGTTTTTTTCTTCCCTCTGGATTGATGGTTTTGGCTGGGACTGGGATGTGCTGTGGGCTTCTTCATTCACTAGTACACATTAGCTGGTGGTCCACGTGTATGGATACTACAATATGTACAACTCTACAGAGGGAAGGTGTTACGAATCCCTTTGGCCCTGCAGTCTAGGGGGGATGGCAACGAGACCCGTAACGTAACTCATGCAAATTCTAATAGTGATAAAGTAACAGTGAGAACAAATAACCACAGACATCTTAAATTTACCGTCAAACACTATTGGTTTATTTCTAAACACACGGTAATGGGGTGTGAGAAAAGGGGCTGAGCTGGACCCAAGGAAAGAAACAACAATCCAAAAACACACCTAAGATAGACTAGCCTATTTCAACAACAGCTAGCTAACTAACCAAAAATACAGTTCTAACTAGGGTATTTAGACAACAATTACCTACAGGTAGTGTATGCCCATGGGCGACTTGTCTTTGTACACCCTTTTCCCACCATCAAACAAACAGTCATGCACCACAACAAAACAATACTCACAGGTACCGGACAAATGTGACATGTAATGGGCAAAGTATTGTCGTGTCTTTGGCTATGCCGGATTAAGTGATATGACATGCTAACTTATAAAATGATTTCTCTGTAATTAATATTACCTGATTAAGCTAATCATGTAAATGTAATTAACTAGAAAGTCGGGGCACCACGGAAGAATGTTTATTGAGCCGTTATCTTCCGAATAAACTCTTAAAATACTTTGTAATATTTTACATCGATAGCAGTCAATATTAACCCTTGTTTTATTTTCAGTCTCATAATGAAAGTTGTAAGTTCTTGGCTATCTTCACGAACCCTGGCTAACAAGTTGAATCAGCAATACAAAATTGGGTTTAATTATTTATTTACTAAATACCTAACTAATCACACAGAATTACAAATACACAGAATACAATGATGTCATACAGAAAACGTCCCGGTAGACGGAACAGATATGACGGCTGGTTACACAAAGGAAAGGGGGTTGGGCTTGAATGAAAGAGCGCGAAGATTTAGGAACAGAGAAACAGCAGCTATGCTATCGTAAATACATTATCTTATGCATTCTAAATTACCGCCCATTTGGAAAAGGAAAATGCAATAAATATTTACTCTGAGCTGCGCTTCGGTAGATTGGTCGTAGATGCTGGCCGGGTTGGCCTGTTTTCGGAAGAATGTCAATGGGGGTCAATTGGATACGTGGTGGTATCTTCGTCTGGTTGTTAGACTGGATCCGTCGTCCGTCCTTTCCTAACCCACGTTAGCAGCGGCCGCTGCAAACTCAACGGCTAGGAAGTAGCACTTCTGTAGTGAATAAGCTCAAAGTTCATACCAGTTCATACCAGAGCTCACGCCGAGGTTGGCTTAGTTCTGTACTTGACATGTGTGTCCTTCTAACGTAGAGGCTGCAGACCTCCCGTACTGGAACCACTGGTTATCTTTTCGTCAAAGGATTATATAGTGGAGAGGGGGAGGGAGGTGTTTCATCGTTTATAACCCCTGTCTCTTCACAGGGTTGGGTTACTGATCGAGCAGGGCACTTTCCTTATGAAAACCCAAATCTCTCATTCGGAAGCTAAAATTACATTTCATCTCCTAACAAACATTTTCAATATCAAACATTTCAATTGCATAACAATTCCATGTGACTCTGATAACTAGAGGGTGTATACTTTCTCAGATACAGTTTATGTCGTCCTGTCATCAGTCATAATGTCTCAGATGACAACCGAACTGACATACATACTCATTACGTTCCCAAGCATATTTCCAACTGGTTTTATTAACAAAATATGTGGTACCTTTCCCCATTTTTTTGATGTTCCCAGACTCTCTATATTTAACAGGACAGCAGTCCTTCAGTAGGGTCAGTAAGAGAGGGGAAGGGGGAAAGGTATTTATGGGGGGGGGGTCATAAACCTTACCCACAGGCCAACGTCATGACAGTATTTACAATGAATATTTCCAAGATCAACAAACAAAGGCAACTTTACAAAACATACAAAAATCATTATTTTACACATGAGCTAACACATTATCAGAACCCTTTTTGTGGCGGATCTCCAAATTATAATTCTGTACAATAAGCGCCCAACGCGCTGGTTCTGGTTGTACATCCGGTGGAGAAACACTAAGGGGTTATGGTCAGTATATACAATCACTGGTAGGGCACTAGAACCAATATACACTTCAAAGTATTGCAGAGCTAACAACAAAGCCAGAGCTTCTTGCTCAATGGTTGCATAGTTTGTCTGACATTTGTTAAATTTACGTGAAAAATAACACACAGGATGATCCACTCCACTCTTGTCCTGCTGCAGTAGAACAGCACCAGCACCTCTGGCACTAAATGGTAGATGCTGTTTAGAGAATTCTATGTTATAACTACTGAAATATAACTATTTCACCTTAATTGTTGACATGACAGGACCGATTCTCCGAGAAGCATGGTAAAGTTATTAATTACACCTTAGATGGCGTATCAATACACCCAGTCACTACAAAGATACAGTTGTCCTTCCTAACTCAGTTGCTGGAGAGGAAGGAAACTGCTCTGGGATTTCACCATAAAACAGTTAGAGTTGAATGGCTGTGGTGGGAGAAAAGTAAGAATGGATCAACAACATTGTAGTTACTCCACAATACTAACCCAACTGAGTGAAAAGAAACAAGCCTGTACAGAATAAAACTATTCCAAAACATGCATCCTGTTTGCAATAAGACACTAAAGTTAAACTGCAAATAAATTGGAAAATAAATCAACTTTATGTCCTGTATGCAGGGTGTTATGTTTGGGGCATATCCAACACAACACATCACTGAGTACCACTCTTTAATATTTTTAAGCATGGTGGTGGCTGCACCATGTTATGGCTATGTTTGTCATCGGCAAGGACTGGGGAGTTTTTTAGGATAGAAATAAATGTAATAGAGCTTAGCACAGGCAAAATCCTAGATGAAAACCTTGTTCAGTCTGCTTTCCAAGAGACAAATTGTCATGGTTGTCGAACGGAGAAGCGGACCAAAGTGCAGCGTGTGTGTCGTTCCACATTTTATTTACACTGTGAAACTATGCAGTACATATAAGTAAACTGAATGACAAAAAACAACAAACTGTGACACAGAGGTGAAACATACACTGACTCAAAGATAATCTACCACAAACCCAGGTGGGACAAACACCAACTTAAATATGACCTCCAATTAGAGACAACGATGACCAGCTGCCTCTAATTGGAGATCATCTCAAACAAAGCCCAACATAGAAATACAAAAACTAGAACAACCCAACATAGAAATACAAAACTAGAACATAACAACATAGGAAAAAACTAAACTAGAAAACCCCCCTGTCACGCCCTGACCTACTCTATCATAGAAAATAACAACTTACTATGGTCAGGACGTGACACAAATTCACCTTTCAGCAGGACAATAACCTAAAACACAAGGCCAAATATATACTGTTGCTTACCAAGACCACATTGAATGTTCCTGAGTGGCCTAGTAACCGTTTTACTTAAATCGGCATACAAATCTATGGCAAGAATATTGCTGTCTAGCAATGATCAACAACCAATTTGACAGAGCTTGAAGGATTTTAAAAACTTGTTTTTCAAACACTCCACAAATTTCTTGTTAACAAACTATAGTTTTGGCAAGTCATCTACTTTATGACATCTACTTTGTGCATGACACAAGTAATTTTTCCAACAATTGTTTACAGACAGATTATTTCACTTATAATTAGACTGTATCACAATTCCAGTGGGTCAGAAGTTTACATACACTAAGTTGACTGTGCCATTCAACAGCTTGGAAAATTCCAGAAAATGATGTCATGGCTTTAGAAGCTTTTGATAGGCTTGACATCATTTGAGTCAACTGGAGGTGTACCTGTGGATGTATTTTAAGGCCTACCTTCTAACTCAGTGCCTCTTTGGTTGACATCATGGGAAAATCAAAAGAAATCAGCCAAGACCTCAGAAAATAAATGGTAGACCTCCACAAGTCTGGTTCATCCTTGGGAGCAATTTCCAAAGGCCTGAAGGTACCACGTTCATCTGTACAAACAATAGTACGCAAGTATAAACACCATGTGCCAAGCAGCCGTCATACTTCTCAGGAAGGAGACGCGTTCTGTCTCCTAGAGATGAACGAACTTTGGTGCAAAAAGTGCAAATCAATCGCAGAACAACAGCAAAGGACCTTGTGAGGATGCTGGAGGAAACTGGTACAAAAGTATCTATAGCCACAGTAAAACGATTCCTATATCGACATAACCTGAAAGGCCGCTCAGCAAGGAAGAAGCCACTGCTCCAAAACCGTAATAAAAAAGCCAGACTATGGTTTGCAACTGCACATGGGGACAAAGATCATACTTTTTGGAGAAATGTCCTCTGGTCTGATGAAACAAAAATATAACTTTTTGGCCATCATTACCATCGTTATGTTTGGAAGAAAAAGGGGGAGGCTGCAAGCCGAAGAACACCATGCCAACCGTGAAGCACAGGGGTGTCAGCATCATGTTGTGGGGGTGCTTTGTTGCAAGAGGGACTGGTGCACTTCACAAAATAGATGGCATCATGAGGGAGGAAAATTATGTGGATATAAGCAACATCTCAAGACATCAGTCAGGAAGTTAAAGCTTGGTCGCAAATGGGTCTTCCAAATGGACAATGACCCCAAACATACTTCCAAAGTTGTGGCAAAATGGCTTAAGGACAACAAAGTCAAGGTATTGGAGTGGCCATCACAAAGCCCTGACCTCAATCCTATAGAACATTTGTGGGCAGAACTGAAAAAGTGTGTGCGAGCAAGGAGGCTGTGGCTGCTGAAGCGTACAGTGTTAAATCATCAGCATACATAGACACACAGGCTTTGTTTAATGCCAGTGGCAGGCCATTAATAAAAATAGAAAAGAGTAGAGGGCCAAAAGAGCTGCCCTGCAGTACACCACACTTTACATGTTTAACGTCAAAGAAGCTACCATTTGTCACGCCTACTCCCGCTCCCCCTCCCTGGCGCTCGAGGGCGCCAGGCTACCCGTCATCATACGCACCTGTTACCATCATTACGAGCAGCTGCGCTCACTGGACTCACCTGGACTCCCTCACTTTGTCGATTGCCCCTGCATATAAACTCAGCAAAAAAAGAAATGGCCCTTTTTCAGTACCCTGTCTTTCAAAGATAATTCGTAAAAATCCAAATAACTTCACATATCTTCATTGTAAAGGGTTTAAACACTGTTTCCCATGCTTGTTCAATGAACCATAAACAATTAATGAACATCCACCTGTGGAACGGTTGTTAAGTCATTAACAGCTCACAGACGGTAAGCAATTAAGGTCACAGTTATGAAAACTTTGGACACTAAAGAGGACTTTCTACTGACTCAGAAAAACACCAAAACAAAAATGCCCAGGGTCCCTGCTCATCTGCGTGAACGTGCCTTAGGCATGCTACAAGTGGGCATGAGGACTGCAGATGTGGCCAGGGCAATAAATTGCAATGTCCGTACTGTGAGACACCTAAGACAGCGCTACAGGGAGACAGGATGGACAGCTGACCGTCCTCGCAGTGGCAGACCATGTGTAACAACACCTGCACAGGATCAGTACATCCGAACATCACACCTGCGAGATAGGTACAGGATTGCAACAACAACTGCACAAGTTACACCAGGAACGCACAATCCCTCCATCAGTGCTCAGACTGTCTGCAATAGGCTGAGAGAGGCGGGACTGAGGGCTTATAAGCCTGTTGTAAGGCAGGCCCTCACCAGACATCACCGGCAACAACGTTGCCTATGGGCACAAACCCACCGTCGCTGGACCAGACAGAACTGGCAAAAGAAAACTTTTACTGACGAGTCGGATTTGCAGTTATCGTCGAAGGAATGAGTGTTACACTGAGGCCTGCACTATGGAACGCGATCGATTTGGAGGTGGAGGGTCCGTCATGGTCTGGGGCGGTGTGTCACAGCATCATCAGACTTGTTGTCATTGCAGGCAATCTCAACGCTGTGCGTTACTGGGAAGACATCCTCCTCTCTCATGTGGTACCCTTCCTGTAGGCTCATCCTGACATGACCCTCCAGCATGACAATGCCACCAGCCATGCTGCTCGTTCTGTGCGTGATTTCCTGCAAGAATGTCAGTGTTCTGCCATGGCCAGCGATTGTTGATTGCCCCTGCATATATGTCTGCTCCTCTGTTCCCTGTAGTAGTATTGTTTGTTGTGTTTATGGCCAGACGCTGTTCTTGTTCCGTTGCATGTCCGTCTATATTAAATGGTTCACTCCCTGTACCTGCTTCTCATTTCCTGCGTTGGGCGTTACACCATTAAAGAAAACCCTCTGTGTTCTATTAGATAGACGGCTATAAATCCACAATATGGCAGAGGTAGAAAAGCCTTAACACGTACGTTTTTTCAACAACAGGCTATGGTCAATAATATCATAGGCTGCACTGAAATCTAACAGTACAGCTCCCACAATCTTCTTCTTAGCAATTTCTTTCAACCAAATCATCAGTAATTTGTGTCAATGCAGTACTTGTTGAGTGCCCTGAAAGCCTGTTGTTAATTTGTTTACAGATAAATAGTATTGTATCTGCTCAAGCTGAGAACAAAATTTTTCTCCAGAGTCAGATACAAAATATTTCAAATAAGATTGGCAACATTGTCCACTACCATCCTCAGTAGCTTTCCAAGTTGCCAATACCAGGTGGTTTCTCATTATTGAGGGACAACAATAATTTTTCCACCTCACCCACACTAACTTTACAGAATTCAAAATGACAATGCTTTTCTTTCATTATTAGGTATTTCATGCATGAATATGATGAGTCACAGTTTGATGTTGGCATTTCATGCCTAAGTTTGCTTACTTTTCCAATAAAATAGTCATTAACATAATTGGCAACACCAAAAGGTTTTTGTGATAAATTAGCCATGTGATTCAATAGAAGATGGAGTTGAATTATTATACATTGTCCTTCGTCTTGGTTTCATAGTACAATTTCTTATTCTTTTTGTTTAGTTTATACTTTCTCAATTTACAGTAAGTTTGCAAATCAGATGTGCAGCCAGATTTATTCACTGCTCCTTTGTCTCGTCCCTCTCCGCCATACAGCTGTTCAATTCCTCATCGATCCACAGGGCCTTAACAGTTCTAAAAGTCTGTTTCTAAATAAGTGCATGCTTATCAATAACTGCATCAAGTGCAGCGTCTGGATGCTCCTCATTACACACATCAGACCAACAAATACTTTTTGTATCTTCAACATAGGAATCAGTACAAAACATTTTGTATGATTTCTTATACACTATTTTAGATCTAGCCTTTGGAACTTTGGCTTTTCTAGATATGGCCACTATATTATGGTCAGTAAATCCAATGGGAATACAGCTTTAGAAGCAGAGTTCTGCAGCATTGGTTAAAATGAGATCAATATAAATGGATGATATAGAGTGCCTTTCGGAAATTATTCAGACCCCTTGATTTTTTCCACATTTTGTTACGTTACAGCCTTATTCTAAAATTGATAAAATAAATACAAATCCTAAGCAATCTACACACAATACCCTATAATGACAAAGCGAAAGCAGGTTTTTAGAAATTTTTGAAAATGTATTAACAATAAAAAAACGAAATACCTTATTTACATAAGTATTTAGACCATTTGCTATGAGACTTGAAATTGAGCTGAGGTGCATCGTGTTTCCATTGATCATCCATGAGCTGTTTCTACAACTTGATTGGAGTCCACCTATGGTAAATTCAAAATGTATTGTGTGTAGATTGGTGAGGGAAAAAACGATTTAATACATTTTAGAATAAGGCTGTAACGTAACAAAATGTTGAAAAAGGGAAGAGGGTCTGAATACTTTCCGAATGCACTGTAGTTCCTGTACTCTTTGTAAACACCCTGGGAGGTTGATTAATAACCTGAACCAGATTACAGGCACTGGTTACAGTGAGCAGCTTCCTCTTGAGTGGACAGCTTGATGAAAACCAGTCAACCAGAAAATACATCTCTCTGTTAACATCACACACATTATCAAGCGTTGCACACATATTATCCAAATAATAAATGTTAGCACTTGGTGGCCTATAGCAGCACCCCAAAAGAATAGGCTTTACTGTAGATTATGATGTTACGGCTGTATCATCAAAGGAAATATCTTAGTGAGTCTTAGAGATGGCCAATATTTTAATGTTATCTGATTTTAGCAAGTTATTGATTTCATAAACCTTATTTTTAAGGCTACATATATTCTAATGTAGCCTTACATATATTCTAATGTATTCTAATGTAGCCTTACATATATTCTAATGTAGCCTTAGCCTGTAGTCTAATTTTTGCCCTTTCCTGTCCTCGTTAAGAAAGTTGTTGATTCACTCTTAAGTTCTAGGCTCTCTCCAGAACAGCCACCTTGTCCTTAAACCTTAGGAACTTGACCTCTATTGGCCTGGGTCTGTCACCTGGGCTGCTTACAGGTTTTTCCAGACCTGTGGACGTGCTCCACCTCAATCTTCTCTATGATACATCTGCAGCTTTTCAGTTACCATTTTTCTTACTTTCTCCTTAGACACTCCTCTATCTGTTTTCCCAGTCTATGTTAATAATGAGTCATAGACAGTGATGATGTCGTCTCGTGTGGACTTACAGTTTGTTGTCATCTAGCTGCAAGTCTCGTTCAGGACATCCACCTCTCCCTGGGAGAACTGCAAACTGTTCTTTAGGTCTTGGGCCTCGCTGTTCAGATCATCCATTATTTTGTTATTTGAGTACTTCAGTATTTGGACAAAGCTCTTGAAGCTATTTTCATTTGTTGTAACAACTGCTTGTAGAACCCTTTTTGTTCATTTAAAAGATCTTCACCTGGGATTTTAAATGTTTTATTTAACCTTTATTTAATTAGGCAAGTCAGTTAAGAACAAATTCTTATTTACAATGACGGCCTAGAGAAACACTGTCCTCTATGTTACTCCCATCAGATTTGGTTTGAACTTCACGCAGTTCCAAATAGGGCAGGTCGCAGAGGGCCGATGGAAACAGCAACAAACGGCATGGATTTAGCCAGGACAATCCGTGGTCCCAGCCACAAGAGCTAACTGTGTCGCGGGCTGTGTTCAAGCTTTCAGGAAACTTTGCTAGCTTGATAGCTAGTTAGCAGTTAGTTAGCAGCTAGGCTGTCTTCAGACTTTTGGTTGCCAGGATCCCTAGACCGATATAGCGGTCCCGCGTTGCGGGATCCAAATTCAAAAGGTAGCTAGTAACAAAACTTTTTTAATGAAAATGGGCTCAGTGGAATACATGGTCTTTCCGTTGAATCTATAAGAACACTAAAGCTTCATCAGGGATTTAACGCACTGAAAGAGAAGAAAGACAACTTTTATTTGATGCGTGTTCATTAATTAAAAAAGTAATGATTTAATAAGGTTGACAATTTTACAAATTAGATGCGCTGAAATGATAGCAACGTCCAAAAATGAACACTCGGATTATAGTCATGTTATGTCTGATCTCCTAAACAATGTAAAGTATGTTTAGACAGGTGTAATCTAGAGCCAAGCTGTTGATTTTTAATCCGAGGGTATCCTGCTTTTGACACACTTGTTAAATTACGCAAGACAACATGACAACAACAGTAATTAATGAGGCAGTCTAGACAGCGCAAGTGAGTGCAGGTAGGGTAGACAGAGTGTTTGGTGTTTGTAGCCCTGTCCCACCCCTTTATGTTAATGTATTAATATATGTAAATACACACAGTGGATTTATGCAAATTGGGCACATCATTTTGTTTATTTTGACAAAAAAATATTTTTAAGAATACCTCATACAATAAGAAAATGTATATATGACTTCATTCTAATAACAAAAAAGTTGAATTTGACAATAAATTGAATGCCTGAATTCCCACCTAAATCCCTGAACTCCATTCATTATTATTCTGTGCCAGTAAAATCTTTTATGTGCTAAAATTCAGTCAATAACTGATGGATTATAAAAATTCTAAACGTCTGGTGTATCTTGAGCCATTGTCCAACTGTTGCATTTATTAGAATTGTAAAAAACAAAGCAAAATAACATTACAATTTCGATGACCGTTGTTACTGACACACCCTACTTGTGTGATCTGTCTCCTCACCGAATGCTTGCTGTGAGAAGTGTTTGGAGCACTTCTGAGAAAAGGTAGGACATGTGTTGCTGCAACCACTTAACCTGTCAGTTTATCATACTGGTTAACATAGTAGTGTCTTGTAAATATTGGTTGCTTTCAAGTCTCAGTTTCTAATGTGCTTTTAAAAAGAATGTTTTATATATTTTCTTAATATTAATGTCACATGCAGTTCAAGTCCCTGATATAAAAGCTTTATTTATTGAACATTATATTTTCTCATGACAAAAATATGCTTTGACCTAAAGAGTTCTGCTAGCCCTAGAACTGCCCACACACACAGTAAAGTGATGTTATTGTGGATGTAGCAGAAAGTGAAATGCAGAAAGTTAAAGTTCAGCTCTGGAGTTCCTCTTGGATCCTAATCAGTTTGTGGACAGACGGACAGCACTCTGATGGTGGGGTTATCTGGTTCCAAACCGGCCCTCACATGACTACTAATATAATAATACATTATGGCCTTTACTTTAACAAATCTAGGGCAATGGTACATCTAAGGCTCAGGCCTCTATTTTAACAAACCTAAAGCAATGGTACATCTAAGGCTCAGGCCTCTATTTTAACAAACCTAAAGCAATGGTACATCTAAGGCTCAGGACTCTACTTTAACAAACCTAACACAATAAAACATCTAAGGCTCAGGACTCTACTTTAACAAACCTAACACAATGGTACATCTAAGGCTCAGGACTCTACTTTAACAAACCTAACACAATAAATCATCTAAGGCTCAGGCCTCTATTTTAACAAACCTAACACAATGGTACATCTAAGCGTAGGTGATAGCATTATAGGGTAAGGTGTGTGTCAGAAATATTTTTGCTATTTCACTAGCGCAATTATCAGCGCACTTGAACCCATGTGCAGTCCACATTGTTCTAAGTAAAAAAAACATTGTCAATCAGTAAGATTACATTAATTATTGATAAGGCCTAAAAAGAAAACTAATAATTCTAATCAAATTCTAAACAAAAGAAGAAAAAAATAACAGTGTTGACTTCTTCGCAATAGGCAGACAAAAAATGGCATTAACTGAGAGGAGAGGAGGCTATGCTTGGTTATAACAGGCACCAAAAGCACATTAGGCTACTCTTGTTCCATGTGCATATGGGCAGTGTGCCTCACCGATGGATAGGGTGCGTTTCAGTCAAAATTGATGACACAACCAACTGCGTGTCACTCCCTGACCTTAGAGAGCCGTGTTTTTTCTCTATTTGGTTAGGTCAGGGTGTGGAGTGGGCATTCTATGCATTCTATTTCTTTGTTTTGGCCAGTATGGTTTCCAATCAGAGGCAGCTGTCTCTCGTTGTCTCTGATTGGGAATCATACTTACGCAGCCTTTTCCCACCTGTGTTTGTGGGTAGTTGTTTTCTGTTTTGTATTTTGTACCTGATGGAACTGTTGGCTTTTCGTTTTGTTATTTTTGTTCGAGTGTTTCTTTGTTTAATAAATCATGAGCACTTACCACGCTGCGCTTTGGTCCCCTTCTTCCGACCAACGCCGTTACACTGCGTTATCGCTAAAACCAGTTTTTTGCTGGTATTAAATATCCCTCTCAGCGCTGCCTGAAATTAACACTTTGGATCATGTTTTTAAGGAAACACTTCAAATATTTCCACCCCGCCCATCTGAGCTGATTTAAGACAGGTCAATTGCCAAACCTGGCACTAGGGCTGGGAAATGCCAGTGTGCCAGTGTTTCATTGATGAAATTGCAAACTAACGTGTGTGTTTGACACTAGCACTGCCTTAACGCAAGACAAACATAGAGCCCAATATATTTAGCAGACACTTTTGTCCAAAGCAACTTACAGTCATGCATACATTTTACAAATGGGTGGTCCCAGGTATCGAACCCACTACCCTGGCGTAATAAACTCCATGCTCTGTCAACTGAGCTACAAAGGACCACTGAAGTAATCTCCCTTTCTCTCTCTACTGCTGTCTCACCCTCTGAATGCTCGGCCAAGAAATGCCATTTACTCCTGAGGTGCTGACCTGTTGCATCCTCTATAACCACGGTGATTATTATTTGAACCTGCTGGTCATCTTTGAACGTTTGAACATCTTGAAGAACAATCTGGCCTTAATTGTCATGTATCCTTATAATCTCCACCGGCACATGCATAAAAGGACTGGCCACCCCTCAGAGCCTGGTTCCTCTCTAGGTTTCTTCCTAGGTTCCTGCCTTTCTAGGGAGATTTTCCTAGCCACTGTGCTCCTACATCTGCATTGGTTGCTCTTTGGGGTTTTAGGCTGGATTTCTGTATAAGCACTTTGTGAAACAAATATGCTGATGTAAAAAGGGCTTTATAAATAGATTTGATTGATTATCAGGGGTCCTGCTGGAGTGCAGCGCTGCAGATGGAATTATCTGGCCTCATATTTGAGTCCACCCCTCGCCTCTCGCCCCTCCAGCCCTTCATAATGACAGGCACAAGGCATCCTCCAGACCACAGCGGTGAGGTAACAGCCCAGCAGCCAGCTCACTCCACCAGGGAGAGCAGCAGTGCATTGGTTGGCTTACAGTAGCACTGTGAGGCTGGCTCTAGTATGATAATGATGAGACAGTAGCACTGTGAGGCAGGCTCTAGTATGATAATGATGAGACAGTAGCACTGTGAGGCTGGCTCTTGTATGATAATGATGTGACAGTAGCACTGTGAGGCTGGCTCTAGTATGATAATGATGAGACAGTAGCACTGATGCTGGCTCTAGTATGATAATGATGAGACAGTAGCACTGTGAGTCTGGCTCTAGTATGATAATGATGAGACAGTAGCACTGTGAGGCTGGCTCTAGTATGATAATGATGAGACAGTAGCACTGTGAGGCTGGCTCTAGTATGATAATGATGAGACAGTAGCACTGTGAGGCTGGCTCTAGTATGATAATGATGAGAGAGTAGAACTGTGAGGCTGGCTCTAGTATGATAATGATGAGAGAGTAGCACTGTGAGGCTGGCTCTAGTATGATAATGATGAGAGAGTAGAACTGTGAGGCTGGTTCTAGTATGATAATGATGAGACAGAGAGAGATAGAAAAGAGGGAGACATAGCGTTAGAGAGCAAGAGCGAGAGAGGCAAGCTCTAGCCTTATATTGTGTGAGATGTAGAGGGCTGCAAGACAGGCTTGTGTGTGTGTGTGTGTGTGTGTGTGTGTGTGTGTGTGTGTGTGTGTGTGTGTGTGTGTGTGTGTGTGTGTGTGTGTGTGTGTGTGTGTGTGTGTGTGTGTGTGTGTGTGTGTGTGTGTGTGTGTGTGTGTGTGTGTGTGTGAGAGAGACTTTCTCTCCCCTGTTAAATTCTATGCACTGGAGCCTGTGGGCCTTGCTCTCTCTGTTGATGGAGTGTGGGAGGAGAGACACACTCAGAGGTGGTAATGGGTTTGCACTAAAAAGGATGTCGCACGAAGCTTACTTCATTATTCAATGTTTTAATTTGTTTTTACTGCATCAGGGATAGCGTACAGAGATGTTTCTGCTTTACAGACGTTTTCACTGTGTAGGTACAATTTTCTTTTCATTCAAAACAATATTTGTAAGGAACTACCGATGAGCAACAGGTGGTTCTAATCAGGGTTGTCACTCACCTGCCAATCAGGGATGTGGCTTTTCTGCTATACCCGTATACAAATGAGTCATAAAGAGATACAGAACTATAGGGTATGGGAGCGGTCATGAATCAATCGCCCCCAGGTGTCCGCTCACCTAAATACATCACATCAATTCATGAGATTCATGAGCCTACCACAAAGAGAGACACACTCCCCTCCTCAGCAGTCTGTTACAGAGGACGACACCGTTTGACTGACATCAAATGTGCCCTGCATGATCCAATGAGTTTGGACAGTGCCTGGTTTGATAAAAACATGCCTGTTCTGTCCTGCTACCTATTATTTTAATTCATATAGTGTTTTTACAGTGAGTTTTTACAGTGCTTACACATGGTAATGATTTCAGTGTTTTTATACTACTGCTGTTGTACTACACACTATCAGATCACATTTAGGTTAGATTTTGCCCCTGGTATGGATATTGAATAGAATCTGGATGCAGCACCTTCAACTGCACTTCGCTGTATCGCATTAGTGGAAACCAAGACTGTTCTCATGGCAGATCTGCCAGTTTTGACCAGCAGAAGTGACTTTTTGTAGGAGTTGTAAAAATAATTATTTTACCTTTATTTAACTAGGCAAGTCAGTTTAGAACAAATTCTTATTGTCAATGACGGCCTAGGAACAGTGGATTAACTGCCTTGTTCAGGGGCAGAACGACAGATGTTTTATCTTGTCAGCTCGGGGGTTCAATCTTGCAACCTTTCAGTTGCTAGTCCATCGCTCTAACCACTAGGCTACCTGCCGGTTAGGAGAATGTACACAGCAGGTAAGGAGAAATAACGTGGCAGGTTAGGAGAATTAACATGGTTAAGAGAATTAGGTTAAGGTTAGGAAAGGGGTTGGGGTTGATTTCCATTACTACAATGCTGCCTGCACTTCTATCCCATGGCGGCTTCTGGGGCATCCAGTCTTCTGCAATACTCTGTTCACATGCCATGTCCAGAATAGATCCAGTTAGTCAATACATCCCAGAGGTCTTAGTCAATGACTATCCCAGAGGTCTTAGCCGTCTCAAGACTGAGTCCAAAAACAATTTGCCATTAGCAGCCGAGTGGGGATAGACAGGAGCTATTGCTCTAGAGGTGTTGTGAGAGACTAATTATCTGCTCTTTATTTGACATCTGCGTAGGAAAACAGAAGGGGCCCTATAAAAGTTACAGCTGCCTTCGGTGGTTTTCTGCTGGAATCAGTTGATTACTCTGGAGAAGTGCCAGCAGGAGAGCAGCTTTCTGCTGTAAAAGACACAAACAAGTTGATCTGATTTTGGATGGTAATTGGCCAGCCAAATGACCGCAGTCTCCGTAACAACCTTTCAAATAACGTTTTACACATCGTCTCCTTTCCTCCGCTCCGGACTGCGTGTTCTTCCATAGAAATGGATGGAATAGAACTGGTGTCCCCATTCAAGTCAATGATGGCATGATGTGTGAACTGGCGGCATTGTGAGTGTACCCATAGGAGGCAAAGCACAAAGTAAACGCTAGGTCGAAGGATTAAGACAACGGCGTCACAATAATGCGGAGGTCCTACCACTCTGAATTTGTATATTTTCAAAAACTTCCGCATGGAATTATTGCAATGATTGTATTTTTACCTTGTTTTTTTAACCTGGAGTAAAAGCAGGAAGTGTACCCATCAATCTGTGCTGTGATTTGTTGATTCAACTCAACTGAAATTATTTCAAAAATATTCAATTTGGATGAGCGTTCTACATTACCGTGGAAATGATTGCATCACAATACCAGGCAGCCATTGCGGGTGTACCCATACAATTGGGTACCAGTCAAATTGTCATTGTTACAGGTTCCAAGCCCTGTCTATTTATTGTCTGCTACAACACCTTGCTTGTTTCAGCAAGGGGCAACAAAGTTTCATCACGTTGTTAAGTCCATGTTATCGCAGAAACGGACTCAACCGCACAAATGCCTGGCTGTCCCGTCTTCAGTCAGCTGTTTGTTCAATTTTTTTTCATGACATTCTTCGTCCATAACCGTCGATTACATGGTAATTCTGTCCCCCTCCACACACAGAGACACACGCACAGACTCTCTCTCTCTCTCTCATTTAATTCAAAGGGCTTTATCGCCATGGGAAACATATGGTTACATTGCCAAAGCAAGTGAAGTAGATAATATACAAAAGTTAAATAAACATTAACATTTCATATTATGACTATCTATAGTGTTGTAACAATGTGCAAATAATTAAAGTACAAAAGGAAAATAAATATGTGTTGTATTTACAGTGGTGTTTTTTCTTCACTGGTTGCCCTTTTCTTGTGGTAACAGGTCACGAATCTTGCTGCTGTGATTGCACACTGTGGTATATTGTAGTTCATCAAAATTGGATTTGTTTTCAAATTCTTTGTGGATCTATGTAATCTGAGGGATATGGTCATACATTTGGCAGGAGGTTAGTAAGTGCAGCTCAGTTTCCACCTCATTTTGTGGGCAGTGTACACATAGCCTGTCTTCTCTTGAGAGCCATGTCTGCCTACGGCGGCCTTTCTCAATAGCAATGCTATGCTCACTGAGTCTGTACATAGTTAAAGCTTTCCTTCATTTTGGGTCAGTCACGGTGGTAAGGTTTTCTGCCACTGTGTATTCTCTGTTTGGGGCCAAATAGCATTCTAGTTTGCTGAGTTTTTTTATTAATTCTTTCCAATGTGTCAAGTAATGATCTTTTTGTTTTCTCATGATTTGGTTGGGTCTAATTGTGTTGCTGTCCTGGGGCTCTGTGGGGTCGGTTTGTGTTTGTGAACAGATCCCCAGGACCAGCTTGCTCAGGGGACTCTTCTCCAGGTTCATCTCTCTTTAGGTGATTGCTTTCTTGTGGAAGGTTTGGGAATTGCTTCCTTGTAGGTAGTTGTAGAATTTAACGGCTCTTTTCTGGATTTTGAAAATTAGCGGGTATCGGCATAATTCTGATCTCCATGCATTATTTTGTGTTTTAGGTTGTACACAGAGGATTCTGCATGCAGAGTCCCATTTTGTGAATTCTTGGTTGGTGAGTGGACCCCAAGACCTCACAGACATTAAGGGCAATGGGCTCTATAACTGATTTCAAGTATTTTTAGCCAGTTATTAATTGGTATGTCGAATTTTATGTTCCTTTGATGGCTTAGAAGGCCCTTCTTGCTTTGTCTCTCAGATCGTTCACAGCTTTGTGGAAGTTAACTATTGCGCTGATGTTTAGGCCAAGGTATGTAGGCCCAATCCTGGCAACTGGGCCTTTTTTGGAACACCATTTTTTTTTGTCTTACTGAGATTTACTGTCAGGTCCCAGGTCTGACAGAATCTGTGCAGAAGATATACGTGCTGCTGTAGACCCTCCTTGGTTTTTTGACAATTTTAACCACACACACTTGTTGTTTGTGTACATGGATTGTATAATGTTGTATGTTTATCCCCCAACACCACTTTCCATCAATTTGTATAGAAGACCCCCATGCCAAATTGAGGAAAAAGCTTTATTTGAACTCAATAAAGCATGAGAAGACTTTGCCTTTGTCTTGGTTTGTTTGTTTGTCAATTAGTGTGTGCAGGGTGAACACGTGGTCTGTCGTACAGTGATTTGGTAAAAAGCCAATTTGACATTTGCTCAGTACATTGTTTTCACTGAGGAAATGTATGAGTCTGCTGTTAATGACAATGCAGAGGATTTCCCCAAGATTGCTGTTGACGCATATCCCAAGGTTCTCAGTCATTGGTTCCAAATATTGGGGAAGATACCAGAGTTGAGGATGATGTTAAAGAGTTTAAGTGTAACCGAATGGAATTTGTGGTCTGTATATTTGATCAATTTACTGAAGATTGGAGGGTTTGTATTTTCTCCTGTAGTTCATTCAATGTAATTGGTTAAACCAGTGGGTTCTGGTAGTCTTGTTTTTGTTGTTTGTTCTTTGTTATAGAGCCAAAAAGACTGGAGAAGGGATTTATCCATACATCTCTGTTTTGGATAGATCAAATCAAATTTTATTAGTCACATGCGCCGAATACAACAAGTGTAGACCTTACAGTGAAATGATTACTTACGAGCCCATAACCAACAATGCAGTTTAAAACAATTAAGATAAGAATAAGAAGTAAAAGTAACAAACAATTAAAGAGCAGCAGTAAAATAACAATAGCGAGACTATATACAGGGGGTACCGGAACAGAGTCAATGTGAGGGTGCACCGGTTAGTTAAGGTTATATGGACATGTAGTTAAAGTGGCTTAAAGTGGCTATGCATAGATGATAACAACAGAGAGTAGCAGTGGTGTAAAAGAGAGGGAGAGGGGGGCAATGCAAGTAGTCTGGATAGCCATTTGATTAGGCGTTCAAGAGTCTTATGGCTTAGGGGTAGAAGCTGTTTAGAAGCCTCTTGGACCAAGACTTGGCTCTCTGGTATCGCTTGCCGTGCGGTAGCAGAGAGAACAGTCTACGACTAGGGTGGCTGGAGTTTTTGACAATTTTTAGGGCCTTCCGCTGACACCACCTGTTATAAAGGTCTTGGATGGCAGAAAGCTTGGCCCCAGTGATGTACTGGGCCGTTCGCACTACCCTCTGTAGTGCCTTGCGGTCAGAGGCCGAACAGTTGCCATACCAGGCAGTGATGCAACCAGTCAGAATGCTCTCGATGGTGCAGCTGTAGAACCTTTTTGAGGATCTGAGGACCCATTCCAAATCTTTTCAGTCTCCTGAGGGGGAATAGGTTTTGTCGTGCCCTATTCACGACTGTCTTGGTGTGCTTGGACCATGTTAGTTTGTTGGTGATGTGGACACCAAGGAGCTCTCAACCTGCTCCACTGCAGCCCCGTTGATGAGAATGGGGGCATGCTCGGTCCTCTTTTTCCTGTAGTCCACAATCATCTTCTTTGTCTTGATCAAGTTGAGGGAGATGATGTTGTCCTGGTACCACACAGCCAAGTCTCTGACCTCCTCCCTTCAGGCTGTCTCATCGTTGTCGGTGATCAGGCCTACCACTGTTGTGCCATCGGCAAACTTAATGATGGTGTGGAGTCATGCCTGGCCGTGCAGTCATGAGTGAACAGGGAGCACAGGAAGGGACTGTACACACACCCCTGATGGGCCCCTGTGTTGAGGATCAGTGTGGCGGATGTGTTGTTACCTACGCTTACCACCTGGGGGCGGCCCGCCAGGAAGTCCAGGATCCAGTTGCAGAGGGAGGTGTTTAGTCCCAGGGTCCTTAGCTTGTTGATGAGCTTTGAGGGCACTATGGTGTTGAACGCTGAGCTGTAGTCAATGAATAGCATTCTCACATAGGTGTTCCTTTTGTCCAGGTGGGAAAGGGCAGTGTGGAGTGTAAAAGAGATTGCATCATCTGTGGATTTGTTAGGGCGGTATGCATATTGGAGTGGGTCTAGGGTTACAATAATTATTTTCTAATACCAAATGGCAGCACATATTGTACATTTTCTCATACACCTGAAGAAGCACATCAATAATTCATTCTTCAAGGGGCTATCAAGTTTTCCTCATAAGAGGTTTGTGTCTGCACAAGTCCATACCTTACATGGCTCCAGCAGCAGACTGAGAAAGAGAGGTTCTTCTGGGGATACAAGATCCTCTTCCTGGATGTTTTCTTCCCCCTGGCTGTGGACAAAATCATATTTGTGGACGCTGACCAGGTAATTGACTAGTGATACCAAGATACTGCTGTACAAATAAATATAATAGGCTTTCATTGTAAATAAGAATTTGTTCTTAACTGACTTGCCTAGTTAAATAAAGGTTGAATAAATAATAAAAAATACCTACACAGTTTGAAAATGTAATTTTATAGCGCTGTTGTGTGTGCCATTGAGAATGTCCACCTGCCACTGGATTTGCATTTTTACAATGTTACTATTGCGTAGTAAGAACATATTATTAGCTAATTCGTACCAGCTTGACAGTTATGGTATCCTCCTTTTTTTTCATGGTATCGATATTGCACGAAAGTTATTCGCAGAAGAGATGAAGGAAAATACAGTTCAAGGAAAATGTGTTCCCTCTCAATGTATTCCACAGAATAAATGCATACATTTGAAACGTTTTTGACAGTGGCTTCTTTGAGTCATGTATTGACTATCCAGAAAATGCATCAATTATTCCTTGTTCTTCACATAGAGTAACAACATGGTCCTCAGAGGGAAAAGTGGACGATGCAGCAGGATGAAATCGTCTCTGCATAAATGAATTATGTTTTCAGATAAAACATTCCTTTTATCGCAAACACTCACACCAGAATATTTACTACAGAATCACACCACTATAGTCTGCTTGGGGTTGGTCTTCGTTGACACGTTGTGTTATTCGTTGTATTCTATGAGACGGAACCAAGAAAGCCATAGAATATGAATGTGGAGCACGACATTGAAGAGACTTCCATAAGAGATAAAATGTGTTTACTTGAGTCGCATTATTTATGGCCCTGTATCCGCATTACTGATCTATGAGGGGCAAATTACAATTTAGGAATTAATGCCTTTCCTACGCACTTACACACTATGCAATTCTCAGTATTTGGTATTCAGAATTACCTAATTCAGTCGCATAATGCGCTCTGTAGGTGTGGCTACCTAGAGTGCTCTGAATACATTTCACTCAACCTTTGAAAACCCTCCCAGTTGCTGGCCGACAGATTTTCAATCAAAAGGGTTTTCAAATACAATGTATATTTTAGTGTACCTTTAAGTCGATTTCAATAGAGTGTACCTTTAATCCCTTTAAATAGTGTACTTTTTAGTCCCTTTAAACACAGTGTACCTTTCAGTCCCTTTAAATACAGTGTACCTTTTAGTCCCTTTAAACACAGTGTACCTTTCAGTCCCTTTAAACACAGTGTACCTTTCAGTCCCTTTAAATACAGTGTACCTTTTAGTGTACCTTTTAGTCCCTTTAAATACAGTGTACCTTTTAGTGTAACTTTTGGTCCCTTTAAATACAGTGTACCTTTTAGTCCCTTTAAACACAGTGTACCTTTTAGTGTACCTTTTAGTCCCTTTAAATACAGCGTACCTTTTAGTCCCTTTAAACACAGTGTACCTTTTAGGTAGAATTTTGTTGACAGACTAGACTATATGGAGAGAACGGCTTCAGAATATTAGGAATCAGTGAAAGAAAGCCATCTAAATATATGCATATTCGTCTCTCAAATCCACCAATTGGTCGATTTAAAAAAATACTCTGATCTTGTAGGTTATTTAGTGTCATGTCCTGACCATAGAAGCTTTTATTTTCTATGGTAGAGTAGGTCAGGGCGTGACGGGGTTTTGTCTAGTTTAAATTTTCTATGTTGTTATGTTCTAGTTTCTGTTTTTCTATGTTGTTGTTTTTGGGGATGATCTCCAATTAGAGGCAGCTGGTCATCATTGTCTCTAATTGGGGATCATATTTAAGTAGATGTTTTTCCCACCTGGGTTTGTGGGAGATTATTTTGAGGTAGTGTATGTTTCTCCTCTTCGTCACGGTTTGTTATTTTGTTTAGTAGTTTATTTGTATGTCTTGCATAGTTTCACAGTTATAATAAAATGTGGAACGATACACACGCTGCGCTTTGGTCCCATTCTTCAGACAGACATTTAGTCATTTTAGTCATTTAGCAGATGCTCTTATCCAGAGCAACTTACAGTAGTGAATGCATACATTTCATACATGTTTTTTTTTTTTTTTTTTTTTTTTCTGTGCTGGCCCCCCGTGGGAATCGAACCCACAACCCTGGCGTTGCAAACACCATGCTCTACCAACTGAGCTACAGGGAAGGCTGACATGACATTTAGGTTTAGGAAAGTATTTATGAATCACAAAAAACAGGTGTGGAGAGCCTTTACGCACGAAAGAAAGACAACGCTGGTTTGATTCTGAATATTGTCACATTCAGTTCTTCAACCCATGGTAATGTTGGATGATTACTGTACATATAATTATAATAGGGACAATAGCGTACAATAGTAAGGTACAGTTCTTTCAGAAAGTATTCACATCCCTTGACTTTTTCCACATTTTGTTGTGTAACAGCCTGAATTTAAAATTGATTAAATGGAGATGTTTTTGTCACTGGCTTACACACAATACCCCATAATGTCAATGGAATTATGTAAAAAAAAAAAAAGAATAAAGAAATTCATAAATTCATTTAAAATGAAAATCTGAAATATCTTGAATCAGTAAGTATTCAAACTCTTAGTTATGGCAAGGCTAAATTAGTTCAGGAGTAAAAATACGCTTAACAAGTCATATAATAAGTTGTATGGACTCACTCTGTGTGCAATAATAGTGTTTAACCTGATTTTTGAATGGTTACCTCATCTCTGTATCCCACACAAACAATTATCTGTAAGGTCCCTCAGTCGAGCAGTACATTTCAAACACAGATTCAACTACAAAGACCAGGGAGGTTGTACAATGCCTCACAAAGAAAAGCACCTATTGCAGACATTGACTATCCCTTTGAGCATGGTGAAGTAATTAATTACACTTTGTATGGTGTATCAAAGATACAGGCGTCCTTCTAACTCATTTGCCAGAAGGAAAAAGCTCAGGGATCTCACCATGAGGCCGAAGGTGACTTTAAACAGTTTAATGGCTGTGATAGGAGAAAACTGATGATGGATCAACAACATTGTAATTACTCCACAATACTAACCCAATTGACAGAGTGAGAAGAAGGAAGCCTGTACAGAATAAAAACATTCCAAAAACATGCATCCTGTTTACAACAATGCACTAAAGTAATACTGCAAAAAATGTGTTGTGTTTGGGGCAAATCTGATACAACACATTACTGAGTACCACTTTCCATATTTTCAAGCATAGTGTTGACTGCATCATGTTATGAGTATGCTTGTAATCGTTAAAGACTGGGGAGTTTTTCAGGATAAAAAATAAACGGAACGGAGCTAAGCACAGGTAAAATCCTAGAGGAAGCCTGTTTCAGTCTGCTTTCACCAGACACTGGGAGAGGAATTCAAATTTCAGCAGGACAATAACCAAAAGCAAAAGGCCAAATCTACACTGGAGTTGCTTACCAAGAAGACAGTGGATGGTCCTGAGTGGCCGAGTTAGTTTTTACTTAAATATGCATAAACGTCTATGGCAAGACTTGAAAATGGTTGTCTAACAATAATCAACAACTAATTCTACAGCGCTTGAAGAATTTGAAAAGTATAATGAGCAAATAATATACAATCCAGGTGTGCAAAGCGTTTAGAGACTCACAGCTGTAATTGCTGTCAAAGGTGATTCTAACATGTATTGGCTCAGTGGTGTGAATACTTCATATATTTGCAAACATTTCAAAAAATATGTTTTCACTTTGGCATTATTGGTTATTGTGTGTAGATAGGTGAGAAAAAAAATTGAATCCATTTTGAATTCAGGCACAACAAAACGTGGAATACGTCAAGGGGTATGAATACCTTCTGAAGCACTGTATACCCTTATGTATTGGCTACATTAAGCATGGAACTGTGTGATGACATGGCCAAGTATTGCGCCATTGTGTCAGGGGTTTCAAACTGTTAGGGCTTGGTATGCGCTCAGCTCCATAACGATTTGATCAGCCGTCATGTCTTTTTTTATATTATAAACTGTTGTTAATGATCCTCAGCAGCAGCCACAACACGGTGTTTACAGAGGAAGCAAATTTATGTAAACTAAACAATGGAATAGTAATATAGGCTGCACCAACTGAAGGGAACTAACAGTAAATTGGCAGTTGAATATGTGTGATTATTAGGCCTACTGACAGTCGATACTGATAGTGGCTATTATTTAATATGATAGAAATACGAGACAGAGAAAGCTGGGGTAGCCTTTAATTAACACATTCGAGAGTGCCCATCCCTGCAAATTAAAGACTGTACATCTTAAATTCTGTAGAATGGCAAAAGATTTCATAAACTTTACTGTGGGAAAGTTGATATGTTGATATGCTTCAATTTGCTGCTATATGAATTTTTTCACATTTGTCTCCAGCGATTATAAGGTCAAATAGATCTTAAACAATCGTCATTTATATTTACAATTTCCGAACGAATTACTCATTTACCGACAGTCGTGGCTAAAAGTTTTGAGAATTACACAAATATTAATTTCCACAAAGTTTGCTGCTTCAGTGTCTTTAGATATTTTTGCCAGATGTTACTATGGAATACTGAAGTATAATTACAAGCATTTCATAAGTGACAAATGCTTTTATTGACAATTACATGAAGTTGATGCAAAGACTTAATATTTGCAGTGTTGCCCCTTTTCAAGACCTCTGCAAACCGCCCTGGCATGCTGTCAATTAATTTCTGGGCCACATGCTGATTGATGGCAGCCCTTTCTTGCACAATCAATGCTTGGAGTATGTCAGAATTTGTGGGTTTTTGTTTGTCCACCCGCCTCTTGAGGATTGACCACAAGTTCTCAATGGGATTAAGGTCTCGGGAGTTTCCTGGCCATGGACCCAAAATATCAATGTTTTGTTCCTCAAGCCACTTAGTTATCACTTTTGCCTTATGGCAAGGTGCTCCATCATGCTGGAAAAGGCATTGTTCATCCCCAAACTGTTCCGGGATGGTTGGGAGAAGTTGCTCTTGGAGGATGTGTTGGTACCATTCTTTATTCATGGCTGTGTTCTTAGGCACAATTGCGAGTGAGCCCACTCCCTTGGCTGAGAAGCAACCCCACACATGAATGGTCTCAGGATGCTTTACTGTTGGCATGACACAGGACTGATGGTAGCGCTCACCTTGTCTTCTCCGGACAAGCTTTTTTCCGGATGCCCAAACAATTGGAAAGGGGATTCATCAGAGAAAAGGACTTTACCCCAGTCCTCAGCAGTCCAATCCCTGTACCTTTTGCAGAATATCAGTCTGTCACTGATGTTTTTCCTGGAGAGAAGTGGCTTCTTTGCCGCCCTTCTTAACACCAGGCCATCCTCCAAAAGTCTTCGCTTCACTCTACGTGCAGATGCACTCACACCTGCCTACTGCCATTCCTGAGCAAGCTCTGTACTGGTGGTGCCGCAATCCCGCAGCTGGATTCTTGATGATCCAATAAATGGTTGATTTAGGTGCAATCTTACTGGCAGCAATATCCTTGCCTGTGAAGCCCTTAATGTGCAAAGCAATGATGATGGCACGTGTTTCCTTGCAGGTAACCATGGTTGACAGAGGAAGAACAATGATTCCAAGCATCACCCTCTTTTTGAAGCTTCCAGTCGGTTATTTGAACTCAATCAGCGTGACAGAATGATCTCCAGTCTTGTCCTCGTCAACACTCACACCTGGGTTAACGAGAGAATCACTGACATGATGTCAGCTGGTCCTTTTGTGGCAGGGCTGAAATGCAGTGGAAGTGTTTTTTTGGGATTCAGTTCATTTGCATGGCAAAGAGGGACTTTGCAATTAATTGCAATTCATCTGATCACTCTTCATAACATTCTGGAGTATATGCAAATTGCCATCATACAAACTGAGGCAGCAGACTTTGTGAAAATGTATATTTGTGTCATTCTCAAAACCTTTGGCAACGACTGTACAGCTCATCTTATCAATAACTCTTATCTATTTATGAATTACAGTGCATAGAGTAGGGTGCTATATCTAGCTTTTTCCACTTGGATCCGGCAGGTTCTCAAGACCTTATTTCTGGTTCTCTCCCATGTAAAAGTGGTGGAATTATGAGGGAATTAAGTCAAGGTCAGAATACGGCGTATCTGTAGACACACCTCTGACACACCTTGATTTATTCAATCTCCACGCCAAATGAAGCTGGCACTGGCGCTGACCAGCAATTCAGCCAGCCATGCTGAACAGATGATGCTCCCCAGCTACAGTGGGCTCCAAAATTACTGGCACCCCTGACTGGCAATGCACAAACAATGCTTAAACAAATATAAACAATATAATTATAGAGATAAACTAAAAATACCAACATGTGAGAAATACTGTACTTTATTAATGTTTCAATGGAACCAACCCAAATAATTTATTGATTTCATTAAAAATCAGTGTCCTCCAAATCAAGGTTTCACAATTAATGGCACCCTTAAAGATTATTGTAAATAACATTTACCAAAATTAAACCACAAATTCAACTGATTTAATTTTATCTGTCTTAAGGAAATATATTGAGCCATTACATCCCTTCCTGTTTCACTAGGGTATAAAAATGAGGTAACACACATGCAATATCCCACTGTCATCCAACACCATGAAGAAAACAAAAGAACTGGCAGTTCAAAAGAGACAGATGGTCGTAGACCTTCATAAATCTGGTAAAGTCTACAAGAATATCCTCAAACGATTGAATATACCACTGAGCACTGTCAGGACAATTATTAAAAAATTCAAAAGATATGGAACAGTTGAAAACCTCACAGGTAGAGGACGCAAATGCATTTTTCCCCCAAGTTAGGAAAGAGGATGATGAGAGAAGCAACAAAATCCCCAAGAATCACTGTGAAAGAATTGCAGGCCTTGGTGGCATCTTGGGGTCACCAGGTTTAAAGAAATCACCATCAGACCCCACCTCCACAACCACAGGCTCTTTGGAAGGGTTGCCAGAAGAAAACCCTTAATTAATGACCCCAAGACACAGACGCAAGCGCTTGGAGTTTGCCAAACGTCATTTAAATTATGACTGGAAGAAGGTGCTCTGGTCAGATGAGACCAAAACTGAAGGTTTTGGTCAGATAAAGCATCGGCATGTTTGACGTCGAAACAGATGCATACAAGGAGAGGCACCTCATACCCACAGTGAAATATGGAGTGGGGTCAGTGATGTTTTGGGGCTGTTTTAATTCCAGAGGTCCAGGGGCACTGGTTAAGATTGATGGCATAATGAATTCCACCAAGTATCAGACAATTTTGGCTGACAATCTGGTTGTCTCTGCTAGAAGTCTGGGACTTGGCCATAGGTGGACTTTCCAACAAGACAATGACCCAAAACATACCTCAGGTCCACACAGAAATGGTACTGTGACAACAAAATCAATGTTCTGTCATGGCCATCTCAGTCGCCGAACCTCAATCCAATCGAAATCCTGTGGGCTGAGTGGAAGAGGGCAGTTGATAAGCGCAAACCCAAGAATGTGAAGGATCTTGAAAGGATCTGCATAGAGGAATGGTCCAAAATCCTTCCAAATGTGTTCCTTAAACTTGTCAAACATTACAGGAAAAGACTCCATGCTGTTATCCTTGCCAGAGGTGGTTGCACTAAGTACCAAATGAGGAGTGCCAATAATTATGAAACGTTGATTTTGGTTAAATGTATTTTGTATTAAATAATTGTATGATTTTGGTTGGTTCCATTGAAACATTAATAAAGTACAGTATCTCTCACATGTTGGTATTTTGAGTTTCTCTCTCTAATTATATTGTTTATATTTTTAAAGTATTGTTTGTGCATTGCCAGTCAGGGGTGCCAATAATTTTGGAGCCCACTGTAGATGCTCTATCCACAAGGTCAGGGCCAGAGCAAGAGTCCACCGCCTGGGAAACTAGCTAGCTGGAATAAAGGCCTACAGCAAATCATGAAATGTTTTATTCCAGCAGGCTGCAAAGCTGCATGGGGCCAACCCATGCTGCATGGGGCCAACCCATTATTGTTTGTAACTTATTTTGTACATAATGTTGGTCTCTTATGACCAAAAAGAGCTTCTGGACATCAGAACAGCGATTACTCACCTCAAACTGGACGTAGATGTTTTTCTTTAATGAGTCCGAGGCAAAGGATATACTGCTTCCCTGAGACCAGGCCCAAATCCCGGTAATTCGTGTGATGAAAAGATGGAAATACAGGGGGCGGAGGTCGGGCTGCCTTGCGAGAATTCGTCGGCGAGAGGGTCAACCGCCTCTACCATCCGTACTATTGGCCAACGTGCAATCACTGGAAAATAAACTGGATGATCTACGATCAAGACTATCCTACCAACGGGACATTAAAAAGTCGTGGCTGAACAACTACATGGATAATATAGAGCTGGCTGGGGTTTCCGTGCATCGGCAGGACAGAGCAGCTACGTCTGGTAAGACGAGGGGTGGGGGTGTGTGTCTATTTGTCAATAACAGCTGGTGCGCGATGTCTAATATTAAAGAAGTCTCAAGGTATTGCTCGCCTGAGGTAGAGTACCTCATGATAAACTGTAGACCGCACTATCTACCAAGAGATTTTTCATCTATATTATTTGTAGCCGTGTACTTACCACCACAAACCGATGCTGGCACTAAGACCACACTCAACGAGTTGTATAAGGCCATAAGCAAACAAGAAAATGTTCATCCGGAAGCAGCGCTCCTGGTGGCCAGGGACTTTAATTCTGGGAAACTTAAATCCGTTTGACCTCATTTCTACCACCATGTCCAATGTGCAACCAGAGGGGAAAAAAAACTCTAGACCACCTTTACTCCACACACAGAGATGCATAGAAAGCTCTCCTCCACCCTCCATTTGTCAAATCTGACCATAATTCTATATACTCCTGATTCCTACTTTAACAAAAAACTAAAGCAGGAAGTACCAGTGACTCGCTCAATACGGAAGTGCTCAGATGATGCAGATGCTACGCTACAGGACTGTTTTGCTTGCTCATACTGGAATATGTTCTGGGATTCATCCAATGGCATTGAGGAGTATACCAGCTCAGTCACCGGCTTCATCAATAAGTACATCGACATTGCCACAGTGACCGTACGTACATATCCCAACCAGAAGCCATGGATTACAGGCAACATCCGCACAAAGCTAAAGGCTAGAGCTGCCACTTACAAAGAGCGGGACACTAATCCAGACGTTTATAAAAAATCCCGCTATGCCCTCAGACGAACCAAGCGTCAATAAAGGACTAGGATTGAATCCTATTACACCGGCTCTGACACTCGTTGGATGTGGCAAGACTTGCAAACTATTACAGGCTACAAAGGGAAACCCAGCCACGAGCTGCCCAATGACGCAAGCCTACCAAACAAGCTAAATGCCTTTTATGCTTGCTTCGAGGCAAGGAACACTGAAGCATGCATGAGAGCACCAGCTGTTCCGGACGACTGTGTGATCACGTTCTCCTTAGCTGATGTCAGCAAGACCTTTAAACAGGTCAACATTCACAAGAAAGTGGTGCCAGACGGATTACCAGGACGTGTACTCAAGCATGCACGGACCAACTGGCAAGTGTCTTCACTGACATGTTCAACCTCTCCCTGACTGAGTCTGTAATACCTACATGTTTCAAGCAGACCGCTATAGTCCCTGTGCCCAAGAAAGCGAAGGTAACCTGCCTAAATGACTACCGCCCCGTAGCACTCACGTCGGTAGCCATGAAGTGCTTTGAAAGGCTGGTCATGACTCACATCTACACCATCATCCCGGATACCCTAGTCACACTCCAATTCGCATACCGCCCCAACAGATCCACAGATGACACAATATCAATTGCACTCCACACTGCTCTTTCCCACCTGGACAAAAGGAACACCTATGTGAGAATGCTGTTTATTGACTACAACTCAGCATTCAACACCATAGTGCCCACAAAGCTCATCACTAAGCTAAGGACCCTGGGACTAAACACCCACCTCTGCAACTGGACTTCCTGACTTGTGGCCCACAGGTGGTAAGGGTAGGCAACAACACATCCGCAACGCTGATCCTCAACACAGGGGCCCCTCAGTGGTGCGTGCTTAGTCCTCTCGTGTACTCCCTGTTCACCCATGACTGCGTGGCCAAAACCATCATTAAGTTTGCTGACAACACAACAGTGGTAGGCCTGATCACCGTCAACGATGAGACAGACTATAGGGAGGAGGTCGCTGCCAGGACAACAACCTTTCCCTCAATGTGAGCAAGGCAAAGCAGCTGATCGTGGACTACAGGAAAAGGAGGGCAGAACAGGCCCCCATTAACATCGACGGGGCTGTAGTGGAGTGGGTCGAGAGTTTCAAGTTCCTTGGTGTTCACATCACCAACAAACGATATTGGTCCAAACACACCAAGACAGTCGTGAAGAGAGCACGGCAACACCTTTTCCCACACTGGAGACTGAAAAGATTTGGCATGGATTCCCAGATCCTCAAATAGTTCTACAGCTGCACCATCGAGAGCATCCTAACCGGTTGCATCACAGCCTGGAATGGCAACTACTCGGCATCCGTCTGTAAGGCTCTACAGAGGGTAGTGCGTATGGCCCAGTACATCACTGGGGCCAAGCTTCCTGCCATCCAGGACCTATATACTAGGCGGTGTCAGAGGAAGGTGCAAAAAATTGTCAAGGACTCCAGTCGGCAAGCAGTACCGGAGTGCCAAGTCTAGTACCAAAAGGCTCCTTAACAGCCTCTAACCCCAAGCAATAAGACTGCTGAACAATTAATCAAATGGCCACCCGTACTATTTACAATGCCCCCCCCCCCCTTTTGTTTTTACACTGCTGCTACTTGCAGTTTATCTATGCATTGTCACTTTACCCCTACCTACGTCACATTAATGGAGAAGGAAATAAATCAGCTTTAAATGATGGCTGCAGACAGACACTGGCCGGAAATGGGCCTGGGTTGTTGTGTTGTGAAGAAGTCCTCGGTCTTCTGACATGGCTGATCTGCTGCAGTGCAATCTACGTCATACACCAGTCATTTTCTTTGAAATCCATGAAGGGGAGTGAACAACGGCACATTTTGGGTGAAAAGACGGTTTGGGATGCACCACGGTACCATTTGACTGTCCACACTTGCATGTTGAACAGTCAATTTAAATGTGTAGAAGGACTCTACTGAATTCCAAAAATGTCTCCATTCATATAAAAACAGTACTGTATCTATGTACACATTGGTCTCAGGAATGGATGACAATGTTCATTACGTACACCACAGAAAGGCGTCGTGTCACTTTGGAATGAACCCTGAACTCTCAACTGTAAGATCCCTGAAGATGCCTGGAGTTGGTGCACACATTACAAAACGTTCATAATTGTGTCAGAAAGAACATTCCTTTTTTTTGCAGAATAAAATCCAAAAATGTATCATTCAGCGGCAAGGAAACATCATTAATCTTTAAGTTGTAGCAGACATGTGGCCATGTAGTTCATTGTGCTGTGGCCATGTAATTCATAGTGCTGTGGCCATGTAATTCATTGTGCTGTGGCCATGTCGTTCATTGTGCTGTGGCCATGTCGTTCATTGTGCTGTGGCCATGTCGTTCATTGTGCTGTGGCCATGTCGTTCATAGTGCTGTGGCCATGTAGTTCATAGTGCTGTGGCCATGTAGTTCATAGTGCTGTGGCCATGTAGTTCATTGTGCTGTGGCCATGTAGTTCATTGTGCTGTGGCCATGTAGTTCATTGTGCTGTGGCCATGTAGTTCATTGTGCTGTGGCCATGTAGTTCATAGTGCTGTGGCCATGTAGTTCATTGTGCTGTGACCATGTAATTCATTGTGCTGTGGCCATGTAGTTCATTGTGCTGTGGCCATGTAGTTCATTGTGCTGTGGCCATGTAGTTCATTGTGCTGTGGCCATGTAGTTCATTGTGCTGTGGCCATGTAGTTCATTGTGCTCACCCTGAAAGTGGAAGGTAACTCTCCAGCGATGATGGATGAAGATTGAAGCATCTCTCTTAGGGCTCACTGGTAGTTGAATTTGAAGACGAAGCCTCTCTCTTAGGGCTCACTGGTAGTTGAATTTGAAGATGAAGCTTCTCTCTTAGGGCTCACTGGTAGTTGAATTTGAAGACGAAGCCTCTCTCTTAGCGCTCACTGGTAATTGAAGTTGAAGGGTCCGGAGCTGAAGGGGTTTTAAAGTCCTGGAAACCGCTGTGGAAGTTCTGATGATGGTGGTGACCTGCCTGCTGGCTCTCTGTGTCCATGGCGACCTCGCCGTGGTCAAACGTCTGCCTCATCTCTGCACAGGCACACAGACACAACAACAATGTTAAAGCTAGAATCCTTAATTGAAACAATAACAGAGCTGTCACTCAGCCTCTGTTTTGGAAAAAGGTTATGGATTGGCCTGGAGAAATGTAACCAATTCCTAGACAACTCTATCAATTCATAGACCAAATTATAGTTGTAATCTTTTTTTGAGGCTATACAGTGTTTGATTACATTTAAAAGTAAAACAAGCTTATACTATTGTTTCTGATGAGGTGTGACAGTTGAACAAAGCTTAAAGGCATTTATAAGTTATATTCTTCAAGAATCAGTGGATATATAACGTATAATAAATAAGTCCCAAAATGGATATAGCAACTAAGGAGTCTAGCTTTATACCACACACCAGAGAGCATCAATGGACTGAGTGGAAGAATTCAGCGTTTTAAAACTGTGAAAGACTATTTCAAAACACAGAGGTCGAGAGCAGTTAAGATGCCTAGACAAGAGTCTAGACAGTTTATATGATATTAATTGAAAGGGTAGGTAGACAGCCTTGAGTCCTTACCAATAGCATGAGACAAGGGTATTGCTAAATCAATACAATTCTAAAGCACAAATTGAATAACCATTGAGGTTTGACCATCCAGCACGAAGTGGAGGAACAAGGGGTGGTTAAGAGAAGGTTAAGAGGAGGTTAAGAGAAGGTTAAGAGGATGATACAATATGCAGAAAGAAGTGCTAGAAGTACACTAAAACTGAAATTGGAATCTCATGACGTATTGGCTTGTAGATGAAGTATTAATATTTCTGCTGCTTTGAAAATGCACTGTAAAGAACTAAGTAAGGGCATAACGGTACACGTATTCATACTGAACAGTGACTGCAAAACCGCAATACCTACTGAACCCTAAAACTTGGGCCTGTACAGAGTTGTGAATGATGACCTGTGGTATTTCAGATAATCACTGGAACAGGCGTAACAGCTGCCATTGGGGAGTAACCCTGGCCCATATGACATTTACCTGGATCAGTGAGCACTTCCTTGTCCTGGGCAATGACAATTAACTTCTTCTCTGCCTTCTCTTCAGAGTCCTGGAAGTTGTCAGGGTGCCATTGTTGCACCATTTTCCTGCAGGCCTTTATGATCTCCTTCCGAGTACTCCTGTGACAGGGTCCAACAGAGGTAATACAATTACATTCTGCTATACAGTATTCTACATGGTCTATACAGTGGTTCCCAAACTTTTTATAGTCCCGTACCCCTTCAAACATTCAACCTCCAGCTGCGTACCCCCTCTAGCACCAGGGTCAGCGCACTCTCAAATGTTGTTTTTTGCCATCATTGTAAGCCTGCCACACACACACTATACAATACGTTTATTACACATAAGAATGAGTGTGAGTTTGTCACAACCTGGCTCGTGGGAAGTGACAAAGAGCTCTTATAGGACCAGGCCACAAATAATATAATAATAATCAATAATTTTGCTCTTTATTTAACCATCTTACATATAAAACCTTATTTGTTCATTGAAAATTGTGAATAACTCACCACAGGTGAAGGGTGTGCGTGAAAGGATGTACATAACTCTGCAATGATGGTTTGTGTTGGAGAGTCTCAGTCTTAAATCATTTTCTCCACACAGTCTGTGTCTGTATTTAGTTTTCATGCTAGTGAAGGCTGAGAATCCACTCTCACATAGGTATGTGGTTACGAAGGGCATCAGTGTCTTAACAGCACGATTTTCCAAGGCAGGATACTCTGTGCGCAGCCCAATCCAGAAATCTAAATTCAATTTTCACAGAACTGCTTGTTGCAATTTCGATGAGGCTCTCTTGTTCAGATATTGGTAAGTGGACTGGAGGCAGGGCATGAAAGGGATAACGAATGTGTCATCCGCTTCGGGAAAGTATCTGCGTAATTGTGCACCCAACTCAGGTGTTCGCTATATCACATTTGACATTGTCCGTAAGCTTGAGTTAATTTGCACACAAAATATATTGCGATGGAAAGACCTGTGTGTTGTCATTGTTAATACAGACAAAGAGCTCCAACTTCTTAATCATAGCCTCAATTTTGTCCCCCACACTGAATATAGTTGCGGAGAGTCCCTGTAATCCTAGATTCAGATCATTCAGGCGAGAAAAAACATCATCCAGATAGACCAGTCGTGTGAGAAACTCGTCATCATGCAAGCGGTAAGACAAGTGAAAATGATAGTAAGTAAAGAACTTTAAGCTCTCAATTAAAAAAAAAAAAGGCTCAATACTTTGTCCCTTGATAACCAGCGCACTTCTGTATGTTGTAAAAGTGTTACATGGTCGCTGCACATATCATTGCATAGAGCAGGAAATACATGAGAGTAACAAAGTTAACCATTTTCACTGTAGTGTCCAAAATGTCTTTCATGCTGTCAGGCATTCCTTGGCATCAAGAGCCTCTTGGTGGATGCTGCAGTGTACCCAAGTGGCGTCGGGAGCAACTGCTTGCTCCCGACGCCACTGGTTAACTTTGTTACTCTCCACTATGTCTCCCTGTCATGACTTTTGCACCATCAGTACAGATACCAACATGAGCAGCAGCTACAATTGGCTACAAATGGCCCGTTAGTGGAATTCCTGAGAGAGAGTAATGTTAATGTGATTGGATGTTAATTATTTGACTAGGCTACCTGTATTTGACATTGTGTTGTTATTTTGCTGAACACTAGATGGTTTAATTGTATTTTTGGCAGTGAAACAAGGCTTCTCAGGCGAGGAGAAAAACTCACCCAAATGTATAGCCCCGTTGGAAAATATAAATGAACTGTTTGAAAATGTGAAGAAAAAAAATATACAATAATGTTTAAAAAATAATATTTGTATTTTTTATTTGGCATACCTCCGATGGCATTACGCATACCACAGTTTGGGAATACCTGGTCTATGACAAGCAGAGCAGGCCACCCCACCTCACCCTACCCTAACAAAACCTATCCAACCCTAACCAACCCTACCACACTCTACCCTCCCCCCTACCCTACCTCACCACACCCTTATCTACCCTACCCCACCACACCCTACCCCATCACATCCTATTCCACCCCACCGTAACCCTACCCTACCCTACCACACCCTACCCCACCTCATCCAACCCAACTCCCCACCTTAACCCTACCACACCCCACCCTACCCACCCCACCTTACCTCACCACAGCCTACCCAACCAACCACCCCTAACCTATCCTATCCTACCCCACCTCAACCCACCACAGCATACCCTACATTACCCTACCCTACCCCACCAAACCCTACCCCACCTTAATCTACCCCACCACACCTTAACCCTACTCAACCATATCCTACCCCACCACATCCTACCCCACCCTACCCTACCCCACCACACCCTTAACCACTCTACCCACCTCATCCTACCCCACCCCACCCCACCACACCCCACCTTAACCCTACCCCACCACACCCTACCCCACCCTACCCTACCCCACCACCACTACAGCCTACCCTACCCACCTAACCCTACCCTACCCCATCCCACCTCACCCCACCTCACCCTACCCCATTACATACTACCCTATTCTACCTCACCCAACCCTACTCCACCTAACCTTGCCCTTACCCCACCACAGTCTTCCATATCCTACCCCATTTCACCCACCCTACCTCACCACAGCCTACCCCACCACAGCAAAACACCCTACCATACCCTACCCCACTCTAGACTATAATTATTTACTCAATAGAAAAAAAGATCTAATGCATTATTGCATTGTGTTGTTATAGCCTTTGTGTGATCCTTTTCCTGTTCCAGATTTTGGAGCTGTGTGCAGCCTGGGGAGCACACTATCCTAGGTTACCTGTAATTTCGTAATCTCATTTTAAAATGTTTTATATTTAACTGTGGGAATAATTCATTGGGAATAGGCTATTATCACTGCAGTATTAGGCCTAATATTTAGTTAATACATTATGGGTTGCATACACTTCTAACTACAGTACCAGTCAAATAATATAAAACTCGTATTTAAATGTAACATTTCAACTACAAACGCTGTTTAGCCTGAGCACCTTTTACATCAAGTCATTGCTTGCCTCGTTGCCCAAGTGGTTTGCAAGTGATTTCCATTTTTCAAATGACTGTCAATTAGTTTGGATCTTCTTTTTCACTGTGCTCATCTCTCTGCCCGTCCTGTGCGACCACTTGCATCAATGTTATCATCCAAAGTGATCACACCATCGCGCGTACTCGCTCTCTCCTTTCAAACTAGGGTAGTAGTAAATAAAATGCTTGAATTAAGTGTACAACAAACTATTGTAGTCTAGCTTTTCCTGGGACACCGTGAAGACAGACAAGAGTCAAAAGTTTGGAAACACTTACTCATTCAAGGGTTTTTCTTTTTACTATTTTATACATTGTAGAATAATAGTGAAGACATCAAAACTATGAAATAATACATGGAATCATGCAGTAACCAAAAAAGTGTTAAATAAATCAAAATATATTTTATATTTGAGATTCTTCAAAGTAGCCACCCTTTGCTTTGATGACAGTTTTGCACACTCTTTCCATTCTCTCAACCAGCTTCATGAGGTAGTCACCTGGAATGCTTTTCAATTAACAGATGTGCCTTGTTAAATGCATTTGAGCCAATCAGTTGTGTTGTGACAAGGTAGGGGGTATACAGAAGATAGCCCTATTTGGTAAAAGACCAAGTCCAGATAATGGCAAGAGCAGCTCAAATAAGCAAAGAGAAATGACATTCCATCATTACTTTAAGACATGTAGGTCAGTCAATCCGGAAAATTTCAATAACTTTTAAAGATTCTTCAAGTGCAGTCGCAAAAACCATCAAGCACTATGATGAAATTGGCTCTGATGAGGACTGCTGCAGAGGATAAGTTCATTAGAGTTACCTGCATCTCAGGTTGCAGCCCAAATAAATGCTTCAGAGAGTTAAAGTAACAGACACATCTCAACATCAACTGTTCAGAGGAGACTGTGTGAATCAGGCCTTCATGGTCGAATTGATGCAAAGAAACCACAACTAAAGGACACCAATAAGAAGAAGAGACTTGCTTGGGCCAAGGAACACGAGCAATGGACATTAGACCGGTGGAAATCTGTCCTTTGGTCTGATGAGTCCAAATTTGAGTTTTTTGGTTTCCACCGTGAAGTATGGAGGAGGTGTGATGGTGTGGGGATGTTTTGCAGACATAGAACACAACAGGAACAGCTTCAGCACACGGGTAAACAACAACATATGACAAATCAATCCCGAAGCAGGGAACAGAGCTTGGGAACAGACAGATATAGGGAAGGTAATGACACAAGTAATTGAGTCCACGATGATCGCTGATGCGCATGACGGGGGGAAGGCAGGTGTGCTGTACTGAAAGTGGCTTGAGTACGTAATGTTGGGGAGTCTGGCGCCCTCGAGTGCCAGAGGGAGGAAGAACGGGAGCAGGTGTGACAGGTTGAGAGAATGCCAAGAGTGTGCAAAGCTGTCAAAGGCAAAAGGTGTCTACGTTGAAGAATCAAAAATGTATTTTGATTTGTTTAACACTTTTTTGGTTATTACATGATTCCATATGTGTTATTTCATAGTTTTGATGTCTTCACTATTATTCTACAATGTAGGAAATAGTACAAATAAAGAAAAACCCTGGAATAAGTAGGTGTTTGCAAACTTTTGACTGGTACTGTATGCTACATGTCTGTCTTTGCGGTTGACTTTGTGAAATTACACACCTGGCCTCCCCACTGTCTCTCAGCTACAACTATTCTTCTTAGCTCTTGGATTCCCAGAAAAAGCTAGACTACAATAGCACTAAATTCAAGCATTTTATTTACTACTACTACCCTATATCAAGGAGAGATGCCAGATTGCTCTTGCTTGCTGAATGTAAAATAGGGGAGTTTGAAAGGAGAGATCAAGAGCGCGTGATGGTGTGATCACTTTGGATGATAACATTGTTGCAAGTGGTCGCACAGGACATGCAGAGAGATGAGCACAGTGAAAAAGAATATCCAAACTAATTGACAGTCGTTAAAAAAATGGAAATCACTTGCAAACCACTTGAGCAACGAGGCAAGCAATGACTTGATGTAAAAGGTGCACAGTCTAAACAGCGTTTGCAGTTGAATTGCTACATTTAAATTAGTTTTATATTATTTGTCATTACATGTCATTGAAGTATTATTTTCAGTTTTCACTATGACAATGAACACACCCTGAGGCACTGAATGGTCCTGTTACCACCTTATTAATAGGCCTACAGTGTTGTAGGATGCGTTACAAAGTTGATTGACAGGTGTAGCCTCCTGCAGAATGATAAACTGTCCATGGGTGTGGATGTCTGCCAGCGTTTATAATTATGTGTAATTGATCATTATAGTTATCATTTTAGTTATCGTCCTTGGTGTGGATGGATCTGCTCAAAATAATGGATCATCTGTGATCACACACAATAACTGAAATGTTAGTCACATGGGATATCTCAATTGGCCCAAGTGGGGGGTGCTGTATCATTCGTGGGGGATGAGATGTTTACTGTTGCCTTGGTTACTATTTAATTCTACATCCTTGACTAGTCTTTGAATGATTTGTAGTGAGCATTTTGTAGTGAGAATGTTGTAGTGAGAATTGTTTGTCTAACATTGCAGTAGAGTACATATCATGGATTTGAAAGTACACAGCTACACTGTAGCTATTCCAGAGACCACAGGTAAGGCTATCATTGACTTGTGTTCCACACAAGGACAATTCCACCCATCTTTTGGTATTTGTTTCATTTGTCCGTTGTTAATATAGTCCCAAAATATTTTGTATGTCAGCTCATCAACTTTTCAAAATATGGCCTGGAGCAGATAGCTACACTGTGTGTGTGTGTGTGTGTGTGTGTGTTTTACTAGAAGAGCCGCAAGTCTTCACAAAAATAGTAAACCGACTAAAATTCTGAGAAGTGTGGACATTTTGCTGGTCCTCACTTGTAAAAAGGCTATTTTAAGTTTAGTGGTTAGGTTTAGAATTAGGGTTAGGGTTAAGATTAGGGGTTAGGGAAAATAGGATTTTGAATGGGAATCAATTGTTGGTCCACAAAAAGTCCTCACAAGTAGACTAAGACGTAGCTGTGTGTGTGTGTGTGTGTGGTGGCACTTGACACCACCACCATTGAATTGCTAGCGGCTTGATTAGCATGTGGCTGTGCTTTAACTCCAGCCAGGGAAGCAGCACACCTATGTATCACACCAGGTTGGACTTCCTGCTTACTGGGGTCCAGACTAGAGGGGGAATGCACCCTCTGCATTTATAATGATATTGCTGTGTTATTTAACAGAAAGAAAACTAGTTAGGAGATAAAATAAAATGTTATTGTATAAGCAATCAGTGTTTCACGGATCATTTAATTCGATATGGACGGACTATACATTGTTTCTCTGTTTCTCTTAATGGTAAAATAGTGCCCTCTACTGTCATCCTACAGAATAACGCATCTGCCTACAAACCCTAGACAACAAACAAGAAAAGCTACTGCCAAGACAATGGCAAACAGCACACCTGACAAGATTCCATTGTTGGGCATGTTGAATGGACAAGCCTCAACTAAGACAGGAAAAGGTCAGATGCCATTACAGAAGAGTTGAGTTCCTTCCTTACTATGTAAAAGTGCTTTATTAAGCAATGCAAAAGTACTATATAAATCCATTCAATTATGAAATATTCATTAGATCTCACCTTCCCCGTACTGTTCATCCAGCAGGTAGGCTGTTCATCCAGGAGGTAACCCTCAACACGTTCACATTCTGAGGGTCAGACTGAAGGACCGGACTGCACAAGAGGGACATCTCCAAACTCAGTCAAAATGCACAAATGTCTAGGTTCCACCTTATAACAATTGGTGTTCAACAATAATTATATTTCAAAAAGCTATATTGTCCTGTCAAATCTACATTAGCTGTGATTTTCGTGACTTGAAGTGTTGGTTGAAGGTGACAGGCAGGCCAGACAGTGGAAGGTGCGCTCCTTGATGTGGCGTGGTTGAAGGTGACAGGCAGGCCAGACAGTGGAAGGTGCGCTCCTTGATGTGGCGTGGTTGAAGGTGACAGGCAGGCCAGACAGTGGAAGGTGCGGTCCTTGATGTGGCGTGGTTGAAGGTGACAGGCAGGCCAGACAGTGGAAGGTGCGCTCCTTGGTGTGGCGTGGTTGAAGGTGACAGGCAGGCCAGACAGTGGAAGGGGCGCTCCTTGATGTGGCGTGGTTGAAGGTGACAGGCAGGCTAGACAGTGGAAGGTGCGCTCCTTGGTGTGGCGTGGTTGAAGGTGACTGGCAGGCCAGACAGTGGAAGGTGCGCTCCTTGATGTGGCGTGGTTGAAGGTGACAGGCAGGCCAGACAGTGGAAGGTGCGCTCCTTGATGTGGCGTGGTTGAAGGTGACAGGCAGGCCAGACAGTGGAAGGTGCGCTCCTTGGTGTGGCATGGTTGAAGGTGACAGGCAGGCCAGACAGTGGAAGGTGCGCTCCTTGATGTGGCGTGGTTGAAGGTGACAGGCAGGCCAGACAGTGGAAGGTGCGCTCCTTGATGTGGCGTGGTTGAAGGTGACAGGCAGGCCAGACAGTGGAAGGTGCGCTCCTTGATGTGGCGTGGTTGAAGGTGACAGGCAGGCCAGACAGTGGAAGGTGCGCTCCTTGATGTGGCGTGGTTGAAGGTGACAGGCAGGCCAGACAGTGGATCGGGCGCTCCTTGATGTGGCGTGGTTGAAGGTGACAGGCAGGCCAGACAGTGGAACGGGCGCTCCTTGATGTGGCGTGGTTGAAGGTGACTGGCAGGCCAGACAGTGGAAGGTGCGCTCCTTGGTGTGGCGTGGTTGAAGGTGACTGGCAGGCCAGACAGTGGAAGGTGCGCTCCTTGGTGTGGCGTGGTTGAAGGTGACAGGCAGGCCAGACAGTGGAAGGTGCGCTCCTTGATGTGGCGTGGTTGAAGGTGACAGGCAGGCCAGACAGTGGAAGGTGCGTGGTGTGAGTACTGGGGCACATATGGCTCTGTCTTCAGTATTGCATCTCCGTACCTACACGTGGTTTTGAGGTAAAAACAGATGTTTTAGTGACATGTTGTCAATACAATTGCACTCTTATACAATGTTCACCGATGACATCACTACAGCCACAGCTATACAGTGCTTTCGGTAAGTATTCTGACCCCTTGATTTTTTTCAAAATTTTGTTATGTTACAGCCTTATTCTAAAATAGATTAAATAGTTTTTTTCCCCTCATCAATCTACACACAATACGCCATAGTGACAAAGCAAAAAGTGTTTTTTTGAAAATGTTGCACATTTTGAAACACTGAAACTGTGATGATCGTCGTAAGGAGTAGACCAAGGTGCAGCATGGTACATGTTCATATTTCTATTTCTTAAACTCAGAACACGAAATCAAAACAACAAACAAAGAAAAATCGACCGTCACTTTCTGCAGGCTATACTGAGCTGTACAAAAACAAGATCCCACACTGAAGGAGGGAAAAAGGGCTGCCTAAGTATGATTCCCAATCAGAGACAACGATAGACAGCTGCCTCTGATTGGAAACAATACTAGGCCAATCAAAGGAAAAAAACAACATAGAAATATAACACATAGAATGCCCACCCCACACCCTGACCTAACAAAATAGAGAAATAAAACGTCTCTCTCAGGTCAGGGCGTAACACTGAAATATCACATTTACATAAGTACTCAGACCCTTTACTCAGTACTTTCTTGAAGCACCTTTGGCAGCAATTATAGCCTTGAGTCTTTTTGGGTATGACACTAGAAGCTTGGCACACTTTCTCTGCAGATCCTCTCAAGCTCTGTCAAGTTGGATGGGGAGCATCGCTTCACAGCTATTTTCAGGCCTCTCCAGAGATGTTTAATCGGGTTCAAGTCTGGACTCTGGCTGGGCCACTCAGGGACATTCAGAGACTTGTCCCGAAGCCAATCCTGCATTGTCTTGGCTGTGTGCTTAGGCTCGTTGTCCTGTTGGAAGGTGAACCTTCGCCCAGTCTGAGGTCCCGAGTACTCTGGAGCAGGTTTTCATCAAGGATCTCTCTGTACTTAGCTCCGTTCATCTTTCCCTCGATCCTGACTAGTCTCCCAGTCACTGCCGCTGAAAAACTTCCCCACAGCATGATGTGGCCAACACCATGCTTCACCGTAGGGATGGTGCCAGGTTTCCTCCAGACGTGACCCTTGGCATTCAGGCCAAAGAGTTCAATCTTGGTTTCATCAGACCGGAGAATCTTGTTTCTTATGGTCTGAGTCCTTTAGGTGCCTTTTGGCAAACTCCAAGCGGGCTGTCATGTGCCTTTTACTGAGGAGTGGCTTCTGTCTGGCCACTCTACCATAACAACCTGATTGGTGGAGTGCTGCAGAGATGTTTGTCCTTCTGGAAAGTTCTCCCATCTCCACAGAGGAACTCTGGAGCTCTGTCTGAGTGACCTTCGGGTTCTTGTTCACCTTTTTGACCAAGGTCCTTCTCCTCCGATTGCTCAGCTTGGCTGGGTGGCCAGCTCTTGGAAGAGTATTGGTGGTTCCAAACTTCTTCCATTTAAGAATGATGGAGGCCACCGTGTTCTTGGAGACCTTCAATGTAGCAGTAATTTCTTGCAGTGGTGTAAAGTACTCACAGTAAGTAAAAATACTTTAAAGTACTACTTAAGTAGTTTTTTGGGGTATCTGCACTTTACTATTTATATTTTTGACAACTTTTACTGCTACTTCACCACATTCCTAAAGAAAATAATGTACTTTTTACTCCATACATTTTACCTGACATCCAAAAGTACTCATTACATTTTGAATGCTTAGCAGGACAGGAACATGGTCAAATTCACGCACTTATCAAGACAACACATGGTTATCCCTTCTCCCTCTGATCTGGTATTCTCACTAAACACAAATGCATCTTTTGTAAATGATGTGTGCCCAGGGCTATCCATACATTTTAAAAACAAGAAAATGGTGCCACCTGCTTTGCTTAATAGAAGGAATTTAAAATGATTTATACTTTTACTTTTGATACTTAAGTATATTTTAGCAATTACATTCACTTTTGATACTTAGGTATATTTAGAACCAAATACTTTTAGAGTTTTACTGAAGTAGTATTTTACTGGGTGACTTTTACTCAAGTATGACAATTGAGTACTTTTTCCACCACAGATTTTTTGGTACCCTTCCCCAGATCTGTGCCCCGACACATCCTGTCTCTGAGCTCTACGGACAATTCCTTCAACCTCATGGCTTGGTTTTTGCTCTGACATGCACTGTCAACTGTGGGACTTTATATACACAGGTGTGTTCCTTTCCAAATCATGTCCAATCAATTGAATTTACCACAGCTGGACTCTAATCAAGTTGCAGAAATAGCTCAAGGATGATCAATAGAAACAGGATGCACCTGAGATCATTTTCAAGTCTCATAGCAATGGGTCTGAATACTTATGTAAATAAGGTATTTCTTTTCTTTTTTGTAATAAATGTAAAAAATCTGTTTTTACGCTTTGTCATTATGGGGTAACGTAGGCTGTAACATAACAAAATGTGGAAAAAATGAAGGGGTCTGAATACTTTCCTCATTCACTGTATTTTGACCAAAAATAGAAACACAACATGTAAAGTGTTGGTCCTATGTTTCATGAGCTGAAATAAAAGATCCCAGAAATGTTCCATACGCACAAAAAAATTGTTTTTCTCAAATTGTGTTCAAATTTGTTTACATACGTCAGTGAGCATTTCTCCTTTGCCAAGATAATCCATCAGGTGTGGCATATCAATAAGCTGCTTAAACAGCATGATCATTACACAGGTGCACTTTGTACTGGGGACAACAAAGACCCCTGCAAAATGTGCAGTTTTGTCACACAACACAATGCCCCCGATGTCGCAAATTTTGAGGGAGTCTGCAATTGGCCTGCTGACTGCAGAAATGCCCACCAGAGCTGTTGCCAGAGAATGTAATGTTAATTTCTCTTCCATAAGCCGCCTCCAAAATAGTTTTTAGAGAATTTGGTAGTACATCCAACCGGCCTCACAACCTTAGACCACGTATAACCACGCCAGCCCAGGACCTACACATCTGGCTTCTTCACCTGCGGGACCAGCCACCCGGACAGCTGATGAAACTGAGGAAATTTTTGTCTGTAATAAAGCTCTTTGTGTGGAAAAACTAATTCTGATTGGCAGGGGCTAGCTCCCAAGTGTGTAGGCCTATGCCCTCCCAAGCCCACCCATGGCTTCGCCTCTGCCCAATCATGTGAAATCCATTGATTAGGGCCTAATGAATATATTCCAATTGACTGATTTCCTTATATGAAACTGTAACTCAGTAAAATCGTTGAAATTGTTGCATGTTGTGTTTATAGTTTTGTTCAGTATACAACCTATGTACTTGAAAGAAAGTAACATATTCCTTCAAAGGATGAACGCTCTATTGCAATAACTTTAACTCTTAAAAGCTTTACCTATGACTCCTCTCCTTACTCAGTGCTGATCCCTGAACCCTTTCCAAAGGATTATCTCCATCCTAATGGTCAACATCTCCATGATAGCAATCTTAGTTCATGTGACATACTTTACGAATAGAGTTGGCTATCGTATTAGGATTTCCTGCTAGCTCAGCCCTGGGATGTGAGTGATGAATCACTGTGATGCATTTAACCATGCATGTGTAATAGACTGCTGAGGCTGCAGGACAGCATGCACCTCTAGCCAGAGCCGTCGACATCATACTGGCAAAATATGGTACAAATAAAACTGTACCGGTCCAAATGCATATTTCCCGGCTCTAACTGTGACTATGTCCCAGCTCTAACTGTGACTATGGCCCAGCTCTAACTGTGACTATGTCCCAGCTCTAACTGTGACTATGTCCCAGCTCTAACTGTGACTATGTCCCAGCTCTAACTGTGACTATGTCCCAGCTCTAACTGTGACTATGGCCCAGCTCTAACTGTGACTATGGCCCAGCTCTAACTGTGACTATGTCCCAGCTCTAACTGTGACTATGTCCCAGCTCTAACTGTGACTATGGTCCAGCTCTAACTGTGACTATGGCCCAGCTCTAACTGTGACTATGGCCCAGCTCTAACTGTGACTATGGCCCAGCTCTAACTGTGACTATGGCCCAGCTCTAACTGTGACTATGGCCCAGCTCTAACTGTGACTATGTCCCAGCTCTAACTGTGACTATGGCCCAGCTCTAACTGTGACTATGGCCCAGCTCTAACTGTGACTATGGCCCAGCTCTAACTGTGACTATGGCCCAGCTCTAACTGTGACTATGGCCCAGCTCTAACTGTGACTATGGCCCAGCTCTAACTGTGACTATGGCCCAGCTCTAACTGTGACTATGGCCCAGCTCTAACTGTGACTATGGCCCAGCTCTAACTGTGACTATGGCCCAGCTCTAACTGTGACTATGGCCCAGCTCTAACTGTGACTATGGCCCAGCTCTAACTGTGACTATGGCCCAGCTCTAACTGTGACTATGGCCCAGCTCTAACTGTGACTATGGCCCAGCTCTAACTGTGACTATGGCCCAGCTCTAACTGTGACTATGGCCCAGCTCTAACTGTGACTATGGCCCAGCTCTAACTGTGACTATGGCCCAGCTCTAACTGTGACTATGGCCCAGCTCTAACTGTGACTATGGCCCAGCTCTAACTGTGACTATGGCCCAGCTCTAACTGTTACTATGGCCCAGTGGCCCAATTGGAGCATGACCATTGACTTCAATGATGAAACTTTCAACACCTTAAACAGTCTCTTAAACCTACTCTTTACTAGTATTTTAAAAAGCAGCATTACAGCAGTATTGTCACGCCCTGACCTTAGAGATCCTTTTTATTCTTTATTTGGTTAGGTCAGGGTGTGACTAGGGTGGGCAATCTATGTTTTCTATTTCTTTGTTAGCCGGGTATGGTTCCCAATCAGAGGCAGCTGTCTATCATTGTCTCTGATTGGGGATCATACTTAGGCAGCTTTTTCCCACCTGTAATTTGTGGGATCTTGTTTTGGTACTGTGCTGTTTAGCCCTACTAAACGTTCCATTTCATTTTTATTTTTTATTTTTTTTCTCTGTGTTCATTTAATAAAGTAAGATGTACGCCTACAACGCTGCACCTTGGTTCACTCATTCAAACCATGATCGTGACCGAAGATCCCACCACAAACGGACCAAACAGCGTGGCCAGGAGGAGCAGACATCCTGGACATGGGAGGATATCTTGGACGGTAAGGGATCCTGGACGTGGGAGGAGACGGAGGCAGCGAGGGAGGAACAACGACGACACCGGGGTTCGCGACCACGAGGGAAGCCCGAGAGGCAGCCCTCCCCCAAAACATTGGGGGGGCACACGGGGTGGTTGGCGGAGCCAGGGTTTGAACCAGAGCCAATTCCCCGTAAGTGCATTTATCTCTTCTGGCAATGTTATGAGGCTTCGGGCAGAATGGTAATACTAATGGAAAATCTATCAGTGATTTTCACTCTTTATCCTTAATGGGCACCTGAAAACTGTCCCTGCTGGGCAGAAGGTGAGCTAACGAGCCATCTAATTAAGCTTGGGTTGTACATGTAACTGCCAAAATAAAGGAAACATCTACAGTGGCTTGCGAAAGTATTCACCCTAATTGGCTTTTTTCTATTTTGTTGGCTTACAACCTGGAATTAAAATGTATTTTTTGGGGTTTGTATCATTTGATTTACACAACATGCCTACCACTTTGAAGATACAAAATATTTTTTATTGTGAAATAAGACAAAAAAACAGAATTTGAGCATGCATAACTATTCACCCCCCCCACACACTTTTTTTCTGGCCACTCTTCTGTAAAGCCCAGCTCTGTGGAGTGTACGGCTTAAAGTGGTCCTATGGACAGATACTCCAATCTCCGCTGTGGAGCTTTGCAGCTCCTTCAGGGTTATCTTTGGTCTCTTTGTTGCCTCTGATTAATGCCAACCTTGCCTGGTCCGTGAGTATTGGTGTGCAGCCCTCTCTTGGCAGGTTTGTTGTGGTGCCATATTCTTTTAATTTTTTTAATAATGGATTTAATGGTGCTCCGTGGGATGTTCAAAGTTTCAGATATTGTTTATAACCCAACCCTGATCTGTACTTCTCCACAACTTTGTCCCTGACCTTTTTTGAGAGCTCCTTGGTCTTCATAGTGCCCCTTGCTTAGTGGTGTTGCAGACTCTGGGACCTTTCAGAACAGATGTACTGAGATCATGTGACAGATTATGTGACACTTAGATTGCACACAGGTGGACTTTATTTAACTAATTATGTGACTTCTGAAGGTAATTGGTTGCATCTTATTTAGGGGCTTCATAGCATAGGGGGTGAATACATATGCACACACCACTTTTCCGTATTTTATTTATTCATATTTTTTTAAACAAGTTTTATTTTATTTCACTTCACCAATTAAGACTATTTTGTGTATGTCCATTACATGAAATCCAAATAAATCAATTTATATTACAGGTTGTAATGCAACAAAGTAGGAAAAACGCCAAGGGGGATGAATACTTTTGCAAGGCACTGTAGATAAGTGTCTTAATAGGGGGTTGGGCCAACACGAGCTGCCAGAGCAGCTTTACTGTGCCTTGGCATAGATTCTACGAGTGTCTGGAACTCTATTGGAGGGATGCGACACCATTCTCCCACAAGGAATTCCATAATTTGGTGTTTTGTTGATGGTGGTGGAAAACACTGTCTAAGCCGCAGCTCCAGAATCTCCCATAAGTGTTCAATTGTGTTGAGATCTGGTGACTGACACACACACACCCTTTAAACCCCCTTTGCTCTTTTGTCACTGAGATCTCTGCTTCTACTGTAGCCATGGTAGTGCAAATGCATTAGGTCCATGTGTTAAAATAATTTCCCATGGGATGTACTGTACTATAGACAGAGCCGCTTCCACTGGACTATACTGACATCTCCTGGCTGCTGCTACACCTTAATTTTTCCATTGAACAAGTCACTTCCAGAGAGTGTTAATTTATGTTTACATTACTGACCACTTTCTTAAAACAGCTCTCTGCTTCATCTAGTCTCCCCTGCTTCTGGAGTAGATTCCCTTTCCCGAAGTCTGACTTGTTGGAAGAGTGAGATGACTGAGAGATGAAATATATATATTTCTTTTCTAGTCTCCACAGATTAATTTATTAACAGTATTTCATTAACAGTAGTTTAGGGCAGTGCACAATTGGCCCAGCATCATCCAGGTTAGGTTTTGGCCGGGGTAGGCGGTCATTGTAAATAATAATTTGTCCTTAACTGGCTTGCCTAGTTAAATAAAGGTTAAATAAATAAAACATGTAATTATTAACAGTCATTTAACAGTAGTTTGTTGTTTCTATAAGTATATGGTGTACTCACCGATGTTTGAGTTGAATTACTTTGCAGTGGACTCACCAATATGAAGTTTAGTTTGAGTTCAATGACTTTGCTCAGGCCATGTAGTTCTTTGGGTCCCCATCTGAGCATGATCAAACACAAGCAATGGCAAAACAAAACAAGAAATATGCTGAACAAAAATATAAATGCAACATGTATAGTGTTGGTCCCATGTTTCATGAGCTGAAATAAAAGATCCCAGAAATGTTCCATATGCACAAAAAGCTTATTTCTCTCAAATATGGTGCACAAATGTGTTTACATCCCTGTTAGTGAGCATTTCTCATTTGCCAAGATAATCCATCCACCTAACAGGTGTGGCATATCAAGAAGCTGATTAAACATCATTAAACGGGTGCACCTTGTATTGGGGACAATAAAAGGCCACTCTAAAATGTGCAGCTTTGTCACGCATCCCAATGCCACAGATGTCTCAAGTTTTAAGGGAGTGTGCAAATGGCTTGCTGACTGCAGTTATGTCCACCAGAGATATTGCCAGAGAATTGAATGTTAATTTCTCTACCATAAGCTGACTCCAACATCGTTTTAGAGAATTTGGTAGTACGCCCAACCAGCCTCACAACTGCAGACGGTGTGTAACCACACCATCTGACCACTTCGTTGGACCACTTCTGTATTGAGCATGTCACTGGTACTTCCTGTTTGAGTTTTTGCTTTAAGCAGGAATCAGGAGGATAGAGTTATGCTTAGGTTTGGCAAATGGATGTTGAGAGAGAACTTTGTATCTGTTTCTGTGTGTGGAGTAAGGGGGATGTAAAGTGTTTTCACCTCAGGTGACTTGCACAGGTGACATGCTGGTAGAAATGATTTAAGACAGATTTCAGTTTCCCTGCATTAAAGTCACCGTCCAATAGGAGTGTCACCTCTGGGTGAGCATTTGCTTGTTTACTTATGGCCCTATACAGCTCATTGAGTGCGGTCTTAGTGCCAGCATCATTTTGTGTTGGTAAGTAGACAGCCATGAAAAATATAGATGAAAACTCTCTTGGTAAATAGTATTGTCTAAAGCTTATCATGAGGTATTCTAACTGAGGCAAGCAGAACCTCAAGACCTCCTTAATATTAGAGATTGTGCACCAGATGTTGTTAACAAAGAGACACAAACCTCCCCACTTGAGCTACCCGACGCTGCGGTTCTGTCTTGCCAATGCATAGAAAAACCAGCTAGATGTATACTACCGTTTAAAAGTTTGGGGTCACTTAGAAATATCCTTGTTTTTGAAAGAAAATCGCATTTTTTGTCCTTTAAAATAACATCAAATTGATCAGAAATACAGTGTAGACATTGTTAATGTTGTAAATGACTATTGTAGCTGGAAACGGCTGATTTTTAATGGAATATCTACATAGGCGTACATAGGCCCATTATCAGCAACCATCACTCTTGTGTTCCAATGGCAAGTTAGCTAATCCAAGTTTATCATTTTAAAAGGCTAATTGACCATTAGAAAACCCTTTTGCAATTATGTTAGCACAGCTGAAAACTGTTGTCCTGATTTAAGAAGCAATAAAACTGTCCTTCTTTAGACTAGTTGAGTATCTGGAGCATCAGCATTTGTGGGTTCGATTACAAGCTCAAAATGGCCAGAAACAAAGGACTTCCTTCTGAAATTCATTAGTCTATTCTTGTTCTGAGAAATGAAGTGATTCATCGAAGTAGCCACTCTTTGCCTTGAGGACAGCTTTACACACTCAAATCAAACTTTATTTGTCACATGCGACTAATACAACAAGTATAGACCTTACCGTAAAAAGCTTACTTTACAAGCCTTTAACCAAAAGTGCAGTTCAAGAAGAGTTAAGAAAATGTTTACCAAATAAACTCAAGTGAAAAATAATAAAAAGTAACCCAATAAGTAACAATAACAAGGCTATATACAGCGGGTACCGGTACCGAGTCAATGTGCGGGGGTACAGGTTAGTCGAGGTAATTTGTACATGTCGGTAGGGGTGAAGTGACTATGCATAGATAATAAATAGCGAGTAGCAGCAGTGTTCAAAACAAATGGAGCGGGAGGGGTTAATGTAAATAGTCCGGTGGCCATTTTATTAATTGTTCAGCAGTCTTATGGCTTGGGGGTAGAAGCTGTTAAGGAGCCGTTTGGTCCTAGACTTGGCGCTTGCCATGCGGTAGCAGAGAAAACAGTCTATGACTTGGGTGACTGACAATTTTTTTAGGCTTTCCTCTGACACCACCTATGATATAGGCCCTGGATGGCAGGATGCATGGCCCCAGTGATGCACTGGGTTGTACACACTGCCCTCTGTAGCGCCTTACAGGTCAGGTCAGATGCCAAGCAGTTGCCATACCAGGCGGTGATGCAACTGGTCAGGATGCTCTCGATGAACTTATTGAGGATCTGGGGACCCATGCCAGTCATCTGGAATGCATTTCAACTAACAGGTGTGCCTTGTTAAAAGTTCATTTGTGGAATTTCCATCCTTCTTAATGCATTTGAGCCAATCAGTCTTGTTGTGACAAGGTAGGATTGGTATACAGAAGACCGAGTCCATATTATGGTAAGAACATCTCAAATAAGCAAAGAGAAATTACATTCCATCATTACTTTAAGACATGAAGGTCAGTCAATGCGGAACACTTCAAGAACTTTTAAAGTTTCTTCAAGTGCAGACGCAAAATTCATCAAGCGCTATGATGAAACTGTTTCTCATGAGGACCGCCACAAGAAAGGAAGATCCAGAGTTACCTTTGCTGCAGAGGATACGTTCATTAGAGTTACCAGCCTCAGAAATCGTCAATAAACTGCACCTCAGATTGCAGCCCAAATAAATGCTTCACAGAGTTCAACAGACACATCTCAACATTAAATCAAATCAAATGTCATTGGTCACATACACATATTTAGCTGATGTTATTGCGGGTGTAGCAACATGTTTGTGTTCCTAGCTCCAACAGTGCAGTAATATCTAACAATTCACAATAATACACACAAATCTAAAACTAAAAAATGGAATTAAGAAATATATAAATATTAGGACGAGCAATGTCGGAGTGGCATTGACTAAAATACAGTAGAATAGAATAAAGTATATACATATGAAATTAGTAAAGTAGTATAAAAACATTATTAAAGTGACTAGTGTTCCATTATTAAAGTGACTGGTGATTCCATGTCTATGTACAGTTGAAGTTGGAAGTTTACAAACACTTAGGTTGGAGTCATTAACTCGTTTTTCAACCACTCCACAAATTTCATGTTAACAAACTATAGTTTTGGCAAGTCGGTTAGGACATCTACTTTGTGCATGACTCAGGTAATTTTTCCAAAAATTGTTTACAGACAGATTATTTCACTTATAATTCACTGTATCACAATTCCAGTGGGTCAGAAGTGTACATACACTAAGTTGACTGTCCCTTTAAACAGCTTGGAAAATTCCAGAAAATGATGTCATGCCTTTAGAAGCTTCTGATAGGCTAATTGACGTAATTTGAGTCAGTTGGAGGTGTACCTGTGGATGTATTTCAAGGCCTACCTTCAAACTCAGTGCCTCTTTGCTTGACATCATGGGAAAATCAAAAGAAATCAGCCAAGACCTCAGCCCAAATAAATTGCAGACCTCCACAAGTCTGGTTCATCCTTGGGAGAAATGTCCAAACGCCTGAAGGTACCACGTTCATCTGTATAAACAATAGTACACAAGTATAAACACCATGTGACCACGCAGCCGTCATACCGCTCAGGAAGGAGACGCGTTCTGTCTCCTAGAGATGAACATACTTTGGTGGGAAAAGCACAAATCAATCCCAGAACAACAGCAAAGGACCTTGTGAAGATGCTGGAGGAAACTGGTACAAAAGTATCTATATCCACAGTAAAACGAGTCCTATATCGACATAACCTGTAACGCCGCTCAGCAAGGAAGAAGCCACTGCTCCAAAACCGCCATAAAAAGCCAGACTACGGTTTGTAACTGCACATGGGGACAAAGACCATATGTTTTGGAGAAATGTCATCTGGTCTGATGAAACAAAAATAGAACTGTTTGGCCATAATGACCATCGTTATGTTTGGAGGAAAAAGGGGGAGGCTTGCAAGCCGAAGAACACCATCCCAACCGTGAAGCATGGGGGTGACAGCATCATGTTGTGAGGGTGCTTTGCTGCAGGAGAGACTGGTACACTTCACAAATAGATGGCATCATGAGGGAGGAAAATTATGTGAATATATTGAAGCAACATCTCAAGACTTCAATCAGGAAGTTAAAGCTTGGTCGCAAATGGGTCTTCCAAATGGACAATGACCCCAAGCATACCTCCAAAGGACCTCAAAGTCAAGGTATTGGAGTGGCCATCACAAAGCCCTGACCTCAATCCTATAGAAAATGTGTGGGCAGAACTGAAAAAGCGTGTGTGAGCATGGAGGCCTACAAACCTGACTCAGTTACACCAGCTCTGTCAGGAGGATTGGGCCAAAATTCACCCAACTTATTGTGGGAAGCTTGTGGAAGGCTACCCGAAATGTTTGACCCAAGTTAAACAATTTAAAGGCAATGCTACCAAATACTAATTGAGTGTATGTAAACTTCTGAACCACTGGGAATGTGATGAAAGAAATAAAATCTATCATAAATCATTCTCTCTACTATTATGCTGGCATTTCACATTCTTAAAATAAAGTGGTGATCCAAACTGACCTAAGACAGGAAATTTTTACTAGGATTAAATGTCAGGAATTGTGAAAAACTGAGTTTAAATGTATTTGGCTAAGGTGTATGTAAACTTCCGACTTCAACTGTATATAGGGCAGCAGCCTCTAAGGTGCAGAGTTGAATTACCGTGTGGTAGCCGGCAAGTTATGGCTATTTAACAGTCTGGAAGGCTTTGAGATAGAAGCTGTTTTTCACCAATCCACCAGGTCCCTCACCTACTTCCTGTAGGCTGTCTCGTCATTGTTAATAATCAAGCCTACCACTGTGGTGTCGTCTGCAAACTTGATGACTGAGTTGGAGGCTTGCATGGTCACAGGGTCATGGGTGAACAGGGAGTACAGGAGAAGGCTGAGTACACACCCATGTGTGGCCCTTGTGTTGAGGATCTGTGAAGTGGAGGTGTTGTTTCCTACCTTCACCACCTGGGGGCTGCCCAACAGGAAGTCCAGGACCCAGTTGGACAGGGCGGGGTTCAGATCCAGGGCCCCGAGCTTGATGATGAGCTTGGATGGTACTATGGTGTTGAAGGCTGAGCTATAGACAATGAACAGCATTCTTACATAGGTATTCCTCTTGTCCAGATGGGATAGGGCAATGTGCAGTGTGATGGCAATTGTATCGTCTGTGGATCTATTGGGGTGGTAAGCAAATTGAAGTGGTTTGAGGGTGTCAGTTAAGGTAGAGTTGATATGATCCTTAACTAGCCTCTCAAAGCACTTCATGATGACAGAAGAAGAAGAAGAAGAAGTTGTTTACCTTGTCCGGGAGCAAGACGTCGGTGTCCGCGACGTGACTGGTTTTCCCTTTGTAATCCGTGATTGTCTGTATACCCTGCCACATACATGTCGTGTCTGAGCCATTGAATTGCGACTCCACTTTGTCTCTGTACTGACCTTTTGCTTGTTTGATTGCCTTACTGAGGCAATCAAACAGTGAGTGATCAAAACAATCTTGAGGCATGGATTCCCATTGGTCGTTGAATAAACCTTAGCACGAGTACTTCCTGGGGTACTTCCTGTTCAGAGGAAACTCTGTGAATCAGGCATTCATGGTCAAATTGCTGCAAAGAAACCACTACTAAAGGACACCAATAAGAAGAAGATACTTGCTTGGGCCAAGAAACACGAGCAATGGACATTAGACCGGTGGAAATCTGTCCTTTGGTCTGATGTGTTTAGATTTTTGGTTCCCACCGCCGTGTCTTTGTGAGACGCAGAGTAGGTGAATGGATCTCCGCATGTGTGGTTCCCACCATGAAGCATGGAGGAGGATGTGTGATGGTGTGGCGGTGCTTTGCTGGTGACACTGTCTGTAATGTATTTAGAATTCAAGGCACACTTAACCAGCATGGCTTCAACAGCATTCTGCAGCGATACGCCATCCCATCTGATTGCGCTTAGTGGGACTATAATTTATTTTTCAACAGGATAATGACCCAAAACACACCTCCAGGTTGTGTAAGGGCTATTTGACCAAGAAGGAGAGTGATTGAGTGTTGCATCAGATTACCTGGCCTCCACAATCACCTGACCTCAACCAATTGAGATGGTTTGTGATAAGTTGGACCACAGAGTGAAGGAAAAGCAGCCAACAAGTGCTCAGCATATGTGGGAACTCCTTCAAGACTGTTGGAAAAGCATTCCAGGTGACTACCTCATTAAGCTGGTTGAGAGAATGCCAAGAGTGTGCAAAGCTGTCATCAAGGCAAAGGGTGGCAACTTTGAAGAATCTCAAATTTAAGATATATTTTGATTTGTTTCACACGTGTTTGATTACTAGATGATTCCATATGTGTTATTTCATAGTTTTGATGTCGTCACTATTGTTCTACAATGTATAAAATAATAAAATAAAGAAAAAGCCCTTGAATGAGTAGGTGTGGCCCAACTTTGGACAATGCACCATGCTTCCTTGTTAACAACATGACCGAGCGGCACAGGTTACTGTTCAATTTGAGAAGGACGAACCTCCCTCACCGCTTTTGCCCATTCACGTCATTGACCATAGACAAATCCACAAATAGTTAAAAAATATATATTTGGCATACCGGTCGTGGGTCACTCTGATTGGACCATTTGTTGAAACCCCCTCCCCCAGAGTTGAGCCATGGCAGCAGAAAAGTAGCAACCGCGTGTCATTCAATGAGGGCCAGAGGCTGTGTAACGTGCACAACTGTAGCTCAGTCACAGTTCTATTTCATTGTGAATTAAAGTCTATATCACAAATTCAATATTTGCCTCTGCTGTACACTAAACTGACGATGATGATTGTTTAATCGATTGAAATGGGGGTGCAATGGAAATCAAGTATGGTTTAAGTTAGGTAGGGTTTCATGACTAAAAACATGATTATTTGTTTGTGATCTTTTATTCACAAATAAAATTTAGGACAATACAAAGCAAACAATGGATAATTTTTTTTTGTAAGAACACAATTGTCAAACTTAGAAGCTACGGAGCTATTATTATATTGCAACTTCACTAACCATTCATTCACAGTCCCCTACAGTTTAAGGATTTACACAGCAATATGGAGAGAATACAGAATAGCTTATTATGTCAAACTGTAGGCTACTAGAGCAGGTCACACATACGCGTTCAAACTGGAGAGTGTCTTGCTACTGCTCCCACTTCTCCTAGTCTCACTGCTGACTCTGCTGGTCTTGGACTCCCTGCTCTCTCCACCCTCTGTGAGTGCTGTTGACACCGGTCTGTACGTCGGTTTAGCTGGAGGTGCCACGTCGGCGTCAGGGAGCTTGTAGACAGGCATGTGTTTATTCTTTGAGCTGTGAAGGTTGGATTTGAGATGGAACCATCAATAGATCCCCTTTATTATGCACATTAATTGAAATCTAGAGCATGTGATTTCTTATATGAAATGCATAGAAAAAACACACCTTGACTGACATGCTTCCTTCCCAGCAAAGACACTGTAAATGAGGCCTCCAATGACCAGTAGGGTGGAGCCTCCCCAGCCAATGTACACAGCTACTCCGATTTCAAACCTGTCAAAATAAGACATGAAGTTGTCCCATGCATTTTCACTGTAAACACCTTACCGTCCCTTATACCATAATAATTGTGAAATGTTTTCATATATTACTGAATACAAAATCTAAACCCCTTTTTAAGCATTTTATCTACATAGAATTGATAAATGTTACTCACTTTTGTGCCCTGAAATTGGGATCCTGAAATTCCGCTCTTATTTTGTTTCCATAATAAGAGAATGCAATCATGGAACACAACCCTGGAACAAGACAACTCGACTGTTAGAGTTCACCCAGGAATCCAACAATCAGAATTGCCACGTAAACATCAAGAAAAATGTAAATGTTTACCAGACACAAGATAGTTCATCCCTCCAGCAAAAGTCACTCTTGCATTTGCAACCTCAGATCCTCCTATCTTAGTGCACTTCATTCCGACTAGGACCAGAATGGCCCCGAAGAATCCCAAAATAATAGAGATGATGATCAGAGCCCGGCACATATGGATGTCCCCTGTCCAGGAGGAGGAAGAAGGAGGTCATGGTTTGGTCATGAAAGTTTAAATTCACATCTGCACAATACCATTGTTCCATAGCCGTATGGTACCTGGGTACAGTTTCCTCTTGTCTCTCGAATAACCAACTGCAGTTGTTTTATTATTTTGACATGCTGTTATAATTTAAAAAAAGACTCCTTCACCCACTTGAATTCTTCACTTACAGTTGAGTCCGAACATCGATGGGATACCCTTGCAATCGGATACTCCAGTTGAATCAGAAACGCAATCCTTCCAGAGGTTGGAGAAGTAGTTTGAACTGGTCAGAACAATGCTTTCTACCTCAGACCAGGTCCATATCTCAGTGGGCATTGTAGAGCAGACCAGGATCCATCCACTCACACAGACCACAAAGCAGCCAATCTCCATGTACATTACTACTGTCCTGTAATTCATGGCTGCCTCTGTGTGCAAAGACACCAGACAGGAGGGAGGAAAGATGGCAGTAGAGCTGTTGCCTGCTCCTGTCAGAACCCAAACGGAGGAGAAATGTGAGCTAGTGTGGAGAAAGACGGCTCACCTTCTACCTCCACCAACCCCCGCCCCTTCGCCACCGGAGTCTGTCTTTGTGTATATCATCACACCTACTTGCTCCACACTGATGGAAGAAGATGCAAGGTGTTTGCTGACCCATGCCATGTTTGTTATTGGTATAATATCCAGGATCCTACCGCCATAAAGTTAGTTTCATTTATGCCTAAAAACACAGGTTTGTTCATGTTATGTCATCGTCATGATTTTCCATAGAGATTTCAAGAGCCTGTGCTGTAGGTTTTACAAAATAGTAAGCTGACCAAAATCTCTGCAATAATGACTCCATTCTTGCTATTGCATATCGAAAGTTTTATTTACATGAATTTATAAAAATCACAATTATATACAATTTCAAACACTACATACAAAGATCACTTTTTTTCAACTTTAACTTCTCTAGGGCCAGTGGGACGATTACGTCCCACCTACGTAACAGCCAGTGAAATCCCGTGGCGCGTTATTCAAATACCTTAGAAATGCTATTACTTCAATTTCTCAAACATATGACTATTTTACACCATTTTAAAGACAAGACTCTCGTTAACCTGTTAGGGCTAGGGGGCAGTATTGACATGGCCGGATAAAAAACGTACCCGATTTAATCTGGTTACTACTCCTGCCCAGTAACTAGAATATGCATATAATGATTGGCTTTGGATAGAAAACACCCTAAAGTTTCTAAAACTGTTTGAATGGTGTCTGTGTGTATAACAGAACTCATATGGCAGGCCAAAACCTGAGAAGATTCCATGCAGGAATTGGCCTGTCTGACAAGTTGTGTTTCATCTTGGCACTTTTTATTGAAGAATGAGGATCTTTGCAATAACGTGATACTTCCTACGGCTCCCATAGGCTCTCAGAGCCCGGGAAAAAGCTGAACGATATCGAGGCAGCCTCTGGCTGAAACACATTATCGCTTTTGGCAAGTGGCCGATCAGAGTACTATGGGCTTAGGTGCGCGCACGAGTCGACCGAATGCTTCATTTTCTTTCGTCTGTTTACCTAAACGCAGATTCCCGGTCAGAATATTATCGCTTTTTCATGAGAAAAATTGCATAAAAATTGATTTTAAACAGCGGTTGACATGCTTCGAAGTAGGGTAATGGAATATTTAGAATTTTTTTGTCACGAATTGCGCCATGCTCGTCACCCTTCTTTACCCTTTCGGATAGTGTCTTGAACGCACGAACAAAACGCCGCTGTTTGGATATAACTATGGATTATTTTGAACCAAACCAACATTTGTTATTGAAGTAGAAGTCCTGGGAGTGCATTCTGACGAAGACAACAAAAGGTAATCAAACATTTATAATAGTAAATCTGATATTGGTGAGTGCTAAACTTGCCGGGTGTCTAAATAGCTAGCCCGTGATGGCGGGCTATGTACTTAGAATATTGCAAAATGTGCTTTCACCAAAAAGCTATTTTAAAATCGGACATATCGAGTGCATAGAGGAGTTCTGTATCTATAATTCTTAAAATAATTGTTATGCTCTTTGTGAACGTTTATCATGAGTAATTTAGTAAATTGTTAGCAAATTCCCCGGAAGTTTGCTAGTTCTGAACGTCACATGCTAATGTAAAAAGCTGTTTTTTGATATAAATATGAACTTGATTGAACAAAACATGCATGTATTGTATAACATAATGTCCTAGGTGTGTCATCTGATGAAGATCATCAAAGGTTAGTGCTGCATTTAGCTGTCTTCTGGGTTTTTGTGACATTATATGCTAGCTTGAAAAATGGGTGTCTGATTATTTCTGGCTTGGTACTCTGCTGACATAATCTAATGTTTTGCTTTTGCTGTAAAGCCTTTTTGAAATCGGACAGTGTGGTTAGATAAAGGAGAGTCTTGTCTTTAAAATGCTGTGAAATAGTCATATGTTTGAAAAATTGAAGTTTTTGTATTTTTGAGGAATTTGTAATTCGCGTCACGCCTATCATTGGATATTGGAGCAGGTGTTCCGCTAGCGGAACGTCTAGATGTAAGAGGTTAAAAAAAAAATAATAATAATAATAAAAAATAAATAATTATAATAATAATCTTAAGAGAAACCTTTAGCAAACCTACCTGACCCACTTGCATGCTTCCGAGGGCTATGGGCTGTGTTGTCTCAAGTGCAGGAGGGCCTGGAAAGGGTCATCACCTATGGCAGCCTGAGCTTGATCCCGACCGAGCGATATTACCAAAACTACAGCTACTACAAGCTGGAACTGCTGAGACTGAAATAGGAGGTAATAGAGAAGTTTAACCCTTACCTGTGGGGATCCAATTTCACTGTTTACACTGACAATAACCCGCTTGTCCATCGGTGTACAGCCAACCTTGGGGTAGTCGAGCAGCGCTGAGTCACACAATTGGCAAACTACCAGTTCAACATCTGGTACCATCCAGAAGGCCACAACATCAACACCAATATCCTCTCTATGCTTCCAGAGAAAGGAGGCAAAGAGATGCCCCAGACCCTGTTCGTTTGAGGGGGACCCACCAAACACATGGCCCTGGAGTGTTTGGCAACAGACCGACGAGACCCTTCAAAATGTCTGAGCACTGTTAGACCAGGGCTAGCCTTTGGACAACCCAGCATGGCAAGCAGCACCCCAGCTCATCAAAACCTTACTACAGGAGTGGAACCTGCTCAAAAAACAAGAGGGGGGAATAGTCAGGCAGGGGCCAGACGAACAGACAGGGGAGCATCCCATCAAGACTGTTGTCCTTCAGGAGGAAATGTCAAGAGGTATGGAAACACGACCACGAAGCACAGTCAATCAAATGTATGTATAAAGCCCTTTTTACATCAGCAGATGTCAAAGTGCTTTCACAGAAATCCAGTTTAAAACCCCAAACAGCAAACAATGCAGATGTAGAAGCCCGTGGATAGGAAAACCTCCCTAGAAAGACAGGAACCTAGGAAGAAACCTACATAGGAAGCAGGTTCTGAGGGTTGGCCTGTCATCTTCTGGCTGTGTCAGGTGGAGATCATAAGAATGCATGGCCATTAAGGCCAGATTGTTCTTCAAGACGTTCAAAAGTTCATAGGTGACCAGCTGGGTCAAATAATAATCATCACTGTGGTTGTAGAGTGTGCAACACGTCAGCACCTCAGGAGTAAATGTCAGTTGGCTTTTCATAGCCAAGCATTCAGAGGTCGGGACAGCAGGTGCGGTAGAGATGGAGAGAGAGAGCGAGAGAGAGCAAGAGTGAGAAAGAGAGAGAGAGAGAATACTTAAATTCACACAGGACACAATATAATTATAACAGACTGACCCTAGCCCCTCGACACATACACTTTTGCAGCATAGATACCCCCGGACAGAGCCAACCAGGCAGGATATTACCCGAACCACTTTGCCAAAGCACAGCCCCCACACCACTAGAGGGATATCAACAGACCACCAACTTACTACCCTGAGACAAGGCTGAGTTTCCGGTCACACCCTGCAGACTTGTTTACGCTGCTGTGCGTTTTTTTGCCGATCTTATTTTGCTACCTGACGGTTTTTACTTTTTCATTACCGTATATTTTTACTTTTTCCTCACTTTTTTCATTCAACTTTTTCACCCCGGAGGTTTTATCTGGACATGGTTCGTCAGGACTTCAAACAGCCGAAGCTAAGTAACATTAACATGATGCCTTCTAATTGCAGTCGTTGTACTAATAATATACAGGAGAACGATCGCCTTACGGCAAGGATAGCTGTGCTGCAAGCCCAGCTTCAGACGCAATCGTTAGGCAAGGGCAATTTCAGTGTAGGAAAGGATGAAACAGCGTCTGTGCCACCAGTAAGTACAGATAGTAACGTTAGTATAAACCCCCTCGCACGGTCCCCGCAGCCGGACAACTTTCTCATGGCTTCTGGAGGGAAACGCTGTAGGAATGCTCAACCGGTGTCGCTTATTCAGCCGACAGAAACTTTCAACCGGTTCTCCCCATTAAGCGAGTCAGAGGCCGAGACTTCTCTGGTCTCTACTCCTCCCGTTGTGGGGTCTGAGACGCCGACGGCTCCCACCATTAGCTCTGACAAATTGAAAACCCTAGTCATTGGCGACTCCATTACCCGCAGTATTAGACTAAAAACGAATCATCCAGCGATCATACACTGTTTACCAGGGGGCAGGGCTACCGACGTTAAGGCTAATCTAAAGACGGTGCTGGCTAAAGCTAAAACTGGCGAGTGTAGAGAGTATAGAGATATTGTTATCCACGTCGGCACCAACGATGTTAGGATGAAACAGTCAGAGGTCACCAAGCGCAACATAGCTTCAGCATGTAAATCAGCTAGAAAGATGTGTCGGCATCGATTAATTGTCTCTGGCCCCCTCCCAGTTAGGGGGAGTGATGAGCTCTACAGTAGAGTCTCACAACTCAATCGCTGGTTGAAAACTGTTTTCTGCCCCTCCCAAAAGATAGAATTTGTAGATAATTGGCCCTCTTTCTGGGACTCACCCACAAACAGGACCAAGCCTGGCCTGTTGAGGAGTGACGGACTCCATCCTAGCTGGAGGGGTGCTCTCATCTTATCTACGAACATAGACAGGGCACTAACTCCTCTAGCTCCACAATGAAATAGGGCGCAGGCCAGGCAGCAGGCTGTTAGCCAGCCTGCCAGCTTAGTGGAGTCTGCCACTAGCACAGTCAGCGTAGTCAGCTCAGCTTTCCCCATTGAGACCGTGTCTGTGCCTCGATCTAGGTTGGGCAAAATTAAAAATGGCGGTGTTCGCTTTAGCAATCTCACTAGTATAAAGACTTCCTCCATTCCTGCCATTATTGAAAGAGATTGTGATACCTCACATCTCAAAATTGGGTTACTTAATGTTAGATCCCTCACTTCCAAGGCAGTTATAGTCAATGAACTAATCACTGATCATAATCTTGATGTGATTGGCCTGACTGAAACATGGCTTAAGCCTGATGAATTTACTGTGTTAAATGAGGCCTCACCCCCTGGTTACACTAGTGACCATACCCCCCGTGCATCCGGCAAAGGCGGAGGTGTTGCTAACATTTACGATAGCAAATTTCAATTTACAAAAAAAAAAAACAATGACGTTTTCGTCTTTTGAGCTTCTAGTCATGAAATCTATGCAGCCTACTCACTCACTTTTTATAGCTACTGTTTACAGGCCTCCTGGGCCATATGCAGTGTTCCTCACTGAGTTCCCTGAATTCCTATCGGATCTTGTAGTCATAGCAGATAATATTCTAATTTTTGGTGACTTTAACATTCACATGGAAAAGTCCACAGACCCACTCCAAAAGGCTTTCGGAGCCATCATCGACTCAGTGGGTTTTGTCCAACATGTCTCTGGACCTACTCACTGCCACAGTCATACTCTGGACCTAGTTTTGTCCCATGGAATAAATGTTGTGGATCTTAATGTTTTTCCTCATAATCCTGGATTATCGGACCACCATTTTATTGCGTTTGCAATCGCAACAAATAATCTGCTCAGACCCCAACCAAGGAGCATTAAAAGTCGTGCTATAAATTCTCAGACAACCCAAAGATTCCTTGATGCCCTTCCAGACTCCCTCTGCCTACCCAAGGACGTCAGAGGACAAAAATCAGTTAACCACCTAACCGAGGAACTCAATTTAACCTTGCGCAATACCCTAGATGCAGTTGCACCCCTAAAAATTAAAAACATCTGTCATAAGAAACTAGCTCCCTGGTATACAGAAAATACACGAGCTCTGAAGCAAGCTTCCAGAAAATTGGAACGGAAATGGCGCCACAACAAACTGGAAGTCTTCCGACTAGCTTGGAAAGACAGTACCGTGCAGTATCGAAGAGCCCTCACTGCTGCTCGATCATCCTATTTTTCCAACTTAATTGAGGAAAATAAGAACAATCCGAAATTTCTTTTTGATACTGTCGCAAAGCTAACTAAAAAGCAGCCTTCACAAATGGAGGATGGCTTTCACTTCAGCAGTAATAAATGTATGAACTTCTTTGAGGAAAAGATCATGATCATTAGAAAGCAAATTACGGACTCCTCTTTAAATCTGGGTATTCCTCCAAAGCTCCATTGTCCTGAGTCTACACAACTCTGCCAGGACCTAGGATCAAGGGAGATACTAAAGTGTTTTAGTACTATATCTCTTGACACAATGATGAAAATAATCATGGCCTCCAAACCCTCAAGCTGCATACTGGACCCTATTCCAACTAAACTACTGAAAGAGCTGCTTCCTGTGCTTGGCCCTCCTATGTTGAACATAATAAACGGCTCTCTATCCACCGGATGTGTACCAAGCTCACTAAAAGTGGCAGTAATAAAGCCTCTCTTGAAAAAGCCGAATCTTGACCCAGAAATTATAAAAAACTATCGGCCTATATCGAATCTTCCATTCCTCTCAAAAAATTTTGAAAAAGCTGTTGCACAGCAACTCACTGCCTTCCTGAAGACAAACAATGTATACGAAACGCTTCAGTCTGGTTTCAGACCCCATCATAGCACTGAGACTGCACTTGTGAAGGTGGTAAATGACCTTTTAATGACGTCAGACCGAGGCTCTGCATCTGTCCTCGTGCTCCTAGATCTTAGTGCCGCTTTTGATACCATCGATCACCACATTCTTTTGGAGAGATTGGAAACCCAAATTGGTCTACATGGACAAGTCCTGGCCTGGTTTAGATCTTATCTGTCGGAAAGATATCAGTTTGTCTCTGTGAATGGTTTGTCCTCTGACAAATCAATTGTAAATTTCGGTGTTCCTCAAGGTTCCGTTTTAGGACCACTATTGTTTTCACTATATATTTTACCTCTTGGGGATGTCATTTGAAAACATAATGTTAAATTTCACTGCTATGCGGACGACACACAGCTGTACATTTCAATGAAACATGGTGAAGCCCCAAAATTGCCCTCGCTAGAAGCCTGTGTTTCAGACATAAAGAAGTGGATGGCTGCGATCTTTCTACTTTTAAACTCGGACAAAACAGAGATGCTTGTTCTAGGTCCCAAGAAACAAAGAGATCTTCTGTTGAATCTGACAATTAATCTGGATGGTTGTACAGTCGTCTCAAATAAAACTGTGAAGGACCTCGGCGTTACTCTGGACCCTGATCTCTCTTTTGATGAACATATCAAGACTGTTTCAAGGACAGCTTTTTTCCATCTACGTAACATTGCAAAAATCAGAAACTTTCTGTCCAAAAATGACGCAGAAAAATTAATCCATGCTTTTGTTACTTCTAGGCTGGACTACTGCAATGCTCTACTTTCCGGCTACCCGGATAAAGCACTAAACAAACTTCAGTTAGTGCTAAATACGGCTGCTAGAATCCTGACTAGAACCAAAAAATTTGATCATATTACTCCAGTGCTATCCTCCCTACACTGGCTTCCTGTTAAGGCAAGGGCTGATTTCAAGGTTTTACTGCTAACCTACAAAGCATTACATGGGCTTGCTCCTACCTATCTTTCCGATTTGGTCCTGCCGTACATACCTACACGTACGCTACGGTCACAAGACGCAGGCCTCCTAATTGTCCCTAGAATTTCTAAGCAAACGGCTGGAGGTAGGGCTTTCTCCTATAGAGCTCCATTTTTATGGAATGGTCTGCCTACCAATGTGAGAGACGCAGACTCAGTCTCAACCTTTAAGTCTTTACTGAAGACTTATCTCTTCAGTAGGTCCTATGATTAAGTATAGTCTGTCCCAGGAGTGTGAAGGTGAACGGAAAGGCTGGAGCAACGAACCGCCCTTGCTGTTTCTGCCTTGCCGGTTCCCCTCTTTCCACTGGGATTCTCTGCCTCTAACCCTATTACAGGGGCTGAGTCACTGGCTTACTGGTGTGCTTCCATGCCGTCCATGGGAGGGGTGCGTCACTTGAGTGGGTTGAGTCACTGACGTGGTCTTCCTGTCTGGGTTGGCGCCCCCCCCTTGGGTTGTGCCATGGCGGAGATTGTTGTGGGCTATACTCGGCCTTGTCTTAGGACGGTAAGTTGGTGGTTGGAGACATCCCTCTAGTGGTGTGGGGGCTGTGCTTTGGCAAAGTGGGTGGGGTTATATCCTGCCTGTTTGCCCTGTCCGGGGGTATCATCGGATGGGGCCACAGTGTCTTCTGATCCCTCCTGTCTCAGCCTCCAGTATTTATGCTGCAGTAGTTTGTGTCGGGGGGCTAGGGTCAGTCTGTTACATCTGGAGTATTTCTCTTGTCTTATCCGGTGTCCTGTGTGAATTTAAATATGCTCTCTCTAATTCTCTCTTTCTCTCTTTCTGTCTTTCTCTCGGAGGACCTGAGCCCTAGGACCATGCCTCAGGACTACCTGGCATGATGACTCCTTGCTGTCCCCAGTCCACCTGGCCGTGCTGCTGCTCCAGTTTCAACTGTTCTGCCTGCGGCTATGGAACCCTGACCTGTTCACCGGACGTGCTTGTTGCACCCTCGACAACTACTATGATTATTATTATTTGACCATGCTGGTCATTTATGAACATTTTAACATCTTGACCATGTTCTGTTATAATATCCACCCTGCACAGCCAGAAGAGGACTGGCCACCCCTCATAGCCTGGTTCCTCTCTAGGTTTCTTCCTAGGTTTTTGGCCTTTCTAGGGAGTTTTTCCTAGGGAGTTTTTCCTAGCCACCGTGCTTCTTTCACATGCATTGCTTGCTGTTTGGGGTTTTAGGCTGGGTTTCTGTACAGCACTTTGAGATATCAGCTGATGTACGAAGGGCTATATAAATACATTTGATTTGATTTGATTCCAGACACAAATAAGAGAACATTTCACTGACCATTTTACTCGCCCTAGCGGGGCTGGTTAGGCTGTTATCCAGAGCGTTGGTGACTGCAACTGTGCTGCTGGAAACAATTTATGTTTTTTTTGCCAACGTAAATTTGTCAGTTACTCTGCGCTCTGGCACACTCAGTCGAGAGTGCTCTGAAATCGGAGTAGATAGCCAGAGCAAATTTACCAGCTACGTCTATCAACGGTTTTCACAGTCACATTCTATTAACAAATGCAATGCAAGTAACCATTTTAAGACATGTAGCTAGCTAGCTCAGTAATTAATTAACCATAATCCCAACTCATGACGTTACTAACCTGCATGAATCTGCAGGTAGCTAACCAACCAGGTTCAATGTTAACTAGCTAACATTAGGCTATAACTACCAAAGCAAATGGCTCTGCGATACGAATAATAAGATCATACCCATACTGTTATCTAGCGAGCCAGCTAGCTAGCTAACAGTGCACTTTAACTTGAAAGTAAAATGACTTTCTGTCAAAATTAGAAATGTGCAATATCTGAAAATGTAGCTAACTAGACTATCTTACCTGTATACATCATGATGGAAGCTTCTCCCTGTCACAGATGCCATGATTGCCCTTAGTTTGAGACAGCTGTTTTCTCCATCTCCTTAGCTATCATACTCTAATTCCACTGATTTCAAAACTCGGTCCTCCAGAAAGTGGAGAGCAACACTTATGCAGTTCTACTACGCAATATATCTAAAATAAAATGCAGGGTTGACCAATCCAAACTCATCTCTCGGCATGTCCAGCACACTCATTATCTCAGCCAATCATTGCTAGCGGGAAGGTTGCTAGCTTTTTCTGTGGCTAAACCAACTAGGCTTGTAATTTAACAATTGTATTTGTATTTACAGATGGCATACCAGTTCTTTATTAAGTTCACATGTTCCAGTAGGCATTTCTGCCCAAAAAAATGCATTTTGATTAAAAAAAATGTATTGCCATTATTGGATGAAGGCAACGTAATGATGGCATGCATGAACATTGTGATCTTACTGTTCAGAGATATAATGAATGGTTGTCATTCTGATAGCACCTTTTTTTCTAAGAGTGTATCTAGAACCTAAAATGGTTTTTCAGCTGTCCCCATAGGAGAACCATTGAAGAACCCGTTTTGGTTGCAGGTAAAACCATTTTCCACAGAGGGTTCTACAAACCCAAAAGGGTTTTACCTAAAACCAAAAATGGTTCTTAAATTATTCAAAAAGCTCCCAACAATCCAAGTATAGATTAGTTTAGATTAGTATAGATTAGAAAGCATAAATCAGTAACATACTGTAACATTTGCAGCTGTAAACCTTGTTAGGGCTAGGGTCTTTTTTTCTCAATTTCCACTTGACTGACATTCCCAAAGTAAACTGCCTGTTGCTCAGGCCCTGAAGTCAGGATATGCAAATAATTGGTACCACTGGAAAGAAAACACTTTGAAGTTTGTAGAAATGTTAAAATAATGTATGAGACTATAACACAATAGATATGGTAGGACAAAATCCAAAAGAAAAACCAACCAGATAATTTTTTTGAGAGCCCATGCTCTTACAATGGAAAGTATAGGGGCATATCGAATTCTAGCTCCCAGGACGCAATTCATATGGCTTCCACTAGGTGTCCGCAATCTATGTTCAAGGTTTCAGGCTTGTAACTTCCAAAACGAGTAAGAAATACGAGTTTTAGTAGCACACACTCTTGGAAATTCGTGTTTGGGCGAGCAATGAAGACAATATAAAGAGTATAAAGAAGGATGTTATCTAACAAAACAACACTACATGTTATAGCTCGAACCCTTTGGATGACAAATCAGAGGAAGATTTTCAAAAAGTAAGTGAATCGCTATTTGTGAATTTATGAAACCTGTGCCGTTGTAAAAATATTTTGATGTGGGGCGCCGTCCTCAAACAATCGCATGGCATGCTTTCGCTGTAATGGCTACTGTAAATCGAACAGTGCAGTTAGATTAACAAGAATTTAAGCTTTCAACCGATATCAGACACTTGTATGTACCTACATGTTTAATAGCCATCATTTTTATGATTATTTCTTGAATTGCATGCCCTCCAGTTTCACCGGAAGTTGTCCCGCTAGCGGGATGCAAAGCCCTAATTAAGTTGCACTTTTAATCTCAATCAGCATAAAGTAGACCTTTGAAATATTAACCTTACTGTAGGATTCCTGATGCTAAAGCAGGGATCATCAACTAGATTCAGCAACGCGCCAATTTTTTCGTGAGGAGATGGTCAGGGAAGAAGCCCAAGGAGATATAATATTTTACTAAAAAATAATCATTTCAAACCTTGCTTACATTTGTACAGCATACAATCATGTGCCTTTCTATAATACGTGAAAATACTTGAACAGATTCCCAAAATTCTAATCACTTGGAGCTGGTGTTTTTACAGCCTTTTATGTCCAACAATGAAAATGTAAATTATTTTTAAAAATCTGAAAACTTGGGGAGCCAAATAAAACCACCTGTGAGCCAAATTCGGCCCGCGGGCAGCCAGTTGGGGAACCCTGCTCTAAAGAGTGAGTGAAGATTTTCCTGGCCGCTCTGTTGATATATAAGCAGTATGCAGCTATGTCTGAGAAGAGGTTTCAATCATACCAGGAAATGTTGATGGAAGAACATTTCTGTCATTTGTAGAGCTCAACATGCCATGGACAGTACTTACCACTGACAAAGTGAAACACGGATCCAGCTATCTGTGTTTCCAGCTATCCGGATAATAAAAATAAAAATAAATCCTCCTTTGATATCTGTGCATTCCATCCAAACAAAGCAAAATATTGCACTGATAACCACACAGTTATCCCACACATGAGCAAACCTCTCACTGCCATGGCAAAGCTAGAATAAGTAGAAGAAGAAGTCAACATTTTATAGATCAGTACAAAGTAACATTTCAAGAGTTCTCTTCATTGGAATAAAGCTACAAACTTCTCTCATTGACAATAATTCAAAGTGATGTTTAAGTATGAGAGAATGCAACAGGATGGGAATCAATTTGCAGAGCTCCTACATTGTAATCTATAGAAGAAACCCTGAAGTCAGATGTTTGAACAGTGTTCTAACATTTGACCGACCACAGCACAGGGAAGTATCTGCAGTTGTTGAAAGCTGTCAAGTCAGTGAAGCAGTCCTTCCACAGGTGGGACCATTGCCAGGCCACCTTGACAATGCAGGAGCCTCCCTGGCCAACTATCTGAGTGATCCTCCAGTAATCCCAGTGTTGACATCAAGAAGCCAAAAACCTGGATCAGCCTTTTACTCATGGTTCAAGATGAGAAATGATGGGTCTGCTAACCCAGTGCTCCTATAGGAGCTCCTGAAGAGGTGTGTGTGTGATGGTTCCAGATGAGAAAGGATGGATGTGTGATTTATTATTATTACATTATTGTACAATTTATATCTATAGGCTACACTGAGGTATTTTTCTCCGTTATTTTTATACTCAAATCAAATTAAATCAAACTTTATTTGTCACATGCGCCGAATACAACAAGTATAGACCTTACCGTGAAATGCTTACTTTACAACCTTTAACCAAAAGTGCAGTTCAAGAAGAGTTAAGAAAATATTTACCAAATAAACAAAATAAAAAAAGAATAATAAGTAACACAATACAATAACGAGGCTATATACAGGGGGTAGTGTGTGGGGTTAGAAGTCATTTGTACATCTGGTAGGGGTGAAGTGACTATGCATAGATAACCTCTTACATCTAGACGTTCCGCTAGCGGAACACCTGCTCCAATATCCAATGATAGGCGTGGCGCGAATTACAAATTCCTCAAAAATACAAAAACTTCAATTTTTCAAACATATGACTATTTCACAGCATTTTAAAGATAAGACTCTCCTTTATCTAACCACACTGTCCGATTTCAAAAAGGCTTTACAACGAAAGCAAAACATTAGATTATGTCAGCAGAGTACCAAGCCAGAAATAATCAGACACCCATTTTTCAAGCTAGCATATAATGTCACAAAAACCCAGAAGACAGCTAAATGCAGCACTAACCTTTGATGATCTTCATCAGATGACAACCCTAGGACATTATGTTATACAATACATGCATGTTTTGTTCAATCAAGTTCATATTTATATCAAAAAACAGCTTTTTACATTAGCATGTGACGTTCAGAACTAGCATACCCCCCGCAAACTTCCGGCGAATTCACTAAGAATTTACTAAATTACTCACGATAAACGTTCACAAAAAGCATAACAATTATTTTAAGAATTATAGATACAGAACTCCTCTATGCACTCGATATGTCCGATTTTAAAATAGCTTTTTGGTGAAAGCACATTTTGCAATATTCTAAGTACATAGCCCAGGCATCACGGGCTAGCTATTTAGACACCCGGCAAGTTTAACACTCACCAATATCAGGTTTACTATTATAAAAGTTTGATTACCTTTTGTTGTCTTCGTCAGAATGCACTCCCAGGACTGCTACTTCAATAACAAATGTTGGTTTGGTCCAAAATAATCCATCGTTATATCCGAATAGCGGCGTTTTATTCGTGCGTCCCAGACACTATCTGAAATGGTAAATCAGGGTCGTGCGCATGGCGCAATTCGTGACAAAAAAAATGTAAATATTACATTACCGTACTTCGAAGCATGTCAACCGCTGTTTATAATCAATTTTTATGCCATTTTTCTCGTAAAAAAGCGATAATATTCCGACCGGGAATCTCCTTTTAGCTAAACAGAGGAAAGTAAACAAAGCTTTCGGTCGACGCGGGCACGAGCCTGAGTCTCACAGTACTGTAACCAGCCACTACCCAAACGCGCTACTTTTTTTCAGCCAGAGCCTGCAAAGCCACGATTCAGCTTTTTACCACCTTCTGAGACCCTATGGCAGCCGTAGGAAGTGTCACGGGACAGCTAAGATCCTCACTCTTCAATAAACAGAGACAAGAAGAACGACACCTTGTCAGACAGGCCACTTCCTGCCTGAAACCTTGTCAGGTTTTTGCCTGCCAAATGAGTTCTGTTATACTCATAGACACCATTCAAACAGTTTTAGAAACTTTAGGGTGTTTTCTATCCATATGTAATAAGTATATGCATATTCTAGTTACTGGGTAGGAGTGGTAACCAGATTAAATCGGTTACCTCAAGTTGATTGAGTTCAAGAGATGCAAATCTATAATTCTTTAAATGACAATATAATATTTTACCAATGTTTTCTAATTTTAATTATTTAATTTGTGACGCTGACTTGACTGCCGGTTATTGGAGGGAAACGATTTCCTCAACATCAATGCCATAGTAAAACGCTGTTTTTGGATATAAATATGAACTTGATAGAACTAAAAATGCATGCATTGTCTAACATAATGTCCTAGGAGTGTCATCTGATGGAGATTGTAAAAGGTTAGTGCATCATTTTAGCTGGTTTTATGGTTTTGGTGACCCTGTCTTTGACTTGACAAAACATTACACACAACTCTTGTAAATGTACTGTCCTAACATACTCTAAATGTATGCTTTCGCCGTAAAACCTTTTTGAAATCGTAAAACGTGGTTAGATTAAGGAGATGTTTATCTTTCAAATGGTGTAAAATAGTTGTATTTTTGAAAAATTAGAATTTTGACATTTATTTGGATTCAAATTTGCCGCTCTTGAAATGCACCTGCTGTTGATGGAGTGCACCACGGGTGGCACGCTAGCGTCCCACCTAGCCCCAAGAGGTTAATGATGGTGTTGGAGTCGTGTTTGGCCACGCAGTCATGGGTGAACAGGGAGCACAGGAGGGGACTAAGTACACACCCCTGAGGGGCCACAGTGTTGAGGATCAGCATGGCAGACGTCTTATTGCCTATCCTTACCACCTGGGGGCGGCCCATCAGGAAGTCCAGGATCCAGTTGCAGATGGAGGAGTTTAGTACCAGGGTCCTTAGCTTAGTGGTGAGCTTTGAGGACACGATGGTGTTGAACGCTGAGCTGTAGTCAATGAACAGCATTCTCACATAGATGTTCCTTTTGTCCAGGTGAGAAAGGGAAGTGTGGAGTGCGATTGAGATTGCGTCATTTGTGAATCTATTGGGGTGGTATGCAAATTGGAGTGGGTCTAGGGTATCCGGGAGGATGTTGTTGATGTGAGCATTAACCAGCCTTTCAAATCACGTCATGGCTACCGATGTGAGTGCTACGGGGTGGTAATCATTTAGGCAGGTTACCTTCGCTTCCTTGGGCACAGGGACTATGGTGGTCTGCTTGAAACATGTAGGTATTACAGACTCGGTCAGGGCAAGGTTGAAAATGTCGGTGAAGACACTTGCCAGTTGGTCCGAGCATGCTTGCAGTACACGTCCTGGTAATCCATCTGGCCCCGCGGATTTGTGAATGTTGACCTGTTTAAAGGTCTTGCTCACATTGGCTACGGAGAGCGTGATCACACAGTCGTCCGGAACAACTGGTGCCTTCATGCATGCTTCAGTGTTGCTTGCCTCGAAGCGAGCATAAAAGGCATTTAGCTCGTCTGGTAAGCTCGCATCACTGGGCAGCTCACGTCTGGGTTTCCCTTTGTAGTCTGTAATAGTTTGCAAGCCCTGCCATATCCGATGAGCGTCAGAGCCGGTATAGTAGGATTCAATTTTAGTCCTGAATTGATGCTTTGCTGTTTGATGGTTAGAATTATGGAGTATAAAATGATGGTCAGATTTGCCAAATGGAGGGTGAGGGAGAGCTTTGTATGCATCTCTGTGTGTGGACTAAAGGTGGTCTAGATTTTTTTTCCCTCTGGTTGCACATGTGACTTGCTGGTAAAAATGTTTCCTCTCTGGCATTACTGTGTAACCCTAAGCTTTAGTGTCTATCTCAATGCGCGGAAAAAAGCTTACACGCCAATCACCAAATGCTTTTGCGAATGGGCAGAAAAAGTAAGAACAATGTTTAAGTTTAATTCAATAAGAGAAAAGCTGTGAAATGGAGAGTTGAAAATAAAGAGAAGGAATGTCCAGGAAAACAGTGTTTAGGAAAGATTTATTGAAGTGGTAAAAGAGGATGATAGCAGTGAATACTGTGTGATGATTGTGAAGTGTGAGGCGCTATACAAATTCAACAGTCACAGGACTGGGACATCAAATAGGCCTATGACACTTCAAGGGAACTGTAGCCTACTGTTCAGATGGGTTGAATGGAAACTGAAATCTGGAAACTGAATGTAGGTCTACAAACTCTCACATAGCCTTAATATTAACTCCTGCTGAATTAAGCATTTCTTGCAGTAAAATGATACACCAAATGTATATGTTGCAGATAGGGACCGTCTGTAGAAGTGTTATCTTTATCAGCGTCATAAAAGCTGATAGTATTTCAAACACATAAAATATGCATCCAAGCCAAACTGTTATCTTATCAGAAAGATTTTGGGTCGTTTTCTATTTCCTTAAAACCGATTAAACTGATGCCATTTGGATATTTTGAACAGAAAATCTTTCTTTAACTCTGGTGAAATTGGAGGGTGCGCAATTCAAATAAATAATAATAAAAATTATAGATATTAATAAACATCTAGGTATATACAAGTGTCTTATATCTGTTAAAAGCTTAAATTCTTGTTAATCTAACTGCATTGTCCGATTTACAATAGGCTTTACAGCGAAAACATGCCATGCAATTGTTTGAGGAAGGCACCCCACATCAAAATATTTTTCAACAAGCATAAGTAAAACCACAAATAGCGATTAAATGTTCACTTACCTTTTGAAGATCTTCCTCTGATTTGCAATCCCAAGGGACCCAGCTACAACATGCATGGTCGTTTTGTTAGATAAAATCCTTTATATCCCAAAAAGTCAGTTTAGATGGCGCCATCGATTTGAGTAATCCACTCGTTGAACATGCAGAGAAAGGAATCCCAAAAGCTACCGCTAAACTTTGTTAAAACAAGTCCAAATACATTTCTATTTAATCCTCAGGTACTCTAAAATGTAATTAAACTATAATATTTCATATGGAAAGAAGTATGTTCAATAGAAAAGTAAAATTAGCAAGTGCACGTCCTCTTCGTCGCGTGCTGATTTCCAACTCTGACTCCCAGTACCAAAACACAAAATTGTTCCTCGTTTGGGAAGAAACAAGCCTGAAACCTTGAACAAAGACTGTTGACATCTAGTGGAAGCCATAGGAATTGCAATCTGGGAGCTGGAATTGCATAGGACCCATAGCTTTCCATTGTAAGAGCATGGGCTCTCAAAAAAAAAGAATCTGGTTGGTTTTTCTTTGGATTTTCTCCTACCATATTAATTGTGTTAGTCTCATACATTATTTTAACATTTCTACAAACTTCAATGTGTTTTCTATCCAATTGTACCAATTACATGCATATCCTGGCATCTGGGCCTGAGTAAGGCAGTTTACTTTGGGCATGTCAGTCAGACAGGAAGTGGAGATAAATAGACCCTAGCCTGACGAAGTGTTCATGGGTTTATTTAGTCCTCTAGGGCAACATATAATGACTGAAGAGAATCTGCATGTATCTAATTACAGACAAGTTGACAAACAAATAGACTACCAAAATGTAGGAAATTCTCAGCAGAAACATCTAAATTAGGCCAAAAACTAAAAACCCTGAACCCCCTGTCCAAATTTTTTTGGGGCCATCTCTGACTGTAGCCTGCAGCACATTTTCTATGTTTGCGGTTTAGGGTCGGGTGCGGGCCTTTCACATATAGCTGGGGCGGTTGCAGCTGAGTTAGTAATAATTGCAGGCGGTGCGGGTGAACAAACAGATCACCCACGCACCACTAGTGTGCTAACCCACTGCACTGCTCCTATAGGAGCTGTGTGTGAAGGATCGAGACTCAGGACACTGCTGCAGGATGTCGATGCTTGTTGTGATATCAGGTCTCTCTGGACTGGATGACATGATGTGTATAGAGGAGCGTGTCGATATGGGCTCTGTGTTGAAACCATGGTGGAATCTGTTTACTGTAAACTGTAAGGAGCATGGCTCCAACAACACTGACAGCTTTGAGTCGTGTTTGTTTCAATCAGTTTATTTAATTATATAACATTCCGAAACAACTATTATTATAGAATGTCTATATTTGGTGTAAGAAATGTACTAAATATTATGAGTGACGTAATTTAAAATTTGTCATTTATCAGACTCATATCCAAAGCGAATTACAGTGAATACATCTTTATACTTTTTCATACTAGTCCGCCATGGGAATCAAACACAAGGACCACATAATAAGGACCACATAATAATAATAATAATGATAATTATTATTGTTACCTTTTCTTTTTACGGGGAGAGGATTCATCGAAACAAGCAAAAAAAACATGATTTTGTTATAGGCTAAATAAAAAACTAAATGATTCTCTGAAATAGGTACCAGTTATTTTTTTTTATTTTTTTTAAGACTGTAATAGGACTGTAAATAATGTGTTACCAAAATATATAAGAGGTACTGTAAATGGATAGCACTTTTACCAAAAGTGACCACAAAGATCTTTGGATTGTAAAACATACTGTACTTAAAGGTTATGGTAGGTCAGAAACATGATGTGTCCAGAAATCGTTTGAATGTTTTGTCATTATAGATTAACAGCATTTTAATGAGTGTCTTAAAATTAAAGAGACGTTCAAGAGAAGACCATATAACAACTCACATACACTTTAATGTCAAAAACAAAATCTATTCAAGTGTATACAAAGTGGTACATGTTGATGCCCTATTTTAATGTTGTATTTTTCTAATTAATAATATATTTCATTTCTTGCATAAAAAAAGCTTAGGGATGGGGCTGGAGAAATGTAACCACTCTCAAATTCATAGACAGTGCTATGGATGCAAGGACTGATCTTTAATGATAACAACATTATAGTTTTTTACCATGTTTTGAGGCTGGGTTCTGATGGGGTACGACAGCTGAACTAAGCACATGAGGCACTTAGAAGTTATATTCTTCAAGACTCAACGGGTACGTATAATTCATTTATAAGTCCAAAAATGGATGGAGCAACTGCAGATTGCTCCTTTAACTTCTGTCATGAGAATTTCAGCCAACAAATATCATCTAATCTCTTGTGAACTAACAAAAGGCTATGATTTCCATTCGACTCCGAATGGAAATGAATTCCTTTATAAGTAGGTGGACAGCAGGATCCACTCCAATATCCAGTGATTTCTCTCTGGCCAATCGTGATTTGTGACACAATGGGCCAGCCAGTCACGTAGCACATTCTTTCTCCCCTTTCAACTGGAAAGGCGATGAGTCTTCCTCTGTTCAATTTCTGCATTTTCCCTATCATCCCTTATACATAGGCATTCTTATCAAAGTGCTGTGCTCTGGAGGAGCTGCTGTATTTGGGTGGAGGCCGCTGGCTCATGGGTTGTGCATTCCCTCTAGGGTGGGAAGAGACATGGGAGGTGGAGGCAGGTCCTCCATAGGAATAGCCTGTGTGACTGGAGCTGTGAGAGAGAAATAGAGAGAGAGAAAGAGTGAAAGACAAAGAGAAAGCGACTTAGTGAAGTAAACTGATCATATCATTTACCAAATGTCAATTACATGTATGCACATCATCATTGATGTGTGACTCACCTTCTAGTGGAACTATCTACTACGGAGAAGCAGAATATCCCCCCTCCCAGAACACACAGGATAGATCCTGCCCAACCAATGAATAAGGCAACTCCCAGTTCATACCTGGAAAACAGGAGACTAGTTAATGAACAGCAACATTACTTCATCCAGGATCATGTGAGTCACTCCAATGTCTGGTCCTATACGTCAAATGGGTTACTCACTTCTGAGCAACAAACATGGGGTCAAAAAACTCAGATGTTATTCTGTGTGCGTACAGGGAGCATGCGGACAACGAGCAGAGACCTGCAGAGAGGAAAATAACATTCAGTGCTGCATACTACGCCATTATTGTACATCAATGGCTGTGACATGACAAGTTACCGCTGAATATGAAATTGACCCCGGCGAAGCAAGCCATTCTGGCTTTGCTTTGGTCTGATCCCCCAATCTTGGTGCACTTCATCCCGACCAGGGCAAAGACAGCACCAAAGAAGCCCAGGCAGACAGCAGCGATCATCAGACCCCTGCAGGCCTGAATATAACCTGGAAGAAAGAGCACATACCACGTGAGATGTATGGTACACACCTTTAGGCAGGGCCGGCCCGCTCATTAGGCAGCTAGGCATCCGCCTATGGTGGCAGATTGACGAGGGCAGCATTTTCTGATCTAAACTGACCAAGACGCACCTGCCACAACACATTAAACCTCATAATTATGCCCCAAACAATTACAATTTCTCTCTCAACCAGTGGCATATGAGCTTTTTAAATGAGCTCTGATTCCGCCCTGTGATAAGCAGAGCCCTCATTGTTGAAGGCAGGGATGCAAATATTTATCTTGTCCATTCCCAGCGCCTCTCCAGGGTGCTGTTGAAGAGACGCATCGCTGCAGCGCTCCACCAACATTCCGTAAAAAAAATGATCTAACATAAATCATGTACTGTAGCAGATATAGCATATGGTAGAAAGAGTATATGGCCTTTTCTGTAGCCTACAGGCTGGAGAGAAAATGTATGACAATGTAATGAGACAGAAACATTTTACGTCATGCAGGTTTCTCCGATCAAATAGCCTGATCTAAATGGTGCCCAATCAAATAAAAAATGTGCTCACATGTTAAAACAATCTAGAAGAAAAAGAAACGCACACCTATTAAGGCGAGGTGCTGGCTAGCGGAATATAAAACTTGAAAATAAGGGAGAGCCGCACACTCTAGGAGCTCAGATGCAAAAATGTAATATCCAACGTTTCGACAGCCAAGCTGTCTTCATCAGGGTATGATCACAAACACTGCGAGATGACTCTTTTATATAGTGTCAAAAGACACACAGGTGTCTGTAATCATGGCCAAGTGTGGCCTAATATCATTGGTTAATTCTCAAATATAAAAATGGCATACAAAGAACACCATAGAAAAAAAGAACATGTTAAAACAAACATATCCTAATAACAGGACAGGTCCAAGTAAAATTGACAATATGGAATGGACAATCAGGCTACAGTACTTCTGCATTTCCAACTGTGTAAACGCATTGCAAATGGGTTCAGGATAACTCCTCCTGATTAAGTTGGGTAGCTGATATTCAGAGCTCCAATAGCACAGGAATTAGGACTAATAAAGCCAATGCAACAAACTGTTTTACAAACAAAGGCCTAACACATGGGTGGGCATTTCTAAAATTCCATTGCGAGCCGACACGGTAGGCTACACCCCAGTAAGCATGGACCAACGCTGACGTCTTTTATGTGTTTTCTTTTGGTCCTGTCCAAACCGTCCACCTTTTTGTGCAGATGTCTATGTTTAGTTAAGATTTTGTCCAGTCTGGACCAGCCTTGATTTGGCCCAAATATACATGTCTATAAAAATGTATTTTCAACTTTCATTCAGAACCCGAAAATGAACCTGATTTCAACGTCCGGAAAATGTGTATTTTTAAAGTCTGGAAAAATAAGTATTTTAGACATCATTTCAAAGTAATTTTGCTAACTGGAACATTCTAGTAGGGGCGGCAATTTTTGGTCTTAACACACTCTTAAAGCGAGCGCTCCTAATCTCAGCTTGTTACCTGTATAAAATACACCTGTCCACAGAAGCAATCAATCAATCAGATTCCAAACTCTCCACCATGGCCAAGACCAAAGAGCTCTCCAAGGATGTCAGGGACAAGATTGTAGACCTACACAAGGCTGGAATGGGCTACAAGACCATTGCCAAGCTGCTTGGTGAGAAGGTGGCAACAGTTTTATTATTATTATTCGCAAATGGAAGAAACACAAAAGAAACACAAAAGAAATCTCCCTCGGCCTGGGGCTCCATGTAAGATCTCACCTCGTGGAGTTGCAATGATCATGAGAACGGTGAGGAATCAGCCCAGAACTACACGGGAGGATCTTGTCAATGATCTCAAGCCAGCTGGGACCATAGTCACCAAGAAAACAATTGGTAACACAGTACGCCATGAAGGACTGAAATCCTGCAGCGCCCGCAAGGTCCCCCTGCTCAAGAAAGCACATATACATGCCCGTCTGAAGTTTGCCATTGAACATCTGAATGATTCAGAGGACAACTGGGTGAAAAGCGTTGTAGTCAGATGAGACCAAAATGGAGCTCTTTGGCATCAACTCAACTTGCCGTGTTTGGAGGAGGAGGAATGCTGCCTATGACCCCAAGAATACCATCCCCACCGTCAAACATGGAGGTGGAAACATTATGCTTTGGGGGTATGTTTCTGCTAAGGGGACAGGACAACTACACCGCATCAAAGGGACGATGGACAGGGCCATGTACCATCACATCTTGGGTGAGAACCTCCTTCCCTCAGCCAGGGCATTGAAAATGGGTCGTGGATGGGTTTTCCAGCATGACAATGACCCAAAACACACAGCCAAGGCAACAAAGGAGTGGCTCAAGAAGAAGCACATTAAGGTCCTGGAGTGGCCTAGCCAGTCTCCAGACCTTAATCCCATAGAAAATCTGTGGAGGGAGCTGAAGGTTCGAGTTGCCAAACGTCAGCCTCGAAACCTTAATGACTTGGAGAAGATCTGCAAAGAGGAGTGGGACAAAATCCCTCCTGAGATGTCTGCAAACCTGGTGGCCAACTACAAGAAACGTCTGACATCTGTGATTGCCAACAAGGGTTTTGCCACCAAGTACTAAGTCATGTTTTGCAGAGGGGTCAAATACTTATTTCCCTCATTAAAATGCAAATCAATTTATAACATTTTTGACATGCGTTTTTCTGGATTTCTTTGTTGTTATTCTGTCTCTCACTGTTCAAATAAACCTACCATTAAAATTATAGACTGATCATTTCTTTGTCAGTGGGCAAACGTACAAAATCAGCAGGGGATCAAATACTTTTTTCCCTCACTGTATAGTCAGCAAAGTCTATGGTTCTAAGCATTCCCAATAGCTAAATGTCCCCCAGCCATTTCCCCCAATGCCCTCCACATCTCGTTCCACTCACACACCATACAGGATCACAAGACCTTAATTTGCTTGGCTAACTGTGCAAGCAACTAATTGGTTCAGTATGAGTAAACAATAATTTGTTGGCACAACCAGTAACCATTTCTAAGTGAAGAGATATGCTAAGGTCCTCACAGTCTTGGCATTGGAGCTGCCTTTGAGACGTGATTTACAGGCACATAATAGCTTGGTGGTTAACCCCAGAAACTAGCCAACCATGGAAAATCAGCCCCAAGCTCCCAGTAAATCTAATTTATTGCCTCCCATGATGTTAGGCTAAACATTGACATTTCTGAAGGTAGATGAGTTGTCCCTGGGAGAACACTTGCATTGTGACTTCCCCACAAATCTATTAGCACTGTCAAGCTCTGAGCACTTTATCTTTCCAAGTAACGAGAAATTGAAACTGTGGCACAGTTACAGTGAGGTGGCGGAGCCACTGACCCTCATCTGAGACCGACGATGAAACACTGCTAGTCTGCAGACTCTGCACTTTTATTAACGTCAATGAAATCTAATACAATCCATGCCTACTGAATGCATTGAGATGTAATTGCTTGATCTAATGGATCAAAAAGTATATATTTACACAGTGAGGGCGTTAGAATCACAGTAATTTGCTGTTTGGTTTGGGCAAAACAGAAACGGGTTGGCTTAGAATGTTGACAGTGTGTAAGCTTTATTTAGTCTCCAATGTTTATTGAAAACGTAAGTACATTTGCACAATGAGCATGTCACGCTGGTATCAATGATTCGGAAGACAGGCGTGCGTAATGAAAGTTCCTGAGGGATCTGTGACAGTACAGCCCCCCACCGCAACGTGCTGCACTAGCAGTGCAACGACACCGGCCTCGAGGACGATCATAGGAATGCAGTGCGGGTCGATCAGGACCCGATGCAACTGCCGAAGTTGCGTTGTCGTCGGACGGGCCAGTTGCCGCTGTCTCCCTTAATGGTCCATTATTCTGTCACGCTGGTATCAATGATTCGGGAGACAGCCGTGTCACGGAGGGATCCGTGACAGTGCACTTGTTGTCTCTTAACCCTCCTCTTGTGTTCCGGTCGAATTGGACCAATTTAAGGTTTCTCTCTGAAAAATGTAGTTAATTTAATATGATTGTCATAAGGTTCCATGACTTTTGTACACGTGCGGTGTTCCCGGTCAAAAATGACCGGTCATTAGAAATGAATGGGTGAGACTACAATTAGTGTATCAAATTGAGTTCAGGCACATGCCCATTCATCAGATGTACACACTTCCTCTCCCAGACCCACACATACATGTGTGTTTGAGCACATACACTCACACCTCACTCCCCTTCTTGGCTTCCATGGAAACCCCCACGGGAATCTTTCACCCATGGGAACCACACCTGTTGGCATTCTCACAAACAATCGCAACATTGTTTCAATAATATATAGAACTTTTTTCGCAGCTCTGGTATATAAAGCTTTTTTGAGGCCTTGCTCACAATTCATTCTGTGGCAGCACAATGACCAAACGATATACTGTATGTGAGGCTCTTGATCATATCTTTGGTCATGACACTGGTGAGGAGGAGAGAGGCCAGGAAACTGACAGTGAAGATGCATTAGAGGAGGAATTGTCAGAAGTTGAAGACAACACAGAATATGATCCAGACCAAGAGACAACCGATGTGGAACAATCCAGTGATGACGAAGAGGGCCCTGCTGAGGTTGTTGTTACATTCCGGTCAAAGAATGGGAATTTGTTGTGGTCTTCATCCCCACCTGAGAGGAGAGGTCGGTTGTCGGCTGAAAATGTTATCAGGATGACCCCAGGCCAATGAGATACGCCATATCCCAGGTTGATGACATAACATCCTGCTTCGAACTGTTGCTGACAGTCAATCAAAACTATAGTGATAAACATTACCAACTTGGAGGGGAGATGCGTTTACAAAGACGACTGGAAGGAGGTAGCCCGGACAGACGTCCAAGCATACGTGGGTCTTTTGATTTTTGGCTGGTGTGTACAGGTCCAGAAACTAATCTACCACCAGTTTATGGGATGCAGAATCTGGTCGTGCCACTGTGTCACTCCAGACATTTCACGTGTTGTCATGGGGGATTTTCTTCAACAACCGTGATACAAAACCAGGCCGCTGTCAACAAGACAAGCTGGCAGCGATCAGAGAGGTTTGGGACAAGTGGGTGGAGCACTTGCCACTCATTTATAGCCCAAGTCCAGACATCACAGTGGATGAGCGTCTGGTCGCTTTTAGTGGACACTGCCCATTCTAACAGTACATGCCATGCAAACCATCTAAATATGGAATAAAGATATGGGAAGCATGTGATGCAAGGACACGTTATGCCTGAAACATGCAGGTTTACACCAGGAAACCTGCAGACGGTGTCCCCGAAGGGAACCAGGGGAAGCGGTTGGTCCTGGAAATGACTGCAGGTCTCCAGGGGAAAAACATAACGTGACAATTTCTTCACCTCATATGCTCTTGGTCAGGAGCTGCTCCAAAAAAAATGTATCATAGTGGGGACGGTCAGAAGGAACAAGCCTGAGTTGCCTCCTGCCTTACTCACTACCAAGGACAGGGATCGTTTTTCCTCTAAATTTGCCTTCACCGATAGACACACTCTTGTGTCCTACTGCCCGAAGAAAAAGAAGAATGTGCTGCCGATGACAAATCTACACAGGGATGCCGCTGTGAGTACCAGGGAGGACAAGAAGTCCAACGCTATCCTGGATTACAACAGGAACAAAGGGGGAGTTGACAACCTTGATAAGATATGTTACTTTTTATCTCATGTACTTTTGTTTTCTATTACCAGATTGTTTTATCTGCACTATAAAAATAAGACATGTTGTTTGGTGAAATGCTCATTGAATTTGTGAACAATATGGAGTCAGTTCTATTCATTTGAATATGTAAATATGTTTTAGATGTGATAAATTAAAACAACACGTTGATGCAATTTTTCACGTTACTATGCAAGACATGAAGTATCACTTGTATGTACTCATTATTTTATTTACTGATTGTTGCACTTTTGCAGGTTACTGGCACATACTCTTGTAAGAGGATGATGGCACGTTGGCCCATGGTGGTGTTCTTCAACATCCTAGATGTGTCGGCCTACAACGCGTTTGTGGTGTGGATAGAGGTGAATCCAGGCTGGAAGCAGGGGAAATTCTTCAAGAGGAGACTATTCCTAGAAGAGTTGAAGAAAGCCATGGTGGCACCCCTCATTCAAAGGGGCCAACACCTTCCTCCAACACCATTTTCTGCTGGATTGGTGAGAGATATACAAGGGCAAGAAGCTAGATTTACGGCCGCCAGAGACAGAAGAGACAGAGGGAAGAGGTGAGATCTGTGTGCGCCAAGAGATGTCAAAACGAGCATTATGTTCCATAAATGCAGTGCATATATTTGCAAGGCACATGCAGCAACCACCACGTATTGTACAACATGTGCATGAGAACACACAAAATGTAACCAGCATTGATTGACAGATTGTGAACATTTGAATGTTTTTGTTATTGTTAGTAATACTGTTATTGTTACTGTTGTTCTTTAATGTGTTCAGACATTAATTTTGTAATATGGTAAAATTTTCATGTGTAGTCCTTTCTTTACTAATAAAATCATACAGGTCTGTTTTGACCGGGAACACAACAGATGTTATTTTGTGCCACTATTTAAACATTTGAAATAGTTTCAAAACGTATGTCCTTGTTAAACTTTGACACAAAGTAGTCTGTGCTAAATAGCACAATATGTTTCATCTGAGTATTTGTTATAGTCAAAATAATCCATACATTAAGCTTTTTTTACTCAAAAACGAGTTGTATGAGCTCAGGTCAATGAGGCCTACAGGCCATAAATAGCTAATAGAAGTTCAAAACTTGTAATGTTCACAATAACCTAAGTTGATAAAAAGATCTAACACAACATTAAGTGATAATATATGTATTATTATGGATATATAATCAGCTATAATGGGGCGGTCATTTTGGACCGGGAACACAGAATTAATTAACATGAAAGGAACACAACAGAAGGGTTAAATACATTGTTACAGTTGTTTGTTATCTACTTAGCGAATTCTAGCCATAATTGTATTGACTTGAAATCAGTCATAGCACCTCAAAACAAGACATTGTAATAAGAACAAGATAAAACTAGCTGAAACGAACCACTTACGATTCCTCAACATGGCAGTTTCTTGTCATTGTTGTTAGCTACAGTATCTGGCCATCCAGAAACCCAGCAACTCACAGACTTCTGCCCCATTGAAGCGTGCACATCTTTTTCCTGGCGTTCTCAGCTAATCCATCTATAAGGAGTTCTTACATTTGAAAAGCTGTATTGCAGGGGTAGGTAACCCTGTTCCTGGAGTGCCGCAGGTACTGCAGGATTCTGTTCCAACTAGGCAGCACACCTGACCAACTGAGCTAATTGATCAGGGATTGCCTAAATTCAACACCCCTGGTCTTCCAGGTTGGTTCAATCAAAAACATGAAGTGGCCCTCCAGGACCAGGGTTGCCCCTGCGGTTTTGTATTACAGTAGACCAGTAGGACAGTAGACCAATAGACCAGTAGACCAGTATGCCAGTAAAAGTAAAGATACCTTAATAGAAAATGACTCAAGTAAAAGGGAGTCACCCAGTAAAATACTACTTGAGTAAAAGTCTAAAAGATTTGCTTTTAAATATACTTAATAAGTATCAAAAGTAAATGTATTGCTAAAATGTACTTAAATACAAGTATAAATAATTTCAAATTCAGACCGTCACATTTTCTTTCTTTTAAATTTTTTTACAGATAGCCAGGGGCACACTCCAACTCTAAAACATGATTTACAAATGAAGCATTTGTGTTTAGTGAGCCTGCCAGATCAGGGCAGTAGGGATGACCAGGGATGTTCTCTTGATAAGTGTGTGAATTAGACAATTTTCCTGTCCAGCTTAGCATTAAAATGTAACGAGTACTTTAGGGTGTCATGGAAAATGTATTGGAGTAAAAAGTACATCATTTCCTTTCGGAATGTACTGAAGTAAAAGTTGTCGAAAATATTAATAGTAAAGTACAGATACCCCCAAAAACAACTTAAGTAATACTAAAGTATTTTTACTTAAGTACTTTACACCACTGCCAATAGACCAGTAGGCCAGTAGGCCAGTAGGACAGTGGACAAGTAGACCAGTAGGCCAATGTTGCTAAACAGAAACTATAACACACTTTCCCAATGACAAAAAAGTTACTTTGAGCAGACCGTCCAGTGCCAGCATGGAGGGAAAGTCCTTGCAGTTGGAGACTCCTGTTGAATCAGTTACACATGCCTTCCACAGGTTGGACCAGTAGGTAGCTGTGGTGATAACTGTGCCGTCCAGAGAGGACACCTTCCAGTAATCCGTGGGTATGGTGGAGGAGATCAGGACCCAGCCAGATGTGGTCAGAATAAAGGCCAAAATCTCTGTCACCATTTCACTCATCATGTACAGTACACCAGCGCTTACTACTGAAGTTGGTGAGAAATACAGAGGTCACAGAAAAGACGGTCCACTGGCCAATGAAGCTTGTTGAAGACAATCTCAGGCATGGGCTCTGGAGCAGTAACCCAGGTTAAATGGCCATGGTGGGATTGATGGTTAATATGTTCTGGAATGTTTCCTATTCATCAGGGAGGGGTTTAGCCCTCGTTGTCAATGACTGACCAATGGTGTCTAGCTTCCTCCACCCCCTCACTTCACACACATCACTCACTGTGATAGAGTTGATGGGAGTTAACTGTACAGAAAGGTCAAAGGTAGAGGATGCACTGTCATGATGTGTCAAAATGTGTCATGATGACTTCATATATGATGCCTCACATAACAAGAGGATAAATATACGTGATTCCGAAGATTTAGAACTTATAGGCCTATAACTTAGAGGACGTCGCACAACCAGCCTGTACATCTAAAGGAGATCATCACATTTAGCATGGGGGACATGATACAGCCACTTTCGACTCTGTCGTAACAACCTGCTCATAGGGGAGTTATTAAGTATTAAATAACAAAAAAATGTGACCGAAGGTTAAAAGTAGAATAATACTGATCACTCATTAACCCGCACCATGGACTGATGCTTCAGAGAGAGAGAAAGAGACATAGAGAGACAGAGAGAGAGAGAGAGAGAGAGAGAGAGGTAGAGCAACTCAATGACATGGTAGTTAAAAATGAAGTATCAACACATCTGATTTGACAAACAATGGGAAGGAACTAGTTAATAAAACAGGAAGGAACTAGTTAACAAAACAGGAAGGAACTAGTTAACATAACAGGAACGTACTAGTTTACAAAACAGGAAGGAATAAGTTAACCTAACAGGAATGTACTAGTTAACAAAACAGGAAGGAGCTAGTAACATAACAGGAATGAACTAGTTAACATAACAGGAAGGACATAGTTAACATAAACAGGAAGGAACTATTTAACATAACCGGAAGGAACTAGTTAACATAACAGGAAGTAACTAGTTCACATAACAGGAAGGAACTAGTTACCAAAACAGGAAATATGTAGTTCACATAACAGGAAGGAACTAGTTAACAAAACAAGCAAACAAATGGCTGTACATAGCCATAGATCCTAGAGTACATTCATAGGGATACAGAAGGAATACTTTCTTCCTAACTATTTTTTACAGTTACGTTAGTGGCCCATCTAGTGGTAAACTATTGTACATGTGCACAGTTTCAAACACCACCACATGAGGGAGTTTTGAGAGATCAACGTGCACTTGACATGCACAGAATGCAGCCCAAAAAAGGCAGTATCACAAAGTGCTACATTTCTTAAGTCAACAATGCCAAAGTAATGATCCAGAAACGTGGCATATGATTGCCTGTGTCACTGGGAATTTATCCTTTATAGCCTCTGTACTTTGGGACAACAGAGAAATATCATGGTGTCAATTACCTTTTCAATGTCCTCAGAAGAGATTGAACACAGCTGAAAAATATATCTCAGCAATGTTATAACTACAATTACTAGTTCTTCTCAACCAAGCCTATAATGGCCACTGCATTTGGCAGAGCTATGTCTCTATTTTTACATGTTGTCCTGTACACTGGCAGGTGCCTCATACAGGAGCCACTGTGATTCAGTACGTGAACCGCCTGTTCTCTCAGTCTTTCCTGAGGATTACACATTGGCCACGGCAAAAAGTTGTGTCATCACCTGGAACACAAATACGTAAGAACATGAATTGTTCTTATAGATTATATTTCAAATTCCACAATGTGATCAAATCCACTAGAAGTAAACTATATTTAACAAATATTACAATGTGTAACAACTGTCAAAATACCTTCTGTCAATGAAGAACAACATGCTTCGATTGACTTTCTGTCAACGAAGAACAACATGCTCCAAATGCAATGATCTGATACCCTCCAAAATATTTTACACAAGATAATGCATTTTTATCTGACAATTTGCAATCACAAAATCAGTGGCATTGAAACATACGTGTGAATAAAGGATATTTAAGAAAATATCTACAAATAGACAAGGACTATTGGATATACGAATGTTGCAGTTTTGTGTTACAAAATGTTGCTGTTTCATTTTAGTTTCTTCTTTTTGTAGAGCGCATCAGCTGTAGGCCCAGTTCATTAACAAATAAAATGCATATTATGCATGTATCATATGATTGTCAGTCAGTTCAATTTAATGTACTTAACAACTTTTTCACAGTATGATCATACTGATAAGACAGGAGCATGAAACACAGTAAAGAAAGAATACTAGTGAACCAGGATGTTTTCATTTAGTGAACCAGGATGTTTTTCATTTAGGGAACCAGGATGTTTTTCATTCAGTGAACCAGGATGTTTTTCATTCAGTGAACCAGGATGTTTTTCATTCAGTGAACCAGGATGTTTTTCATTTAGTGAACTAGGATGTTTTTCATTTAGTCAACCTGCATAAAATAATTCCACAGGTCGGTCCCTTGTTGGTTGTCACTGTACATGATCTGTGTGATGTGGATGGAGGGACCCTCCTCACCCTACCTTCCAGTTTGAAGATAGTGTGGTGTGGTCTGCAGTGCAGGGCTCCAATGGCGTTTCCAGCACAGTTATTCCACAGTCCCTGGAGGACCCATGTGGCCGTGATGACAGAGGAGGCTCTGCTGGTGGTCCTCCATTCGTTGGACAACGTGGCACAGAAGGTGGCACCAAGCCCAACCAGGCCGCCCAGGAAAGCCAAGATCTGGATGCCTGACATTTTGGAAAAAGGTGAATTTAAAGTTTTTTTCAAAGTCTTTCAGCAGTTTAAAAATGAGAAGAAATAAAATGCCCCAGGCGAGCAAATTACACAAGGGACATGTGTTCAACAGAGATGATTTACACTGAGGACATCTAGTCTCGCACCATTTACTGAGCAGAGGGATGGACAGAGTGAAAGAGTAAATGAAGTCAACTGACAGTTAGTTATTCAGGCAGCATTTGAAAAGGTTTTCCTTTTTTGCATCTTTTGTGCTCTCCAGACTTGGTCTTTGAGTGAGGTCTAGTGTCATATTAACATTAAAGATATAAAGGACTAATCAGTAAGCCATAAGACAATCAGCAATGTGACAAAGTTCAGTTACTAGTTCAACTATTCCTGTTTACAGAATAGGCCAATTTACGATAAAAATAGCTTTTGTTTGACCTTAAATAAACTTTGGATGGGCCATAAACTCAATATTATACAATGTACATGTGTGACACAAAGATCCCCCCCAAAAAATGTGGTCTGGAACAGGAAACAGGAAGCTGTAGACACGTACCGCAGCAGTTTTCCCAAAGAGTAATCTCCCTTTTTGTGTATTGACATCTGAACTCGACCTTATCTCAATGTATTTGACCTTTAACCTATACTCATCTTACCTAGAGTGCTTCATTCACCCCAATACTATTGAGTGCAGTGAGAATGTTTGCAGTGATACTTTATTTGACCCTGCTGGTCATCTGTGAACGTTTGAACATCTTGGCCTTGTACTGTTATAATCTCCACCTGGCACAGCCAGAAGAGAACTGGCCACCCCTCAGAGCCTGGTTCCTCTCTAGGTTTCTTCCTAGGTTCCTGCCTTTCTAGGGAGTTTTTCCTAGCCACCGGTCTTCTAAAACTGCATTGCTTGCAGTTTGGGCTTTTAGGCTGGGCTTCTGTATAGCACTTTGTGACATCGGCTCATGTAAAAAGGGCTTTATAAATAAATGTGATTGATTGATACTTTATTTGCCACTATGTGTACAGTATTGAGGCTACAACTAGCTAGGAGGGGAAGCTGGTTAGAGCGGGGGACAGGGTTAGGAGATCTGCTAATCCACCTGTTAATTGTTAAGTTCAAGCCTGTGGAAAATAAAGCTGCGTTCATACCTTAATACCTTGACTTATTACACATTTTGTTATGTAGCAGCCTGAATTCAAAATTGATTAAATATGTTTTACCCATCTACACACAATAACCTATAACGACAAAGTGAAAACATGTATTTAGACATTTTTGCAAATGCATTGAAAATGAAATCCATTTATCTCATTTACATAAGTATTCACACCCCTGAGACAATACATGTTAGAATCACATTTGGCAGTAATTACAGCTGTGTGTCTTTCTGGTTAAGTCTCTGAGAGCTTTACACAGCTGGATTGTACAACATTTGCACAGTACTCTTCAAGCTCTGTCAAGTCAGTTGTTGATCACAGCCATGTTCAAGTCTTGCCATGGGGTTTCAAGCCAATTTAAGTCAAAACTTTTAACTAGGCCACTCAGGAACATTCAATGTTATCTTGGTAAGCAATTCCGGCGTACATTTGGCCTTGGTGAATTTGTCTCCCAGTGTCTGTTGGAAAGCAGACTGAACCAGGTTTACCTCTAGGATTTTGCCTGTGCTTAGCTCTATTCCGTTTATTTTTATCCTAAAAATCTCCCTAGTCCTTACCGATGACAAGCATACCCATAATATGATGTAGCCACCACCATGCTTGAAATTATGAAGAGTGGTACTCAGTGATGTGTTTTGTTGGATTTGCCCCAAACATAATGCTTTGTATTCAGGACATAAAGTTAATTTCTTGCCAATATTTTTTGCAGTTTTACTTTACTGCCTTGTTGCAAACAGGATGCATGTTTTGGAAAATGTTGTATTCTGTACAGGCTTCCTTATTTTCCCTCCGTCATGTTAGTATTGTTTAAGTCACCATTGGCCTCGTGAAATCCCTGAGCGGTTTCCTTCCTCTCCGGCAACTGAGTTACGAAGAACACCTACCGGTATCTTTGTAGTGACAGGGTGTATTGATACACCATCCAAAGTGTAATTAATAACTTCACCAAGGGATATTCAATGTTTGCTTTTTTTATACCAATAGTTTTTCTACCAATAGGTTCCCTTCTTTGCGAGTCATTGGAAAACGTCCCTGGTCTTTGTGGTTGAATCTGTGTTTGAAATTCATTGCTTGACTGAGGGACCTAATTGTATTGTGTGGGGTACAGAGATAAGGTAGTCATTCAAAAATCATGTTAAACACTATTATTGCACACAGAGAGTCCATGCAACTTATTATGTGACTTTTACTCCTGAATTTATTTAGGATTGCCATAATAAAGGGGTTGTAGAAACTTGTAAAAAATTCTAAAAACATCATTCCACTATGACATTATGGGGTATTATGTGTGGGCCATTTTGAATTCAAGCTGTAGCATAACAAAATGTGTAAAATGTCAAAGGGTGGGAAAACTTTCTGAAGGCACTTTAACTATGTACAAAACGATGTAAACACACCTCGGAGGGCTGACTGTAAGCATCTTCTCTCTCTTTAGGGTCACACGGTGGCACAGGGTAGGTACACGGAACTCCAGGGCTCCTGAATGGGTATCACCTCGCTGCTGAAGAAGGATGAGGATGATGAAGAAGAGGGGAAGGCTGGCACAGCCCCTGCCTCAGGCACACTCATCCACCTCCCACCTCCTGGGAGAGCACACAGCATCCTGTGCTGTCTTGTTTGTCAGAATAATTAAAGAGGATTATATGTCAGCGGTAGCTTCCTGAAATGGCACCCTTTCCCTTTATTTATTTACTTCTGAACAAGGCCCATAGAGCTCTGGTCAAAAGTAGTGCACTAAATAGGAAATACCTCTTGTCAAAATTAGTGCACTAAATTGGAAATGCCTCTGGTCAAGAGTAGTACACTAAATAGGAAATGCCTCTGGTCAAAAGTAGTGCACTAAATAGGAAATACCTCTGGTCAAAAGTAGTGCACTAAATAGGAAATACCTCTGGTCAAAAGTAGTGCACTAAATAGGAAATACCTCTGGTCAAAAGTAGTGCACTAAATAGGAAATACCTCTGGTCAAGAGTAGTACACTAAATAGGAAATACCTCTGGTCAAGAGTAGTACACTAAATAGGAAATACCTCTGGTCAAAAGTAGTGCACTATATAGGAAATACCTCTGGTCAAAGTAGTGCACTAAATGGGGAATATGGTGCCATTTGGAACAGAGTCAGTCTGTATCAAAGCAATGAGAGCTGTCAAGTTCGTTGAACACGGTGTTCTTTACAAGGTAAGAACTTTTGTCTGCTGCTTCCTTTTTGCTCCAACTGGAGGGCAGTATATATTCTCAGTTTGTCTACCTTCATACTCCACCTGCATATAAAGAGTAACTCAAGGATTTGCATGACTATTTGGGTGTATTATAGCCAGTTTAACGCATGGTGGAGAAGAGTTACTCAGGGGGAACCATCAGCCTCCGTCTTTATCTGAGGTACTTCATAGCAGGTGCTAACATTCTGGTTCTCCTGGCCCCGGTTTTCCTCAATCTACTGTCAATGGCTCTGCAATTACATGTGACACTAGAACATATTCAGGCTATTTTAATTTTATTTTTTTAAGTTGGGGTAGCTATATATTTAGCATTTTCAAAAAATAGTCTAAAGTAAGAGAATAATGATTATAACTACTATAATGTGAATTGAGGCCTAATGTGGATTTTCATATATATTTTCTAGATGAAATATATTCTCAAGGGCTGGTGGCTGGCTTACTGGTGAGAAATGTTTTGAATCAGTGAACACCTATGTTCAGTTGCTGAACAAAATAATATTGACTTTCTGAACATTATAACCTGTTTGCTTACAAATAATTGGTCCGAAGTCGGAATCTTGTGAGAAGTCATGATTCGTTTTCTCAAATACAACAGATCGATGTTGTTTATTTACATTGATGATGTGTTGTCATTCAGGTTGACCCTGTATCCCGGATCAGGAACATATTGCTTTGTACTCTACCTTCAGCTTCCTGCTTTCTATTGATGGAATTGGTGTTTATTTGTCCTTGTGGGTTTGATTCCTTTGTGCTGGGCAGAGCCTCTGAACAGGAGCGTCTCAATGTGACAGAGTCCATCCTCAATGGCAGCAGTGCCACTCTGCAGCTGGACCTTGACCTTTCTTTGGGTGTTTACGCAGGTGAGTCACAGTGAACGCAGCTCCCATTGTCTGCAATTGAGACTCCGCACAACCCAGCCATTCACTGAGCACATCCCCGGGCTTTGGCTGGAGCCCAAGGCCTTCAAGGCCTAGTGTCGATACTCTGTGTTTACAGGGCCTCAGCTGCTAGAGAAGATAGGAGTGCTTTTCTTGTCTTCAAGTGTTGGATTGCTCTCAGGTCTGATGTGATTGTCTTCCCATGACTACTCACCTCTTCAGTTTCCCACTGAGCCTGTGTTCACAGTCCATAGTCAACTATTGGCAGCTCAACCTTTGAAAATAAAAAGTGAATCACTGAGGGAGAGATTGATGTGGAATCTAGACCCATTTTGAGTTTTCCGGCCCAACAATGGTACAGTGAAGTCTACAGCTGACCTACTTGGAGCAGGAAGATGGAAAAGTATTACTGCACTCTCCTGGTGTGTTTATTTCACCTTTTTTTGTTGCTATGTAGGTTTGACAGGGGCCACCATCGTATTTGCCTTCCTGCATAGTCTTGTGTTCTTCAAGAACCTGGTGAGCTCAGCCCAGCCTCTACAACTGCATGCTGACCGCGATCCTCTACACCCCTGTTCGCTTCTTTGACTTCAATCCAATTGGTAAGGGGCCAGGCCATGTCAATAATATACTTTCTTCACTGACACAGTATGACCACAAACCACATCTGTTATAACCACGTACCACATCTGTTATGACCACAAACCACATCTGTTATAACCACAAACCAGATCTGTTATAACCACAAACCACATTTGTTATAACCACAAACCACATTTGTTATAACCACAAACCACATCTGTTATAACCACAAACCACATCTGTTATAACCAAAAACCACATCTGTTATAACCACAAACCACATCTGTTATAACCAGAAAATGTTAATGTTTCAAGGCCAGATAGCATCATTACTTTTTTAGTTTAACATTTACGTGTGCTTACATTTTGGAGTCCTCATCTTAAAGGCCATTCTGTCCACTAGAGTGCAGACTATTCCTGGGACATACCAGCTTCTGCATTGGCAGCAGCATACCACCCTGCAGTCAACTGCTGGCTTGCCTCTGAAGCCTAGCAGGGTTGGTCCTGTATGGGAGACCAGATGCTGCTGGAAGTGGTTTTGGGGGGCCAGTAGGAGGCTCTTTTTCTTTTGGTCTAAGGAGACCCAATGCCCCAGGTTAGTGATTGGGGACATTGCCCTGAGTTGGGTGCTGTCTTTCGGATGGAAATTTAAACAGGGGTCCTGACTCTCTGTGGTCACTAAAGATCCCATGGCACTTATTGTAAGGGGTGTTAACCCCGTTGTCCTGGCTATATTCCCCATCTGGCCCTCATACCATCATGGCTACCTAATCATCCCCAGCTTCCAATTGGCTCATTCATCTCCCCTCTTCTCTCATGTTAAAACAAATTGTTCTCAGTCAATTTACCTGGTAAAATAAGGGTTGAATTACCAGTCCAGTAGACCAGATTCACACCTATGTCTGTCCCCACTTTACAATTACACTCTGCTGAGGTAAACAAAATACACCTTTAGACAATGGTTTTGCATCTGTTAAAACTCCAATAATTTCTCTATAATATATAATATACATGCACTAGTCTTAGTAATATTTGTTACCTATAAGTGTAAATAAATCATTCACCTTGTAATACACCTGCTAGAATGACAGGAATATTCAATGTTCATTTAGGACTGTAGCCCTCTCCTGCAATCAAATGACCTAGTGGCCTCACGGCTGGAATGTTATTCAGATTTATTTTATAATTTCATCATTAATAAACATTCATCATTTCAACAAACCCGCCAAAAATCCGGTGTTTCAATTTCAAACAGTTTTGTTATATTTCAGTCTTCTGTGATGTATATAAAGTGTAATATCGGGATGCAAACGCAAAATGTAATCAATTTCATCTCTCTATCTGACATGGTACAGGTGTCTTCTTTTTTAAGCCCATAACCATGTGTGTGAGGTGTATACTTTTGTTTCAAAGTAGATTTGTTTAAGACTACCAAGAAACACTCTGTGAGACCTTGATTTAGCCCAGTTCAGTAAAAGGTTAAAGAGTTATGTGTTACTTTTTAGTTAGATGGGTATTGTTTGGGGTTTTGGTACAGCACTACATCGCAGAGTCAATTTAGTTTAAAAGAAGCTTCATATAAACTGAAATCATCAATCGTCGGTGAGTGTCAGAACTCCGAGTCAATAACATGTGAAATGAATCTACTCTATATTTAGGTGTCACATCTTTTAGAAATGAGTGAGAAGAGGGTTATCTATGAACCGTGAGCCTGAACAAAAAAGCAAACAATGGTATTGAATGAATATTGTTTGCTCTAGATCTTGAAGTAGTGTTGTATTTGAACGACAGAGCTGACCAAATACAGGTCGATTTGCCTTGTGTACTATATCAGAAATCTTTGACTGTTTCACTAGCTTTGTAGACTGTATCTGTTTTGGACAGAGTGGAGTAGGCAGATGGACATGACCTTAAAACTGAACAAACAATACAAAGATGACCTGCTCTAAAGGATACTTCCCTTATGTTTTTATAACAAGGCTGCTTCACAATACACCTACCTCCATATTAAGGTGATTAAACAACTGACTTCTATCTACTTATATATTTTTCAATTTGAAGACTAAAATGTATTCTTCCCAATTAAATTTGACAATTCATAAAACAATTGCTGCCATTTCTGTGGTAAAATCTGTTTCTAAATGTATGTTAATGTAATATGATGTCATTGTCCTTTTTCATTCATAACCCAAGTCAAAGGTCAAATGGGCCACATTGATAACTAGTGTTTTTCTAGGCCATTGTTCACCTGTCAGCACATCATTACTCAGGTTAATCTCTCCATAGTGACATGCATGTACAGCACAATCAGCACGGTTGGGAATGTTCTCATTGAAGGAAACTTGGATCAATATAATGACTCATAGTAAACTTGTAACAAAACTACAAGTATAATTTGAGGGTGTTCTTCAGTAGTTTCTGTGGTTTCTGCTGACATTAGAAGTGGGTGTAGCGTGGAGGTTGTGTTTGGAGCAAACACTGTGGGTCTTAATCTTTGAGTTTTGTTTTTACTGCTGCCGTTCCGTTGTGTGTGTCTACGTTACGGCTTATCTTGCCGCGTACCTCCCTGGTAATCTACACATAGGAGGAGCACAAACAGTTTGAATAATGTAATCATCTGTTTAATAGCGCAGTAAAGGAGAGGTTTAACAGACGCTGCTATCTGATTGCTGTTGTGCTGGTATCAGTAACCATTGTAATAACGGTCCAATAATTCTGTCTTTGGCCCTAGAATCCAAACACTCCACTATGTCAGACTGGATTCAGTTCAGACACAACAACATCACGTCGTTTAAGAACTTTGGTTCACCTGTGGTATTGTCCCCCCCCCACAAAAAAGGGCATGACAAACATACCAAACCACCACAACAAAACTTACAAGTATTTTTTATTGTACCTTTATTTAACTAGGCAAGTCAGTTAAGAACAAATTCTAAATTTCAATGATGGCCTAGGAACAGTGCCTTGTTCAGGGGCAGAACGACAGATTTTTACCTTGTCAGCTCGGGGATTCAATCTTGCAACCTTCCGGTTACTAGTCCAACACTCTAACCACTAACCTTAATGCCCTTTTGAATGGGATTCCCAAGGTTTTTTCTCATTCTGTTATTTTATTTAACTAGGCAAGTCAGTTAAGAACAAATTCTTATTTACAATGACGGCCTACCCCGACAACGCTTGGCCAATTGTGCGCCGCCCTATGGGATTCCCAATGACAGCCGGATGTGATACAGCCTGGATTCTAACCAGGTACTATAGTGACGCCTCTTGCGCTGCGCCACTCGGGAGCATATGTTATGTAGTTATGTAGTCTCCTGAATCATGCTTTTCTTTCCCCATGCTGTAACTAAGAAGCGCGTACTCCCCTCGATTTAATAGAATAGATGATACACAGAGGTACTGTCATTAGGGCCATTGCCAGCACTGCTAGTACTGCCTCTCTGTTGTTTTTTTTTCTAAGAGTTTTTTTTTTCTCAGCAAAATGTCTGTGTGACATTCCCTTGTGTTGCCAACACAAGTGTGAGTGATGCACTTGTAAATGTGCATACGTTGTTAAAGATTTGACAACTGTTTACACTTGTAAGAGATATGGGTGCTGCTGCTACTGCTGAACAGGCCCTGTGTTTGGTACGTTGTTGGCTGCCATACGGTCAGTCGTACTGGGAGTTAAAGATTACCCTGACAAGCTCCGTTGTGTCATGCTCTAGGTTTGTACTAACAATTGAACCAATCATTGATGGAATGTGATTGATGAATAGCTTTTGTAGATAGGTACCGTAGCTCTGTAATACTGTATGTTTGGCTGAATGACTTCGATGGAAGATTTTTTTGGTGTAATACAGGAGTTATTAATTTGTTTGACAATCATAGAATTTATAGTTTAGATAGAGTTTGGTCCAATTATGACGCGTAAAATAGGACAAATGCTACTGTATGGGAAAATCCAACAGGATAATTATCAACATGTTTTGTGATTTATCACTGTGTTCCATTGGGAGCAGCAACACACAGCAGGGGATGTGTTCGGCTGACGTTGATCCCTGTAATTTAGCTAGTGTCGTTGAGTGGGCTAATCCCCTCTGAGACTGCAGGCCCGGGCCTCAGCTCATCAGCACTGTTGCATAGTGGGGTTTCAGTGATCACACACATGTGCAGGCACACACACACAGACAGACACACACACACAGACACACACAGAGACAGACACAGACACATGAATGCACACATGCAGGCAGACTGGCAGACACACACACACACACACACAGGCACACACACACACACACACACACACACACACACACACACACACACACACACACACACACACACACACACACACACACACACACACACACACTCCATCTTTAACCTCTGCCCTCACATATCAGCCCAGGTAGGTCACATCCGTGCCAGGTGTCAGTGTCTGTTATTGACTCAGAGAAACATCAATATGTATATGTAACAATGGGGCAATCTAATTGAGGGAATGTTTTTTAATATCTATATTTGGGCCTTCAGTATCAGTGTAGCAGAGAAGTGGTAAAAGTACTGCAGAGAGGACCATGATATCGGAGTGTGCAAATTGAATGTGGAGATGGTGCCGTGTGTGCAGTGGGGCTGATAGGGCTCCCCTTCGCTCACCACTTCCACTATTTAATTGCATGAAAGGAAAGTGCAGGAGATTGCAGGACCCTGGTGTGTGAACGGAGAGAATGGATTTAGAATGTATTAGTATTGGCAGCAAGGTGCCGGTGGTGGGGTGGGGAGGCAGCCTTGGCCCCATGCCTCTGGGTCTTTTTGAGAGTGCAGGTGAGCTGTAGCCCAGTAGCCCCCCACCTCAGCATCCTCCAGCCACAGCAGCAGTCAGCCTCAGTGAAAGACTGGCCCAACAGCAGCGGGGCCTATCTTATCTAGATGTTTACAGGGAACAGAGATTTGTCACAGTCCCCTGCTCCAGCTCCAGACCACACTGTTCCTCTGCTTCAATTCTGATCGCAGAGCCCTGCCTACCTAATGTCACCACCCAAGGGGCCACCTCCACCCTGGTTGGGAAGGCCTGACATTTCGGCAGCCCCCACAAAATGGTGCAAATCACCCCCGGAGACTAACACCATGATAAATGTTTTTATAGTAATACTGCTGATATCTTGAAATGTCTGTCCCCCTCTACCACACAATAGGCAATATTGTTGACAGCAACCAGTGGTGATTGAAGCCATTGTCCCAGACCTGTCTTACCTCACAGGCATTTCCATGACCTGAATGTCTTTGTGTAACCGCATCACTGTAATGGATCTTGCCTAATAGTTTGTGGAGGGATTTTACCTGATTACAGTTGAAACAGTGAGCTGCTAGTTAAACAGCTGATGCCTCTGTGATGCTCTCTGGTGCCAACCCCCTGAATCCATGGTATGATGGAACTTAGGGTAATGTATTCTTTACCTCTATGCTTTGTGTACTGATTCACATGGATACAGGTCCTCTATGGTTTAGACAGTAGCAATACAAACAAATTATAGGGTTCTCCACAAACACAGTTTGACAATAACTCACTCCCTCCTGAGAGACTATACCCACTCAGGAAAATAACAACTGTGAGCCGGTTTTATTCCCCTCTTGGTGAGAGGCATCCCTTCAGGAAGTCTGCATGCTAAAGGGACACTCACACTGTGAATAAGATGAGTCTGCCGCAGTGTACAATATGCTTACGCCACTTGACTTTGAATCAATGCTGATTTGGAAGCATTGCTGGTTTGTAAAGGGGAATAATGCTCCGGCTGAGTTTATGCAATGACTGCTTTGGAAAGCCCTCTCCTGCATGCATATTGTAGGCGGGAGCAGGGACTGGCAGTGGTGGTTTTGGATAAAGCTGTAAGCTGCTTACGGCCTTGGAGAGAAGTGATTACAGGGCCCACCACCATGGGACCTTCTGGGAGCCATCTAGACAACTTTTAGGTCAGCAACCTCGACTCCACCGCTGTGCCTCCAAACACAATAACTTCACATCCTGCCAAACCTCCACTCCATCCTTCCTACCTTTGTCACGCCCTGACCATAGAGAGCCCTTGGTTCTCTATGGTGTTGTAGGTCAGGGCGTGACTAGAGGGTGTTCTAGTCTTTTCATTTCTATGTTGGTGCTCTTGGTATGGTTCCCAATTAGAGGCAGCTGATGTTCGTTGTCTCTAATTGGGGATCATAGTTAAGTTCTCCATTGTTCCCACCTGGGTTGTGGGATATTGTTTTGTGTTAGTGTGTTGAGCACTACGACTTCACGTTCGTTGTATGTTTGTTGTTTTCTTAGTATTACTTTAATAAAATATGTGGTACTCAAATCACGCTGCGCCTTGGTCCATCTATCCCAACAACCATGACAGAATATCCCACCAAACAAGGACCAAGCAGCGTGCAACGGAGGGAAAAGTGAGTTGGACCTGGGAAGATATCATAGGAGGATGCAAGACCCTTCCTTGGCAGGAGTCGCCAGGAAATCAGGAACGACAGCGACGACGCCGGGGGGCCGCATCCACAGAAACCCCAAGATTTTTTTGGGGGGGGACACGAGGGGTGTCGGCTGAGCAGCGGAGAGTGCCAGAGCCCGTCTGGGAGTCGGTGGAGGAGTTTAATGAGGGATATATTTGGCGAGGAGTATGCTGCAGCACAGGCGTGCTGAAGAGCGTGACACCAGTCCGGTGCCATCTGTGCCAGCTCCCTGCACTCACCCTGAAAAGCCAGAGACCGTCAGGGAGGCGATGGAGAAGTTGGGGGAGAGAGAGAGGAGAGAGATGTTGGTCAAGTGTGTTCTGCTCAACATTCGACCTGAAGAGCATGTCGTCAGTCCGGTGAAACCTGTACCGGCTCCACGCACCAGACCTCCAGTGCGCCTCCCCAGTCCGGTATGTCCTGTGCCAGTTCCTCGCACTCGCCCTGAAGTGCGTGTCACCAGTCCGGTGCCACCTGTACCGGCTCCACACACTAGGCCTCCAGTGCCCCTCTCCAGCCCGGAGCGTCCTGTGCCGGCTCCACACACTCGACCTGAGGAGCGTGTCATCAGTCCGGTGCAACCTGCGCCAATGCCCAGTCCAGGCACGGTGTCCAGTCCCACTCCATGGCAGGAGCCATCCTCTGCGACGATGCCCAGTCCAGGCACGGTGTCCAGTCCCGCTCCATGGCAGGAGCCTTCCTCTCTGCCGGTGCCCAGTCCAGGCACGGCGGCCAACCCAGCTCCATGGCCAGAGCCTTCCTCTGCGCCGGTGCCCAGTCCAGGCATGACAACCTTCCTATAGTATCAGCTAGCTTCCTCCCTACCTTCCTATAGTATCAGCTAGCTTCCTCCCTACCTTCCTATAATCTCAGCTAGCTTCCTCCCTACCTTCCTATAATCTCAGCTATCTTCCTCCCTACCTTCCTAAAATCTCATCTAGCTTCCTCCCCACCTTCTTGTAATCTCAGCTAGTTTCCTCCCTACCTTCCTGTAGTCTCAACTAGCTTCTTCCCTGCCTTCCTTAAATCTCAGCTAGCTTCCTCCCTACCTTCCTATAATCTCATCTAGCTTCATCCCAGCCTTTATATAGTCACAGCTAGCTTCCTCCCTGCCTTCCTATAGTCTCAGCTAGCTTCCTCCCTGCCTTCCTATAGTCTCAGCTAGCTTCCTCCCTGCCTTCCTATAGTCTCAGCTAGCTTCCTCCCTGCTTTCCTATTGTCTAAGCTAGTTTCCTGCCTACCTTCCTGTAGTATCAGCTAGTTTCCTCCCTGAGTTCCTATAGTCTCAGCTAGCTTTCTCCCTGCTTTCCTATAATCTCAGTTAGCTTCATCCCTGCCTTCCTATAGTCTCACCTAGAGTGTTTCCTCCTTTAAAAGTGAATGAAGCCTATGGATAAAGCAGAATTTAATAACTTTATTGTGCCAAGTGTGCACGTCCTATATACATGTACTGTAGGTATTAGCACGCATGAGATCCCCACATTGTAGCCTGTACATTGAATATATTTACTGATCATGTACTCTTCCTTAAAGGTGCGGTTCAGGTATGAATCTCTGTGAGGCATTATTTTTAAGTCATATCCAATACCAGGTATATCAAACTCAATTATTTGAATGATGTTGTGTCTGCATGTATGAATTACAATTATACACTTCAACAGTGTTTACCACTCCTGCTCCTGGGACATCAATGATTACACATTGTAACTATGCAATAGACTAGAAACATGATTTTAGTAAAGGCTGATTTGTAATTCATATATATAGAAAAAACAGTACACTACACTTCCTATGCATATCTAACTCCCTTCATCTGCATTAATCTGAGGACACAGGATAGGTGTTGTATTTCAATGAGATACTTAATGTAACGGCCGTCTGAAGGAGTAGACCAAGGCGCAGCGTGGTTAGTGCTCATCATAATATTTTAATGGAACACTTTAAACAAAATAAGAAACGAACGACAGCCAAAACAGTTCTGTCAGGTAACAACACTAAACAGAAATTAACCACCCACAAAACCCAAAGGAAAACAGGCTACCTATGTATGGCTCCCAATCAGCAACAATGAAGTACAGCTGTCCCTGATTGAGAGCCATACCAGGCCAAAACAAAGAAATACAAAACATAGAATAAAGGACATAGAATATAACCCCAAAACCCCAAAACACACAGAAAAACACCCCCTGCCACGCCCTGACCAAACTACAATAACAAATAACCCTTTTACTGGTCAGGACGTGACACTTAATTTCAACCAGTGGAGAATGTGAAACGCTTTATTGAAAGAAGGTCATTATCCAAGTGTTATAAATACATAATACATGCATTATAATTATGACAATTGTAATGTTACTTCAATGCACATATGGTTTCCATTATAAAAAAGAGGAAGAAAGAGGAGGTGGCGAGAGAGGTTTAGAAGACAGAAAGGGAAAGAGGTAAGAACAGAGGAGCAGGGCAGACAGCATATGATTAATGAATTACAGTTCTACCATAATATTCTCTCCGTTCATCACAATTGCGATGTCTCCTAACCAGCCTTGGGCACCCAGTTGGCCCGAAGGTTATCTTAAGAGCGGGTGAGGTGGCGATGACGGGACTGGCTTCCTCTCTCACATCAAAACATACCTGCAGACGAGAGACCGATGGATAGAGAGAGAGCATGATTAAGCCTTGTTTTTTTATTCTAACACGCTCAGTCATCATAATCATCAGGAGGTGAAATGGAAACCTGACCTTGGATCATTAACTCTGGGACTACTACATCTCTATCTGTATTTCAATGTAAAGCATCTCTTTAATAATACTTCCTGTTGACCTGATCAAGTGACCTCTCACCTACAGTATGATCATGCTCTGTGTCAGCCAGTTCAGATGTGGGAGGGGTTCAACAACACAGCTGATTTAACCTGGAGGATTTAGGGAGAAGTGGGAGAGGGACGAAGTGAAGGAGAGAGACTGTTATTGAGAAAATAAGGTAGTTAAAGAGTCTGCGTTCAACAGGAATCTGTGTGTGTGTAGTCTCACCTGGTGACTACAGAGTACTTTATGCTGAAAAACCGACACGTGGACAAACAAAAGAAGATACTGTCATTATTAGGCTTTTACATTAACAGATCATTGTGAATTACTAAAGTATAACATCCCTTATAACAAATCATCATAACATTGGATAGATAGATACATGTAAATGTGTAGCATGTGACAATATCAGGATCATATCATGGATAGCGTCACAAATGAATACATAAACATCACATGAAGCTTGATGACTTTATCATTTGAAGCAGCTGTGTAGTGCTAAGGCAACAAAAATGTGCAAAAAAAAAAAATGTGCACCCCTTTGAGTCACCAGGACCAGGACTGAGAACCACTGCTCTTCCTTGGGACCTCATAATCTGCAGACAGGATTTCACAGCTCTCTATATCTGAGGACAGAAAACCTCACAAGAAATAGACTTCATTATACTCAAATTAGACAGCACTGAATATGATGTTCTCTGTCCTCACTTCTAAGGACTGGAACTACACAAAAGTACCTGCTCTATCCAGAATAGCCTACTCTCTCACTTTGACAGCTGGGCCTGCTCTGCTTTCACCCTACTCCATGGCTGTTAACTAGCTACCTACACATGTATTTTACGGTGATAAACATTTCAAGATTGCTAGCTAATATGAAGTTAGGTAGCTGGTAAAATGTAATTAACTTATCTAGCTATCTATACAGTATGTAAACTACCTAGCTACGTTAGCAGCTCATTTGAAATCAAATGCACTGTAGCTAGTTAGCTAATAATACATCGGGTTTTTACATTTTTGAAAGGTATTTACTTAATTGAATAGGTTCTCCCAGCCATGTGGACGATTGAAAACAGGCCAGCAAAGTTTGTTAGTCACCAGAGAGGTTAAGAGCATATTACTATTTGCCTGTGAATAACCAGACCTTCATACAAACTTGCTATGCTGAATTCTTGACGCACAACCGAAAGGGCTGCCATATCCTGCCACCACGCCCACAAGCGAGCCACTCAGGTGGAGAATGACGCATGGAAGAGGGCAAGGAATGAGATGAGAGTAACAATCCAGGCTATTTTCTCTGAGACCGGCATAATAATGTAATGAAACAAGCAGGAAGCAGGTTTTGAACTCTCAACATTCTAGCCCGAAGTCCAGCACGCTATCGACTGTGCCCAAATGTATTAATTGGGGTTGGGGCCGATTGTGTCTAAAAACACTTTTCACAAGTGAATTCTGCAAACAACGTTACTAGGATAGGCTATTAGCTGAACTATGGACTATTCAACCTTTACTAAAGAAATGTCTAATAGCCGAGCTATTAGCCCCCCCCCCCCCCCCCCAACTTGCAACAAATCATTTGTATCTATCTTTCCAGATATACCTACACACAATATTGGGTTAACATTTTTTTAAATGGCGGCAACCGCAGCGCAATCAATTGGTAAACAGTGGCTGGTGCTGAAAATATAGCTAACTTGTTATGCAAGTGTTGCACACCAACAGATGGAGAAAACCTACACCGGTCAAGCAATTCATTTCAACAATAATCTTCATTTTAATGTGACTTTACAAACAACAAGAGGGCTTAATTGGAGTCTATTTCTTCGGCGTCTAGACATATGTAAAATAACTTAACTGGCTGATGCAGGTTCGATACCCATGCCGGCCGCCACCGGAAGACCAATGAGGTGGCTTTTGGTTTTAATTTAGAATCCTCTAATCCTCTATATGTAATTATTGCCGGAGAGTCACGTCATATTTTTGAATATACTGTAGGCCTACCGTAGGCAACATGAGTCTCACTAGTGTTGAGTAATGTGCTGTTAAAAGTAGTGTAGGTCTTATTTATTTAAAGAGCATATTAAAGTTAGAAGCAATAGGATTTAGCACTGTTTTGCACTGCTCTGAGAAAAGCATGTGGACTGGTCTTGATAAATCAATTAGATTTTTATTTTCACTTAATCTCTGTTTGGGTATTGGTTAGACTAGAATTACAAAATTAGGGTGCAGAAATGTTATGCTCTAAGTGTAAGCTTTATTTAACTAGGCAAGTCAGTCAGGACAGCCTACTCTTTCCTCCCCGTTGGCGAATTGAACCCCGGTCTCCCGCCTACCCACACGACACGGGGATTCTTTATCTAAATAGCCCAGTAATATACTGCCAACCATCACATTGTACAGCGCCATATTTTCCGTTCCATCCTAACATACACCCAGAGGCTTTTTAGTTTTTCTTGGAATAGAAACACCATAATATTAATCAAATTAATTAAGTGAGTACCATTCAAAAGTTTGGACACACCTACTCATTCCAGGATTTTTCTTTATTTTTACTATTTTCTACATTGTAGAATAATAGTGAAGACATCACAACTATTACATAACATTTTTGGAATCAGTTAAGAACAAATTCTTATTTATTTACAAGGACAGATATACTTCCTTCCCTCCCCATCAGGGAAATGTACCCCGGTCTCCCGTGTGCCTGCATTCTCTAGTACAGTCATTATTGAAGTTACTTGAGGTCACCAAGAAGGTCTGAACATGGCCTTCTCTCCCTTATGTAAGGAATTAGGCACTTTTCCATGTTTACTACAGTATGTATTGTAGGCTATGTTTACTTGTCAGACTGAAAAGTAACCTAATAAACAAATGCAGGTGGTTTCGCGCTGCTCTGAGACAAGCATGGGGACTGGTCTTGATAAATCAATGAGATTTTTATTTTCACTGACTCTCCGTTTTGGTATTGGTTACACTACAGTTCGGGTGTAGAAATGTTATGCCCCTTAGATATTAATTTAGAATCCTCCAATCCTCTTATGCCGTAGCCTACTCCTGACCGTCATGTTGTACAGTGCCATATTTTCCATTCCATCCTAACGGAAACTCTGAGGGTTTTGTTTTTTGTTTTTCTCGGAATAGAAACACCATAATATTAATCAAATTAATTAAGCCAAATTTGTTAAAATCAATCCCATATACTATGTTATTACAAAAAAGGTTTAAAATTCTCTGGTAATGCCAATATGGAAGACTATCAAATGCTTCTCAAAGATGCCCTCTGGTGGTCAAGCACTAACTTGCATTAACAGAAAAAAATGGCTGACAATTTAAATAACGTGCCACAGAATGCTGCAGCAGCCCACAAGGTGTGCTGCAGTATGACGCAACTTTTAAAGGAGGAACCACTGTAGCTTCTTAACTGGCTGCTCTATCGGAAGTGGCAGTGTGTTTGGAGAATAAAGCTCACCCAGGGAGGTTAGGCCTTGAGCACTAGAGGCCTGTCTAGCATACACTCCATATATGAAGCAGAAAGTACTGCAGGTGTAGTGATCTGACATATTGTGTGTTGTTATGGTGAGTCATTCTGACACTACCTTGAAGTTAAAGAATATAGTACAAGGGATGACAAGTTAGTGTCCTTCAGGATATTCATGTTGTCACTGACGGGATGCTCAATATAGCACCCCTACAGGGTGCTGATCAGCAGCTGTCTGTCCACGCTATTCAATCTGAAGGCTTCTTTCTCCTCCAGGCCCAGAGATATGAGAGCATGTCTGTCTGTCTGTCTGTCCAGCCAGCCTATCTGCCTGTGGCTTTGGGATAGGCTATGACTGGGCCCTGCAGTAATGTGTGTGTGTGTGTGTGTGTGTGTGTGTGTGTGTGTGTGTGTGTGTGTGTGTGTGTGTGTGTGTGTGTGTGTGTGTGTGTGTGTGTGTGTGTGTGTGTGTATGTGTGTGTGTGTGTGTGTGTGTGTGTGTGTGTGTGTGTGTGTGTGTGTGTGTGTGTGTGTGTGTGTGTGTGTGTGTGTGTGTGTGTGTGTGTGTGTCTGCGTGTGCGTGAGGGATGTGTGGGTGTGTGGTGTGTGAGTAATCTTATGTGCTCGGGGATCAGGCTGGGGAGCCCTGCTCCCTCCGTCTTCCTCCTACTTCAGGATAATGAACACCTGAGCAGATTGGACGCAACTCTATTCGACATCATTGACACTGGCAGTCCAGACAGAAAGGCCAGTACAGAGGTTCTGTTTCCCCTTTGTTCCCAAACAAAAGGGTCCCCAACGTATTCATTCTAGAGTAGGGCAAGCGTTATGCAACCCAGAGCAAATAATGATTCATTGTTTGATTTAGATAGGCCTCTCTATTTGTCCATCTGATATCTCCCTCTTAATACACCATGCTATCAATATAGCAGCCACTTTTTAACAGAGATTAATTTAAATGAAAGCAGCAACTGACTGTTGAAAGAAAATTCTAAAACATTATTGAGTAACGTCTTACATTGTGTGCAGAGTCTGAGAACAGATTAGCCCATGGATTAAAAATGCTATGCTCTTTTGATATGCGGTTTTGTTCCTCCCAATGTACGACAAGCTCACCTAATGGTGCGATTCAACAGAAGTCGAAATGAGTCATGTGTTTGCACTCCTCCCTGTAAATATATCTACTTGTAAGTTTTAGACAAAAAAAATCTAACTTTCTAATGTTAAACTGACGGGATGCTCAAATAATCACAACATCATTTTTCCATTTTATTTTCGTTCCTGTTTTTGAACTCTAATGCTAAACAACTTCACACATCATAGTGAAACCACAAACTACTGCACACACATGGTGCAGAATGTCTAATCTATAACCTAGAATCTCCTGTTGTGAAAAAAACTAAACTAAAGCAGGATGTAGCAGTGATTCGCTCAATAAGGAAGTGGTCAGAGGACCCAGATGCTAAGCTAAAGGACTGTTTTGCTAGCACAGACTAAAATATGTTCCTGGATTCTTCCGATGGCATTGAGGAGTACACCACATCAGTCACTGGCTTCATCAATAAGTGAATCGATGACGTCGTCCCCACTGTAACCGTACGTACATTCCCCAACCAGAAGCCATGGATTACAGGCAACATCCGCACTGAACTAAAGGGTAGAGCTACCGCTTTCAAGGAGCGGGACTCTAACCCGGACGCTTATAAGAAATCCTAGCTATGCACTCCGACGAGCCATCAAACAGGCAAAGCATCAATACAGGACTAAGATTGAATGGTACTACAACGGCTCCGACACTCATCTGATGTGGCAGGGCTTGCAAACTATTACAGACTACAAAGGGAAGCACAGTCGCGAGCTGCCCAGTGACACGAGCATTCCAGACGAGCTAAATAACTTCTATGCTCGCTTTGAGGCAAGTAACACTGAAGCATGCATGAGAGCATCAGCTGTTCCGGACAACTGTGTGATCACGCTTTCCATAGCCGATATGAGTAAGACCTTTAAACAGGTCAGCATTCACAAGGCCGCAGGGCCAGATGGATTAACAGGACGTGTGCTCCGAGCACCGCTGACCAACTGGCAAGTGTCTTCACTGACATTTTCAACCTGTCCCTGATCGAGTCTGTAATACCAACATGTTTCAAGCAGACCACCATAGTCCCTGTGTCCCAGAACACCAAGGTAACCTGCCTAAATGATTACCAACCCATAGCACTCACGTCTGTAGCCATGAAGTGCTTTGAAAGGCTGGTCATGGCTCACATCAACACCATTATTCCAGAAACCATAGACCCACTCCAATTTGCATACCGCCCCAACAGATCCACCGATGATGCCATCTCTATTGCACTCCACACTGCCCTTTACCACCTGGACAAAAGGAACACCTACATGAGAATACTATTCATTGACTACAGCTCAGTGTTCAACACCATAGTGCCCTCAAAGCTCATCACTGAGCTAAGGGCCCTGGGACTAAACACCTCCCTCTGCAACTGGATCCTGGACTTCCTGACAGGCCGCACCCAGGTGGTAAGGGTAGGTAACAACACATCTGCCACGCTGATCCTCTACACAAGGGCCCCTCAGGGGTGCGTGCTCAGTCCCCTCCTGTACTCCCTATTCACCATTGACTGCATGGCCAAGCATGTCTCCAACACCTTCACTGACAATGATGAGACAGCCTATAGGGAGGAGGTCAGAGACCTGGCAGTGTGGTGCCAGGATAACAACATCACCCTAAACGTGATCTAGATAAAGGAGATGACTGTGGACTACAGAAAAAGGAGGACTGAGCATGCCCCCATTCTCATCGACAGGGATGTAAAGGAGCAGGTTGAGAGCTTCAAGTTTCTTGATGTCCACATCACCAACAAACTTTCATGGTCCAAACACACCAAGACAGTCGTGAAGAGGGCATGACAAAGCCTATTCCCCCTCAGGAGACTGAAAATATTTGGAATGGGTCCTCAGATCCTCAAAAAGTCCTACTGCCTTCCTCTCACTGCTACTGCATGGGAAGGTTCCTACTGCCTTCCTCTCACTGCTACTGCATGGGGAGGTTCCTACTGCTTTCCTCTCACTGCTACTGCATGGGGACGTTCCTACTGCCTTCCTCCCGCTACTACTGCATGGGGAGGTTCCTACTGCCTTCCTCTCACTGCTACTGCATGGGGAGGTTCCTACTGCTTTCCTCTCACTGCTACTGCAAGGGGAGGTTCCTACTTCCTTCCTCTCACTGCTACTGCATGGGGAGGTTCATACTGCCTTCCTCTCACTACTACTGAATGGGGAGGCTCCTACTGCCTTCCTCTCACTGCTACTGCATGGGGAGGTTCCTACTGCCTTCCTTTCAATAATACTGCATGGGGAGGTTCCTACTGCCTTCCTCTTACTGCTACTGCATGGGAAGGTTCCTACTGCCTTCCTCTCCTACTGCCTTCCTTTACTCCACCCCACCACACTCCACCCTGATGCATAGCCTAATAAAGTTACCCAACGCCATCACACGCCACCATGATGCATAGCCAGGTAAAGTTACCCAACGCCATCACACGCCACCCTGATGCATAGCCAGGTAAAGTTACCCAACGCCACCACACGCCACCCTGATGCATAGCCAGGTAAAGTTACCCAACTCCATCACACGCCACCCTGATGCATAGCCAGGTAAAGTTACCCAACACCATCACACTCCACCCTGATGCATAGCCAGGTAAAGTTACCCAATGCCATCACACGCCACCCTGATGCATAGCCAGGTAAAGTTACCCAACGCCTTCACACGCCACCCTGATGCATAGCCAGGTAAAGTTACCCAACGCCATCACACGCCACCCTGATGCATAGCCAGGTAAAGTTACCCAACGCCATCACACGCCACCCTGATGCATAGCCAGGTAAAGTTACCCAATGCCATCACACGCCACCCTGATGCATAGCCAGGTAAAGTTACCCAACGCCACCACACAGCAGCGCAACAATCATCTCCCAGTAGAGAAAGGCCCGCGAAGAAGAGCCCGCCAAGACGAGCCCGCTCATGCACCTAGCGCCACAAATGAGGGAATGTTCGCCACACAATCCAGTTTTGGGCAGCAGACGTGGCTCCTTGGTTAGGGCCAAAGAAAGGCAACAAAGCGGGACTGAAAACGAATCCCTCCTCCACAATGCCTGAGTGATGTTTGTGGCAGATACCCATCTCACAATAGACAAAAGCCATCTTAAATGGTGAAAGCACAAAAGATCATACGCACAAAGGCTTTTTGTCCACCATAGTTTCCCCATTTTAATAACAAGGTGGATAATGGGCAGAGTAAAATAAGAACGTTGCGGAAGGCCTTTAGCAGCAACTGATAAAAAATGGTGAAGGCTAGTCTAGGTCATGACAGAACAGAGGCTGTATCTCCATGTTTATCCATCTGTTATTGTAGAAACACAACAGAAGTTTAATTAACGATACGCAAATAACATACATTATCTTTTAATTATTGTAATTTGTTCATCATTGTTTTTGCTGTGAGAAAATCTGTGTAGCCTAGGCGACCCATGTTAGAGCTAGGCTTTTGTTGATTTGAACTAGCTGGTCAAAACTAAGATCGCAGCGCAGATACTGTGCTGGTGTTGTATGTAAAAACAATGTGGTCTTTCGGTGCGATAGAAAATGGAAACTCATTGTGTGAGGGACAAAGATGGCATCATTTGGACAAAGGGCTTTTGTTTGCCAGCTCTTTCTGCCCTTGTTTGCAGGTGTCTTTTATGTTGAGCTCTTTAATGTTTTCAGGAAAGAAGATTTTCAGCCTTTTTTATGAAAGTATTAGCTGGACTGAAAAGCTGCTGATCCTGACCATTGTTGCTCCTTCTCAGAGGGACATTTCCTCACTGTCATTGTTTCAAATGAAATGTATTTATTTAAATTGTTGTAAGGGGGGTCATAAAGGTAAAGTCCATAAACAATGGCCAACTGGTTTATCTCCCTCTGTCGGGAGAGGCCACCTTTGTGTGGGGATTTGCATCAGAGCCGGGTCCTTAATGGTGGAAGGAGAACTTCACAGTCATCAACACTCCCTCATACACTCCCTAATAGTGGGACTCCCTCAACTTGGGGAAACCAGTTACATCCCAAAGCTATATTTTTTTCACAGGTCTCATTTATGCGCAACTTAGTAGAGTGAAAAAAGTGCCCTTTTCTCTTCCCTCTTTATGTTAGAGGGACAAAGACAGAAATGTCAATTAAAAGCACTTCAGGCAGTGGGGACGGCCGGCCTTTGTGTGGACTTGACCTTCAAATCCTGGGTTGCCTGTGCTGTGAGTGAGGGGGCAGGAAAATACAGGACCTCTGAATGGACCCATCCTTGTTAAGGATCTTGACCAAGTTACCACTAATTGTAGGGTCCCTACATACATTCATTGGCCGTCAGTTAAAATTGAGTTTGTCAGCAGAAACCTGCTAAGAGGCCAAGTCTGTTTGGACCATGGTGGAAGGCTATTCCTCAAGTGACTTCAGAGGGATATTGGACATTTAGTATGTAATTATTCTATCCCTAAATTTTGCGATGTTTGAATTTTGTCCAAATACATTTTCCCATTATTTCCCTTTTTTTTGGGGGGGGGGGGGGACTTTTCCTGGTCTCACCCTGGCCTCATCCTGGCTTTACCCTGGCCTCACCAGTGTTAGTTTGAGTGGGGTTGACCCTGGCCTCACCAGTGTTAGTTTGAGTGGGGTTGACCTTGGCCTCACCAGTGTTAGTTTGAGTGGGGTTGACCTTGGCCTCACCAGTGTTAGTTTGAGTGGGGTTGACCTTGGCCTCACCAGTGTTAGTTTGAGTGGGGTTGACCCTGGCCTCACCAGTGTTAGTTTGAGTGGGGTTGACCCTTGCCTCACCAGTGTTAGTTTGAGTGGGGTTGACCCTGGCCTCACCAGTGTTAGTTTGAGTGGGGTTGACCCTTGCCTCACCAGTGTTAGTTTGAGTGGGGTTGACCCTGGCCTCACCAGTATTAATTTGAGCGGGGTTGACCCTTGCCTCACTAGTGTCTGTGGGGTAACAAACAGAGACCAAGACAGGCCCATGTCATAAACTACAGCAGTTGGTCTGGAAGAGGGAGGAGAAGAGTCTGTCTGGGAAGAGTCTGTCTGACACAAACACCCTGAAGACATACAGGGCAGAGGATGGCCATTGTTTTGAAACACTGGCGGGTGGACCGGTGATCGCTGTGTGATACTGTATATTGTGGCACATTCTGTGGCTTTGTGGGATATGACGTAACTTTGAGTACTCTGTAGGATGGGGTTTCACCGGCTCTCGCTGGTGCCTTTACCAGCCAAATGACAAAGGAGAGGAAGAATGGCTCCAGGCACAACACACACCAGGTTAGGCAGAGAAACACTAGAGAAGGATCCACTGTGGAAATATACATTGTTATCTGACAGGGCCATTGTCTTGCTGCGCACGGTGGAAAAACACAAGAATGAGGCCAAAAACATTCAGTGAAATACCTTTTTTGTCTTTTATTTAGTTGTTGCACTACATAAAGTCCACTTTTATTGTTTATATGTCTCTCTCTCTCTCCCTCTCTCAATTCAATTCAAGGGATTTATTGGCATGGGAAACATATGCTAACATTGCCAAAGAAAGTGAAATAGATATTAAACAAAAGTGAAATAAACAATACTAATTAATTGTAAACATTACACACAGAAGTTCCAAAAGAATAAAGACATTTCAAATGTCATATTTTGTCTATATACAGTGTTGTAGCAATGTGCAAATAGTTAAAGTACAAAACGGAAAATAAATAAACATAAATATGTATATATATGTTTCTCTCTCTCTCTCTCTCTCTCTCTCTCTCTCTCTCTCTCTCTCTCTCGTGGGGGGGGGGGGTTGTAACTCTGACCCAGCAGTACCACTGGTGGTCATGTGATGGTGGGTAGGCACTAGCTTCCTGTGAAAAGATCCCAGAATGTCTGTGTGGCCTGGCCTCCCATGGCACTGCGGTCTGGCACCTCTGCTGCCTCAGCCAACCACTGCTATGAGCCTAAGAACCCAGATCCCACATCCTAGTCTTTTCCCCTGAGACAGCACCAACAACTCTGGAGGAGAACGACACAAAATGATGGCTTTGACTATGAAGTTGCTATTTTGTTATCAGGAGACCTGCATTGTGGTTTCCTTCCTGTTTCTACGAAAATGCTTGTCTGTTGGAGTTCATGGGTTTGTTGATGTGAGTGAGAGGGAGAGAGAGAAACAGAGAGAGAGAGAGACAGAGACAGAGACAGAGAGAGAGAAAGATAAGGGGGTAATTGTATTGCTTTTTGGTGGATGCTAGGGATTTATAGAAGAGAGACGGAGAGAGAGAGAGTTTGGGGGTGAGTGTATGGCTTTTTGGTGGATGCTAGTGATTTATAGAAGAGAGGGACAGAGAGACAGAGAGAGAGAGACAGCATTTCAAAGCCTTTCTCTTATTTCCAAAATGGGGGTGGAAATCAGCAGCTTGACTGAGCTCAAATAAGTGACTTCTCTTAACTTTTCACAGCACACAATGGCCTAATCCTGCGACTACTTGAGCCACCAATGTAGACAGTGACCGAGACCACCATAATATGTGTCAGGCCCCCCTCACCACACACAAAACACATTGACTGCAGCTTTATGAAGTGAAAATGGCCCAGAAAGGAGGTGTCCACAGTCATTTCTCCCAAAGAAAGGCCCCAGCATCTGGGCCTTTAGGGGTAAAATAAAGGCCCAATGCAGAGGAGAATGAATTGGGTCACTCCTATTGTCTCCGTGACGGAGTGGAACGGTCTTGCTTTGTTTCAGTAGCACTGACCCTTACATGTTATTGTGCCTGTTCTGTCAGGGAAACCCTATTCTGCCAGGGAAATGCTATTCTGTCAGGGAAACCCTAACCCTACTCTGTCAGAGAAACCCTAACCCTAGTCTGTCAGGGAAACCCTAACCCTATTCTGTCAGAGAAACCCTAACCCTATTCTGTCAGAGAAACCCTAACCCTAGTCTGTCAGGGAAACCCTAACCCTATTCTGTCAGGGAAACCCTAACCCTATTCTGTCAGGGAAACCCTATTCCTATTCTGTCAGGGAAACCCTAACCTTATTCTGACAGGGAAACCCTAACCCTAGTCTGTCAGGGAAACCCTAACCCTATTCTGACAGGGAAACCCTAACCCTATTCTGTCAGGGAAACCCTAACCCTGTTCTGTCAGGGAAACCATATTCTGCCAGGGAAATGCTATTCTGTCAGGGAAACCCTAACCCTACTATGTCAGAGAAAGCCTAACCCTATTCTGTCAGGGAAACCCTAACCCTATTCTGTCAGAGAAACCCTAACCCTATTCTGTCAGGGAAACCCTAACCCTATTCTGTCAGGGAAACCCTAACCCTATTCTGTCAGAGAAACCCTAACGCTATTCTGTCAGGGAAACCCTAACCCTATTCTGTCAGAGAAACCCTAACCCTATTCTGTCAGAGAAACCCTAACCCTATTTTGTCAGGGAAACCCTAACCCTATTCTGTCAGGGAAACCCTAAACATATTCTGTCAGGGAAACCCTAACCCTATTCTGTCAGAGAAACCCTAACCCTATTCTGTCAGAGAAACCCTAACCCTATTCTGTCAGGGAAAGGGTGTGGTGAACTATTTTTCTCCCTCTATTTCCCTTTTCGTTTGTGTTTTTTTTCCCCCCCCAAAGGCCTTCTCTCTCTCTCAGAAACCCTACACACTGTCCCTAAATAAAGGGAGGATGAAAAAGTGTTCTAAAGAAGCATGCATAATCCTCATGTCTGGAGGGATGTTTAATTGTCGGCAAGTGTTTATGTTCCACTGTGGAGCAACAGTCACTATCAGTGCCCAGCACAAATATAGCAATTAACTTCAATTTTCTACATTTATTTGGACATCAAAGACCTGATGGTATCACCTCCAAAATAAAGAAATTAGTGGTCAGTAGAGATGTGAATGTTCTTTGGGCCCAGCAGTGTGACTGTTGGCCTGAATGGGATGCATGCCTGCAGTAGCTTTCTTCTCTGGCTAAATAGCAAATAAAGGTAATGCTTTATTTAAACTGTTTATATACAAAAGCTTTTATCCACTTTTATGTGCAGCGGGCTATGGCTCGCCTCGGACAGGCAGAGAAAGGGGATGGGGTTGGGGCTATGTGATGTGGATGTGGACAGGGCTTGGTGGGGGGGGGGGGTCTGTGCTTATCGAGGCTCATCTGTGTGTAGTTTGGGTGGGGGGCCATAGATTTCTCCGATGCTGATGTGATAAGAGGCAGACCAGGCTGAGATCAAACAGCTAGGGCCTTGGCGACAGTGTTGCCCAGGGGAGAAGGAGAGGCAGTAAGCAGGAGTCCTCTCTCTCTCTCTCTCTCTCTCTCTCTCTCTCTCGCTCTCTCTCTAATAGATCCTGCTTCCTATCTCCTTCCTCCTCCTCAAATGACCCTACTGTCAGACATTCATACTAGACAGTAGTGTCTACTGGGTCCAGCAGCAGTAGACCAGAAGTAGATAGACTTTACACAAGACCATAACCACACCAGTTTGGTCCCATCCTAGACTTGTGAAAAGGACTGTGTTACATGCTACTGTACATCATGACTCACTGTAGGGAAATACAAATTAAAAGTTAGTTGAAATAATGACCATGTCCGAATACCCATACTTGCATTCTAAATAGTAAGCATTTTGGGTCTTTTTATAGTTTTATAGTATGTAAAAATGTAAACATTTTAGTATGCTTTAAATTCCACGATGTCATACATATTTCGCCTTTTCAGCTAGGAGAATTCGTTGAAGAAGTCTGTGAGTTTGCTGTGTTTCTGGATGGCCAGATACTGTAGCTAACAACAATGACAAGAAACGGCCATGTTGGGAATCATAGATGGCTCGTTTCAGCTAGTTTCATCTTGTTCATAATACCATGTCTTGTTTTGAGGTGTTTTGACTGATGCCACTTTGACTATGCTATGCCTCAAATTAGCTAGCTAACCAACAACTGTAACGATGTATTTGAGAGACAACAAGTGCCCATTGTGCAAATGTATATATTTTTTTCAATAAACTTTGGAGAGAAAATATAGTTAACATGTTGTCAACAATCTAAGCGAACCCTGTCTGTTTTGCCCCATAGTTGCACAGGAGTCAGTGTTGTTGCTAAACAACCAACCCGTCTATTGAGGAAGAGAATCGTATTTTGACGCCAACGTATTTCTGACAACAGATGATAATAAGCGGAGGAGACACGCTGTACGGACGGAATCAACGCATTTGCGCGTTAGATGACTCATTCTGGGGTGGCAGGTAGCCTAGTGGTTAGGGTGTTGGGCCAGTAACCGAAAGGCTGCTGGATTGAATCCCAGAGCTGACAACGTAAAAATCTGTTGTTCTACCCCTGAACAAGGCAGTTAACCCACTGTTCCCCAGTTGGCCATCATTGTAAATAAGAATTTGTTCTAAACTGACTTGCCTAGTTAAATAAAGGTTGAAATGTATCTGAAGGATGAGCCTAGTATGCTATTTGTTGCTTACTGCATTAATTTTTAAAGAACAATAGGTTCTAAATAATGTAGTATGCAGTACAATTAGTCACACGTTTAAATAAGTAGTAGGGAAGCCAGATTTCGGACACAGCCATAGTATCATTTCAGTTTGACATAAAATAAAATACACATTTGTTGAAATGTGTAAATAGTTGTGCCAGTCACTGGCTGAATCACAAATCACCCCTTTTCCCCTCTCCCTCGGTCCTCCATTTGGGCATTCACGTGTGCCTCCGCCATTTGCACAAGTGACCTTCAGATAGACACTTTGACCAAACCAGCAAGGCTGCAGGCTTCAGAGCGAAATGCTATCCCGACACGCATTGTGATTTGTTTGGAATTTGTGCAATTTCATACAAAAGAATGGAGAGGCGTGTTTAATTATACGTCACGTGCATTTCTGTATGTCTGATTTTGAGACTTGACACATGCAACAGATTAAATTAAATGTTTAACTCTTACAGGGGTGATTTGTTCATGCTCGTTTTATTATTTAAAAGTGGAACATGAATTGCATCATTTAAGTCAGGAGTGTGTCCCGAAGTTGATGGGTTTATTGATCCCATCGCCACTCTCTGGAAGTCACCTCTGGAGTTTCATCAGCAACACCTGACAAAGGAGGGCCCTCCGCAACCAGGTCGTTAAGACTGACGTCGAAATTGGACGTCTATCCATTTCCCGAGGATGTCGGGAAAGGCCTTCAAAACCGTCCACTAGGGGCAACAGTGAGCACTATTACCATCAAGTAGGCTTGGGTTTTGCTAGGGTGTTGTGGACGGGGGTGGAGGATGTAATCCCATGACTCTGGATCAGAAGCGTTTTGGGTCATAGACGTGGATACTGTTTTTTTAACCCTATCCTAAACCATCAAATCAAATCAAATCCAATCCAATTGTATTGGTCACATACACATGGTTAGCAGATGTTAATCTGAGTGTAGCGAAATGCTTGTGCTTCTAGTTCCGACAGTGCAGTAATATCTAACAAGTAATTTAAAAATTCCCCCAACAACTACCTAATACACACAAATCTAAAGGGGTGAATGAGAATATGTACATATAAATATATGGATGAGCAATGGCCGAGTGGCATAGGCAAGGTGCAATAGATGGTATAAAATACATTATATACATATGATATGAGTAATGTAAGATATGTAAACATTATTAAAGTAGCATTATTTAAAGTGGCATTGTTTAAAGTGACTAGTGATCCATTTATTAAAGTGGCCAGTGATTGGGTCTCTTAACCCTTACCTTAACCATAAGAATGACTAAACTTAACTATTAACTTTTAAATTTGAGGTTTGGAGAAACGGAACGATACAGAGTAGCAGAAGCAACAACAACAACCAGTGCTAGACTTGGGCAGTAGCTCACCGAACCTGAGTACCAGTACCTGAAATGTTCTACTGCTTGAGCTCCTGTTCTTCTTATAGAGTATTATCTCAAAAGTATTGTTGAGCTCCTGCACCTAAATGTAAACTCCACCGGCACCCAAAATGAGTACTGGCACCTATTTCAGTCCAATTCAAACACTAACAAAAACACTTTGAAATTTGACGTTTAGAGAGCGTGGATGAACATCTAATTCTGGAGAAAGACTGTGAGAGCTTGTTGCCCTCCAAGTGAGTTGGTAGGGATGAAGGAGTAGTTTGGGATTCACCGATTCAGTGTGAGCTTGGATAACATGCGGTAATAGTGTGTGTCACTCCCATCTCACTTTGCAGTCCGGTAGCCTTCCATCACGGCATAGATTGAAATTGATGTACTGTGAAATTCTTGGGATCAGTTGTGCTCAGTAGTTTCCACTCACTGTTTGATTGTGTGTGCTGCAGCGCGGCAGTGGTGGGGCTGGTAATACCCTCTTATCTGCACTGTAAACGGAATTGAGTGGCTTTTCATCATAAAACGACATTGAAAGTGATCATGCTTAAATGTGCGCTTAAACGCCCTGATAACATCTGTAATTAAGGTGCTAAATGAAATGTTCATCTGGGAGTGTTAGTCTGAGACCACAGAAGGTAACATACTGATCCTAACCTCTCTTAGGAGTCATCTCAGATGTTGTCTCTAATTTCAGGGCGTGAGGTTACCATTTTACCAGCAATCTAGTGAATATAAAATATGCGGTGGCAGTATATCTTTAAGGTAGTAGGTCTTGAAGGACCTACTACCTCATAATTCAATCTACGAAGTTAAACTGTTTAGTTAAATTGAATTTGTTTTCAGATTGAATTGTATTATTGTTTGTACTGTAAGAATACCATGGCCTGTACAATGGTCATATTTGTGGATAGAGTACTATGTACTCTATCCACAAAGTTAAAACAATGACAGTCATCTGATACACAGTACAGCGAAATCAGGCACTACAATGCTCTTACTCTCCTGTCGTTGGCCAGAACACAGATGTGTCTGTAGCCGCCAGGGTTCCGGTGCTGCTGTGTCACCACCTGCAGTCCCTCTCGTTCAGGCATCAGATTGCATATGGCCAGTGGTCTACTTGTGTCAGGTGGCCATTAACAAGAGTGACAAGTCATTGTGTGTTATTGAGGCCTATATGAGGGGTATGCGGCCGGTGTATGCTGCTGTATCAGACACCAAAAGTGTGGTTCCCACAGCTCTCAGCCTGTCACAGTGATTATACGATGCCTACTGGCTGGGGCCACAGCGACTCGTCAAGGGAGGCTGAAACCTCAGGTGTTGAAGGGAAAACCCCTGGGGGTTAGGGAGGTGAGTCACAGAGGAAGAGCTCCCCCAGATAGCATGTCGGTTGGGGCCCCCCTGGAGGTCGAGGTCCCCCCAGATAGCACATGAACATGTCGGTTGGGGCCCCCCGGAGGTTGAGGTCCCTCCCAAATAGCATATGAACACGTCATAAGCCATAGTAAAATGTGTACAGTTGGAGGAATTAGCTTAAAAATTACACATTTTTCTCACAGCCTCATAAAAAAAATGCTTGAGATTAGCTATAAAACGACATCTTCTCTGCCTCTGTGTTCTTTTGTTCTCCCAATTTGGAATACCTCACCATTAAATGCCGTCCGCATTACATCCCGAGAGAATTCTCTTCGTCATCGTCAAGGCCGTGTATATTCCCCCTCAAGCCGACACCGTGACGCCTCTCAAGGAACTCTGGACTCAGTACAAACTGGAAACTGTGTATCCTGAGGCCGCATTTATTGTAGCTAGGGACTTTAATAAAGCAAATCTGAGGAAAACACTTTTATTAATACATCTCCTGCGCTACTCGCTCATTGAGAACTGTTGACCATTGCTACATTTCTGGGACAGCTACAAGGCCCTCCCCGACCTACCTTTGGCAAATCAGATCACACCTCCATTCTGCTTCTCCCCTCCTATAGACAAAAACTTAAACAGGAAGTACCCGTGGTAAGGACTGTTCAACGTTGGTTTGATCAATCAGAATCTATGCTTCAAGATTGTCTTGTTCTCGTGGACAGGGCTTTGTCCTCCGTAAGGCATCAAAATGGCAAAACGTCACTACAGAGACATAGTGGAGCTGCAATTAAATGGCTCAGGCACGAGACGTATGTGGCATTGACTCCAGACAATCACGATTATAAAGGGAAAACCAGCCACGTTGCGGACACCAACGCCTTTCTCCCAGACAAGCTAAACACCTTCTTCACCCGCTTCGAGGAAAACACAGTGCCGCCGATGCGTGCAACCACCACTCACAAGGACTGGGACATCTCGTTCTCTGTGGCCATCTTGAGTAAGACATTTAAGTGCGTTAAACCTGGAAACAATAGACGGCATCCCAAGCCGTGTCCTCAGAGCATGTGCAGACCAGCTGGCTGGAGTGTTTACAGACATATTAAATCTCTCCCTATCCCAGTCAGTTGTCCCCACTTGCTTCAAGATGTCCACCATTGTTCCTGTACCCAAGAAAGGGAAGGTAACTAAACTAAATAACTACAGCCATGAGTCAGCCGTGAGTCTTTCTGGGTAAGTTTCTAAGAGCTTTGCACACCTGCATTGCACAATATTTGCATAAAACAATACTTCAAGCACTGTCAAGTTGGTTGTTGATCATTGATAGACAGATATTTTCATGTCGATTTAAGTCAAAACTATAATGAAGCCACTCAGAAACATCAATGTTGTCTTGGTCAGCAACTCCAGTGTATATTTGGCCTTGTGTTTTTGGTTGTTGTCCTGCTGAAAGATGAATTTATATTGCAGTGTCTGTTGCAAAGCAGACTGAATCAGGTTTTCTTCTAGGATTTTGCCTGAGATTAGCTCTATTCCATTTATTTTTATCCTAAAAAAACTCCTCAGTCCTTTCCGATGACAAGCATACATTTGCACACACTGTATACTGATTTTTCTATAGTGTTATTGACTGTACGTTTGTTTATCCCATGTGTAACTATGTGTTGTTTGTGTTGCACTGCTTTGCTTTATCTTGGCCAGGTCGCAGTTGTAAATGAGAACTTGTTCTCAACTGGCCTACCTGAATAATAAAAAATAAAAAATAAAAATACCCATAATATGATGCAGCCACCACCATGCTTGAAAATATGAAACGTGGTACTGTGTTGTGTTGGATTTGCCCCAAACATAACGCTTTGTATTTAGGACATCAAGTTAATTTCTTTCCAAATGTTTGCAGTTTTACTTTAGTGCCTTATTGCAAACAGGATGCATGTTTTAGAATATTTTTTATGCTGTACAGGCTTTCTTCTTTTCACTCTGTCACTTAGGTTGGTAGTATGGAGTAACTGCAATGTTGTTGATCGATCGTCATTTTTTTCCTATCACAGTCACTAACCTTTTACTACAGTGGGCTAAATCAGGGTCACACAGAGTGATTCTTGGTAGTCTTAAACAAACCTACTTAAAGTATACACCTCACACACATGGTTATGGGCTTAAAAAAAGAAGACACCTGTACCATACCAGATATAGAGTTGAAATGTATTACATTTTGAGTTTGCATCCCAATATTACACTTTATATACAGTACATCACAAAAGACTGATATATAACAAAATGGCTTGACATAGAAACATCGGATTTTCTGCTGGGTTTTTGAAATAATGTTTATTAATTATGAAATGATTAACAATATTAATAACATCCTCCCATGGGGCCACTAGGTCATTTGACTGCAGGAAAGGGCTAAACTTTTGTTAATTTAACTGTTTTAATTTAAAGTCACCATGGCCTAATGGTGAAATCCCAGTGCGGTTTACTTCCTCTCCGGCAACTGAGTTAGGAAGGACGCCTGTGTCTTTGTAGTGACTGTCACACCCTGATCTGTTTCGCCTGTCTTGTGCTTGTCTCCCCCACCCCACCCCACCCCCCCCACCCCCCACCAGGTGTCTTCTATTTTTCCCCATTATCCCTTGTGTACTTATACCTGCGTTTTCTGTTTGTCTGTTGTCAGTTCGTCTTGTTTTGTCAGGTCTTACCAGCGTGTTTCCTGTTTCTCCTGTTATCACGTTTTTGTTTTCTAGTCTTCCCAATTCTGACCTTTCTGCCTGTCCCGACCCTGAACCTGCCTGCTGTTCTGTCCCTGATTGACTCTGCCTTGGATTACGAACCTCTCCCTGCCCTCGCCCTGCCCTTTGCCTGCCCCTTGTTATAATAAATATTCTGAGAATCAAACGATCCGCCTCCTGTGTTGACTTGTCGTTTGCCTGCCCCTGTTGCTGTAATAAAAATTGTTACTTCGACACAGTCTGCTTTCAAACCTGATAACTCTTGCCATAATAACAGAATTAAAAACTTATCGACTCAAGACATTTCAGCTTTAGATTATTCACACCAAAAAAATCTAAAAACATAATTCCACTTTGACATTATGGGGTATTGTGTGTTGGCCAGTGACAACAACATCTCAATTTCATCAATTTTAATTCAAGCTGTAACACAACAAAATGTGGAAAACGTTGAGTGGTGTGAATACTTTCTGAAGGCGCTGTATGTATTTATATTCTGGACTCTGACATTACTCATCCTGATATTTCTTAATTCCTTTCTTTAAATTTGGGGTATTTGTGTGTATTGTTAGGTATTACTGCACTGTTGGAACTAGAAATACAAGCATTCCGCTGCACCTGCGATAACGTCTGAAAAATATGTGTACGCAACCAATATAATTGTATTTATTTATTTGATCTGTTCTCTCCCTCTGTGTTCAGTCTCTCAGGTGTTCCTGCAGATATTTGGGGTGATCATTGTGGCGACCGCTGTCATCCCTGGATCCTGATAGCCCAAAGGCACACAGAAGGACAGGTCTGGTGATTGTAGCCCTTTCCTTCAGTCATTGACCAAAAGCGTCCTATTTGGCCTCATGTGTGGAATGCTATAAATATGTTTCATAATTAATAAAGGATTATAGATTTTTTTTACGATGAAAATCCGATGTTTCTATGTCAAACAGTTTTGTTATATTTCAGTCTTCTGTGATTATATAAAGTGTAATATTGGGATGCAAACTCAAAATGTAATACATTTCAACTCTATATCTGACATGGTACAGGTGTCTTCTTTTTTAAGCCCATAACCATGTGTGTTAGGTGTATACTTTTGTTTCGTGGAGTAGATTTGTTTAAGACTACCAATAATCACTCTGTGTGACCCTTATTTAGCCCACTGCAGTAAATTTAAGAACACATGTGGCTATTAATAACTTTCAACGGAACATTCAGGCTTTATCGCTGTTTTTTTTTATGAAGGACAACAGGAATGGTCAAATTTGTCATTTCCTTTAGAATGTTTATCTCAGAATCACTGCTATTGTTAGCCAGGTATACAGGGAAATGTATGGGAAAAGTGCATAAAGGGTTTCACCTCCATTTAACACCTGATTTATTGAACAAAACGCATCTCAATAGGTGATCCAGGTATGAGATGACATGGAGGCCTTTCCTCTTTTCTCCTTTATTGTTCCTGAAAGTTTGCAGTTATGTCAACAACAACAAAAAACTATTTTGCTCAAAACATATTTTCTGAACTTTTAGTGTGTTTACGTTACTGTATTTATACGTTATCATTTTTAAACATGAAAAGTTCCAAAATAGCTGGAGTGTGTCTTTAACTATTATGTCAGCCCAGCTTTTACAGCCTTACAATGGCAGAATATATAATTAAATTAGTTATTTTGCCTGTATTCAAATGGAATTTAACCAGCTTTCTACAGAACAGCAAAAGGTTGTGACATCTAACTACAACTCTACACACATAATTACAATTCTGATATTGTGTAATGTTGTCACGTCCTGGCCAGTAAAAGGGGTTATTTGTCATTGTAGTTGGTTGGTCAGGGCGTGGCAGGGGGTGTTTGTTTTGTGTGGTTGGGTATTGTGGGTTTAGGTTCTAGTTTTCTTATTTCTATGTTTATCTAGCTTTTCTAGTTCTATGTGAGTTTTGTCCATGACCTCCAATTAGAAGGAGCTGGTTGTTGTTGTCTCTAATTGGAGGCCATATTTAGTTGTGCTTGTTTTCACTTGTGTTTGTGGGTGGTTGTTTCTAGTATAGTCTATGCACCTTACTGGACTGTTTTCGTTGTTTGTTTTGTATTGATTAAGTGTTTTCTTTAATAAATAAGAGGATGAGCACTTTACCCGCTGCGTTTTGGTCCCCCTTCAACGACGAGTGTTACAAATGTAATATAGTTATTAATCATGCTGTGTTTGCTAACAGAGACCTGGTTCTTATTCCTGACAAAATCGCGATGGTTCGCTATGCGTCTGCATGGCATCTGCTCCATATTTATCAGCATCACTACCTTAAGCTGCCTGTTCCTCAGGGATGGGACAGTATGGTATGGCTGCTATATCAACCATAGGATAACCCATATATATACGACAGGCTATGAGCCTCTGCAGTACTGAGAGGAACATAGAGTACAATGAGTGAGTCTCTCTTTATCCTGGTGTGGCAGACTTGAAGGCAGGTGCTGACTGGGCCTGGCTGTGTGGGCCTGGCTGTGTGGGCCTGGCTGTGTGAGGCTGTGTGGGCCTGGCTGTATGGGCCTGGCTGTGTGGGCCTGGCTGTTTGAGGCTGTATGGGCCTGGCTGTGTGGGCCTGGCTGTTTGAGGCTGTGTGGGCCTGGCTGTGTGGGCCTGGCTTTGTGGGCATGCTATTGTGGGCCTGGCTGTGTGTGTCATGGTTGTCATAGGAAGGAGCGGACCAAAGTGCAGCGTGTGTGTCGTTCCACATTTTATTTTCACTGTGAAACTTTGCAATAGATACACAATAAACTGAACGAACAAAAACAACAAACCGTGACGCAGAGTAGAAACATACGCTAACTCAGAAACAATCTCCCACCAACCCAGGTGGAAAAAAACCCTACTTAAGTATGGTCTACAATTAGAGACAACGAGGACCAGCTGCCTCTAATTGGAGATCATCCCAAACAAAACCCCAACATGGAAATACAAAACTAGAACCTGACAACATAGAAATAGAAAACATAGGGGAAAAAAACCTGTCATGCCCTGACCTACTCTACCATAGAAAATAACATATTTCTATGGTCAGGACGTGACAGTGTGGGCCTGCCTGTGTGGGCCTGACCCTCATTGGGATGTTCCAGTGCAGAGTCAGACAGAGAGGTGGAGAACATGGTACAAACTAATTTACTGAAACGTCTATGTGTTGACTTACCTGGTTAAAGAATAGTTCAATAAATACAAAGATAAAACATTCAAATATTGCCATTCAAATAATGTGAAATGTCACTCTAGTAGTTTCTAGTCATGCTAATGTATAGCTGATCCTGTTCATGGCCACAGAATAACACTGGTTCTGTAATAATGTTCTGACTATCCAGATGACATCAGTGGAGAGGGTGCTGGAGTACACAGAACTGGAGAGTGAAGCACCCTGGGAGACGGACAAACACCCTCCACCTGATTGGGCCAGGCATGGCTTCATCACCTTCGACCGGGTCAACTTCTCCTACAGCGCGGACAGTCCTGTGGTCCTGAAGAATATAATCGCGGTCTTCAGATCCAGAGAAAAGGTCCCAGGTAGCGCTCTCCTGAAATGTGTCCCATTTTGATGACCGTACACACACACGCACACGCACACACAAAAACACACACACACCAGTGTAATAGGTGTGGTGTTGTTCCTCTCTATGTGTCATTATTTTTCTAATCAATTATTTAGGGACACCTTATTGGGCCGCTGATTCCCGGGGAATATACCCTTTGTGATTCATGGAATACAGATAATGTAATAAAGACTAGTCATTTGTTCTGATATACATTCTAGGAGACCTGACGGTGACAACTCTTTATTCACTATATGAGAGAGAGAAAGAGAGAGGCGAGGAGAAGAGAGGGAGTGTAACAGAGAGAGAGAAAGAGGGAGAGAGAGAAGTGGAGATGGTTGAGGGGGATTGAAACCCAGCGTTTAATGCAGGGGGTGTATTCTGCATGGCCACGGTTCGCCAGTGTGGTTGATTTCACAATGGATGCGTTGATAAGTACAGAGGCCTGGGCTCTGACAGCACATGGGAGGGATCCACACCCGATGCCGCGGGCCTGAACAGGTTTTGTGCATCCTGACAGTCCCCCTGAGACAACACTTTCACAGGAAACCAATACCTATCTTTCTCCACACACACACACACACACACACACACACACACACACACACACACACACACACACACACACACACACACACACACACACACACACACACACACACACACACACACACACACACACACACACACACACACACACACACACACACAGTTACCTGAGGCCTGAGATATGGACTCAGAGAGACACATTATTCAGTACAGCAGGAACACACCAAAGGACTCAAGACCTTCACTAGCTGGCCTGACTCTTGACTTAATTTTCTTACATTTCTTAATGTACAATTTCCATACTTGCATGTCGTGTATCCACAAGGTGATTTCTAGATTGAATTTAGATAGCCTTTTATATTCTTTGTTTGAATGTAATATTTCTGATTAGTTAGAAGCTCATCTTTGGGAATCTGAATCCAAGCATATTGGTTACAGTGGGATGGGAATATGTGATTGATCAATGTGGAACATGGTTGATAATACCAACAGACATACACTGAAATGCATTACGTTATGGTAGCATCTTATACCATCACGTAAACTTTAGCAGAATTCTGCTGTTTTAATGTCACATGGCTTGTGGGGCTGTCACGTTAACAACTGATACCTACCAGACAGGAAGGAACATCTCCACAAAAATAATATTTCTCTCTCTCTCATTCTGCTGGAAAAGTGAAAGGCAAAGGACATAGATGATTCAGTTTACGATGACACAATGGGAAGTGAAGTAGACCTTGAATTTAGCACTTTGTACAATGAAGTGGTAGGTCTTGGCTAGGATGTGTTGAATGGTGTTGTTCAAGTTCTGTAGTAGAGAAATTAGTTCAGAGTAAAAAAACAAAATACAACACTAATAAAATACAACACTAACTCTCTGAATGTTTGACTGTAGGTTGGCATCGTAAGGCGGACTGGCGCTGGTAAAATCTCCCTGATACAACACTAATAAAATACAACAATAATTCTCTGTATGTTTGACTCTAGGTTGGCATCGTAGGGCAGACTGGAGCTGGTAAAATCTCCCTGATACAACACTAATAAAATACAACACTAATTCTCTGTATGTTTGACTCTAGGTTGGCATCGTAGGGCGGACTGGTAGAGGTAAAAGCTCCCTGAGCTGTGCTCTATTCCACCTGGCTGAACCTGAGGGCAGGATATCCATCGATGACGTTCTCGCCTCAGAGATCGGCCTGCATACCCTGCTTCAGAGGATCATCCTTCTGGTATCTACATTGTTTGCTGCCTAGTGTAGTCTAGTTGCTAGGCAGCACTATGTAGCACAGTTACTTCAGCATAGTCCTGTACATCCATTAGTGGTCCACTTACAGTACACATGATTATGTAAGCCTTAGAATCACTAAAGCTTGTTGAGTCATTATAAAGCATTGTGTAAAACAGTTCAAGGTTGAATGTGGGAGGGCCAGGATAGTAAGGTGCGTAGGGCTACTGACTTGTCTCCTAAGGTGACTTGACTGAGGTGGTCCCTAATGCATTCTATAAGGTTACATTATACAACGAAACAAGTCCTACAGGCCTTAGTTTTCTCACACCTGGACTACTACCCAGTTATATGGTAAAGTGCCAGAAAGAAGAACATAGGCAAATTCCAGTTGGCCCAGAACAGAGCAGCACAGCTGGCCCTTAAATGTACGCGGAGGGCTTATATCATAATAACATGCATGTCAATCTCTCCTGGCTCAAAGTAGAGGAGAGTTTGACTGCATCACCACTTGTCTTTGTGAGAGGTATTAACGTGTTGAAAGCACCGAACTGTCTGTTCAAACAGCTAACCCACAGCTCAGGCACCCATGCATACCCCACAAGACATGCCACCAGGGGTCTCTTCACAGTCCCCAAGTCCAGAACAGACTCTGGGAAACGCACAGTACTACATAGAGCCATGACTACATGGAACTCTATTCCACATCAAGTAACTCATACAAACAGTAAAATCTGATTTTAAAAAACAGATAAAACAACACCTCACGGTACAATGCAGACTGTAAAGAGACACACACACACACACACACACACACATACACATACACACTAACACACACACTCTACACATTCACACACACACATTGTAATGTTGTGGTATTTTTTATTTTATGTTGTAAATGTGTGATATTAGAGTAATCATTTATTGTATGATGTATTGTTATTGATGATGTAGGTTGTGGTTGTGTTTTGATGTGGTGTAACCATTTTAACCCTGTTTTGACCCCAGGAAGAGTAGCTACTGCAGCAGCTAATGGGGATCCTAATAAACACTACAAATATGTCTTTAGCATTCCCCAGACATGTTGCACAGTCACTGATTAGGTGGAGAATTACAGTCGTCACTCAGGGGATTTTGGAAAGTGAGGCAAAAAGATGCCTTGAGACAGTTTAACTTTATTTTTGCTAGTTGAAAATTATATGGATTTAGGAAAATGCCGTCCCGTGGGTGAGTGTCAGTGCTCTGCGGCGATGAGGGGAAAAGACTCCCATGGCCCAGCTCTGAGAGGAGAGTAGAGCAGAGTAGAACAAATCCACTCCCTTTCCCTTCAGTGACAGGAGATTAACCCTCTACCCCCAAAACATCAGCAAAGCTGCTTAGGAGACTTCTCTCTTCTCCACCACCCCCATCCTCACAGTCCCCCTTATAGTCCTACCAACATCATTTATCCCAAGTGTTGAACATTTCATACACTTAAGCCAAGATTACCTTAAAGCAAGTGAATTATTAATTAAAGGTTTTAGTTATGACTTTGATGGGTTTTTGGTATCAATAGCTTACCAGATAAAGTTCCAATCCTGTATTAAAACTGTTTTTGTTTTTCTGAGTGATCTGGAGAGATGTTTTCATTTTGGGCACTGCTCGTTCTGACAGGGGGACAGGCAGTTGTATCTCCCGACCCTTCCTGTCTCAGCCTCCAGTATTTATGCTGCAATAGTTTCGGTCGAGGGGCTAGGGTCAGTCTGTTATATCTGGAGTATTTCTCCTGCCTTATCCGGTGTCCTGTGTGAATTTAACTTGTTATGGATAGGGGGCAGTATTTTCACGGCCGGATAAAAAACGTACCCGATTTAATCTGGTTATTACTCCTGCCCAGAAACTAGAATATGCATATATTTAGCATTAGCTTTGGATAGAAAACACTCCAAAGTTTCTAAAACTGTTTGAATGGTGTCTGTGAGTATAACAGAGCTCAAATGGCAGGCCAAAACCTGAGAAGATTCTGTACAGGAAGTACCCTGTCTGACCATTTCTTGGCCTTCTTTGTCATCTCTATCCAAAACAGAGGATCTCTGCTGTAACATGACACTTTCTAAGGCTCCCATAGGCTCTCAGAAGGCACCAGAACGTTGAATGATGACTCTGCAGTTACTGGCTGAAAAACAGTAGCGCATTTGGTAAGTGGTCAATCTGAGAACAATGAGACGGCTGCGCGCATGCACGTGCAGAGTCCATTTTACTTTTTCAGTCTTTGAACGAAAACAACGACTCCCGGTCGGAATATTATCGCTATTTTACGAGAAAAATCACATAAAAATTGATTTTAAACAGCGTTTGACATGCTTCGAAGTACGGTAATGGAATATTTTGAAATGTTTTGTCACGATACGCGCCGGGCGCGTCATCCTTCGTTACCCTTCGGATAGTGTCTTGAACGCACAAACAAAACGCCGCTATTTGGATATAACTATGGATTATTTGGAACCAAACCAACATTTGTTGTTGAAGTAGAAGTCCTGGGAGTGCATTCTGACGAAGAACAGCAAAGGTAATCCAATTTTTCTTATAGTAAATCTGAGTTTGGTGAGTACCAAACTTGGTGGGTGTCAAATTAGCTAGCCCGTGATGGCAAGCTATCTACTCAGAATATTGCAAACTGTGCTTTCACCGAAAAGCTATTTTAAAATCGGACACTGCGATTGCATAAAGGAGTTCTGTATCTATAATTCTTAAAATAATTGTTATGTTTTTTGTGAACGTTTATCGTGAGTAATTTAGTAAATTCACCGGAAGTGTTCGGTGGGAATGCTAGTTCTGAACGTCACATACTAATGTAAAAAGCTGTTTTTTGATATAAATATGTACTTGATTGAACAAAACATGCATGCATTGTATAACATAATGTCCTATTAGTGTCATCTGATGAAGATCATCAAAGGTTAGTGCTGCATTTAGCTGTGGTTTTGGTTTATGTGACATTATATGCTAGCTTGAAAAATGGATGTCTGATTATTTCTGGCTGGGTACTCTGCTGACATAATCTAATGTTTTGCTTTCGTTGTAAAGCCTTTTTGAAATCGGACAGTGTGGTTAGATAAAGGAGAGTCTTGTCTTTAAAATGGTGTAAAATAGTCATATGTTTGAAAAATGGAAGTTTTCGGATTTTCGAGGAGTTTGTATTTTGCGCCACGCCCTATCATTGGATATTGGAGTGGTGTTCCGCTAGCGGAACGTCTAGATGTAAGAGGTTCTCTCTCTCTTTTTTCCTCTCTCGCTCTCTCTCTCTCTCGGAGGACCTGAGCCCTAGGACCATGAGCCCTCAGGACTACAGGCCTGATGACTCCTTGCTGTCCTCAGTCCACCTGGTCGTGCTGCTGGTCTAGTTTCAACTGTTCTGCCTGCGGCTGTGGAACCCTGACCTTTTCACCGGACGTGCTACCTTGTCCCAGACCTGCTGTTTTCAATCTCTAGAGACAGCAGGATTGGTAGAGACACTCTGAATGATCGGCTATGAAAAGCCAATTGACATTTACAACAGGTGCTGATCTGTTGCACCCTCTACGGCCACTGTGATTATTATTATTTGACCCTGCTGGTCATCTATGAACATTTGAACATCTTGGCCATGTTCTGTTATAATCTCCACCCAGCACAGCCAGAAGAGGACTGGCCACCCCTCATAGCCTGGTTCCTCTCTAGGTTTTTTCTTAGGTTCCTGCCTTTCTAGGGAGTTTTTCCTAGCCACCGTGCTTCTACACCTGCATTGCTTACTGTTTGGGGTTTTAAGCTGTGTTTCTGTACAGCACTTTGTGACATCAGCTGATGTAAGAAGGGCTTTATAAATACATTTGATTGATTGATATCATGGGTAAACCATCAAACCATCAAACAGGGCGGGATGGGATGGGGGGGTATTAGATGACTTCTGTTCTAAACTCATAAGTGACTTGACTTAGCTCAGAGTAGCAGCACTCCTTCTGTACACATACAGAATAGAGATGATCTATGGGTATAGATTCATGTCTTATTTTCCTCTGTAAAAATCATTGTTTAATTAAGTCAGGAACCACACCTGTGTGGAAGCACCTGCTTTATTTTTAATTTTTTATTTAACCTTTATTTAACTAGGAAAGTCAGTTAAGAACAAATTCTTATTTACAATGAGGGCCTACACTGGCCAAACCCGGACGTCGCTGGGCCAATTGTGCACCGCCTTATGGGACTCCAGATCACGGCCGGTTGTGATACAGCCTGGATTCAAACCAGAGTGTCTGTAGTGACACCTCTAGCACTGAGATGCAGTGCCTTAGACCGCTGCGCCACTCGGGAGTCCAAATATACATACTTTTTATCCCTCATTTAATCATTTGTTTCCTTTATTTTGGCAATAATGAAAGACACAGAGTATGATTGGTAATACCAAGGTTGGATTTCTTCTGCCTATATTTACATTCTTCACAACGTCCGTTACAAACCGAAAAGGTCTCCGTTGCTGTCACGGTTGACGTAAGGAGAAGCGGACCAAAGTGCAGCGTGTGTGTCGTTCCACATTTTATTAACACTGTGAAACTATGCAATACATAAACAATAAACTGAACTAACAAAAACAACAAACCGTGACGCAGAGGTGAAACATACACTGCTCAAAAACAATCTCCCACAAACCCAGGTGGAAAAAAAAACCCTACTTAAGTATGATCTCCAATTAGAGACAACGAGGACCAGCTGCCTCTAATTGGAGATCATCCCAAACAAAACCAACATAGAAATACAAAACTAGAACATGAACATAGAAATACAAAACATAGAAAAACACCCCCTGTCACGCCCTGATCTACTCTACCATAGAAAATAACATCTTACTATGGTCAGGACGTGACAGTTGCATTTACAAATGTACATTTGAAACCAGCTTTTAATATATCAATCAAATGTGTTTATAAAGCCCTTCTTACATCAGCTGATGTAATCACAGTGGCTGTAGAGGGTGCAACAGGTCAGCACCTCAGGAGTAAATGTCAGTTGGCTTTTCATAGCCGATCATTCAGAGTATCTCCACCACTCCTGCTGTCTCTAGAGAACCCCTGCCATATCTCCTAGTATAAGTGATATTCACTCAGCCTTTCAAATAGAAAAGAACTTGATATAAGATGCTTATGGCCATAATGTGGAATCTTCAGATTTTGATATGTATTCTATAAATTGCCAATGAGGACTTTTATTATTGTCCAGCTTCCCTCAGATTTGATTATGATAAACTTGTATTAGTATGGCATTAAAAAATTATAAATTTTAGGTTCTATTGAAATCTCAGGAATAAAATCTCAAAATGGATTTGTCAGACAACAAAGGGCTTATTATTGATGGAGCACATAATCGTTCATTGGAAAGCTGTGCTTGAAAGCTGTTTTTCCAATGTAACATTGAGTACAAAACTAGTTTGAATTGGGACCTGAGCTGGCATAACGACAAGGCTGTCTGCTGGTGGCAGGGGAAAAGCTCATTGGGAGTAGAGAGGTGGGACCATTTTTAGGGTATAGAGGGAAAGGGATGAACTCCTGAATGCTTCAAATTCACAGCTGTTTTCAAGGGATCTGCTCAAAGTTGAACACCTGCCATGGGGTTTTCGAGACTGACACAAAAGTTTGTTGAGGTGTGTGTGTGTGTGTGTTTGTGTGTGCGCACGTGTGTGCATGTGTCACACAAATTCTATCTTGCCGTTTCAGGTGAACATTCTTATCTTAATAGGAGGTCAGATTAGCATCTGAGGTAAACTTGATTTATTATTGTCTTCCCTCCACTGCATTGTGGATTGGGACAGTTTCTCACTGTCCTCCTCCATCTCTACTGCTCCTGCACAGGCCGAAACATACTCATTAAGGGTTTTTAAATGGTCGTTATGACTGTTAAAGCCCCAAATACTCTGTTGTGTGTCACAGAAGAAAGCACCTCAAGTATTTAGTGATGAAATAATGAGGAAATTACCCTGTTATCTAGCTTTTAGTGTTGGGGAGTAGTGAACTATACGTAGTTCAACTAGTAATTTAACTACATTTTACAGTAGCTTTGAGGTAGTTGAACTAACTTCTAATCTACGTTGTGTTTCAGTAGTTAATTACTGTTTTACCATGTAGTGATGTAGCTAACTACTGGCATCAGACCTCCCTAATTCTCACTTGAAACATTTTTGTGTCCCTAATTTTCACTTTTTGTTTTTACTGTAATAGGCTAAATTCTACATTCTGTTAACATCTGACTACAGAGTGATCTGTTTCTGCAATTTGTAGTCTATGACATTTAAGATTTACATTTTTCACTAAGTAGTTTGGAACTTGAGTTAAGCAAACTTTATTTTTCTTAAGGGCAGCTTTAGTGTAGCTTCGCTTCTTCTATTGTGAAGTAATTGGTAGCTTGGTAGACTACAGTATATTTTCAGAGTAGCTTCCCCAAAAACTGCTACCTTCATAGTGTTCCGTGAATGGCCTGATGTATTTCTTATGGCTAGAAAGGAGAGTCCACTGTAAGATGTATGTAGATCACTTTTACATTGGAGCAGAATTTCTGAATAAATATATTCTAGGAGGCTTGACATGATTAATTACATTTAGCCATGCTCCTGTTTGCCAGGTTACAGCAAACACAAGGGCATGCTGGAACAATGCCTTCTGAGTGGCCAGCTGTTTTGACTGCATTACAATAAAGAGCTGTATTTATTCTTTTAAGGGTAGTTGTACAACTGAACCTTGATACAGGTGTGTAGCTCACTGTAAATACACAGAGCTCACGCAGTCCACACAGAACTGCTCCAAGCTGCATTTTATAGCCTGGAGAAATGTCAACCAAGTGAAGGATTACTTATTTTTACTCATGCACACGTACAGGTAACTGCCAAAATAAAGGAAAGACCAACATAAAGTGTTTTAATAGGGCGTTGGGCCACCACAAGCCGCGAGATCAGCATCAAGTGTCTGGAACTCTATCGGAGGGATGTGAAACCATTTCACAAGAAATTCCATATTTTGGTGTTTTGTTGATGGTGGTGGAAAACACTGTCTCAGGCCCCTCTCCAGAAACTCCCATAAGTGCTCAATTGGGTTGAGATCTTTTAAATATACATGTATTTTTTATTTTATTTAACTAGGCAAGTCAGTTACAAACAAATTCTTATTTTCAATGACGGCCTACACCTGCCAAACCTGAATGACACATACTTTGTATCCCTCATTTACTAATTTGTTTCCTTTTTTTGCGGCAGTTACCTGTATTTGTCAACTAAAAATGAGGGAGTTTGATATAGGTTTGAACTGTAATTTAGAGAGAGCATCTATCTTCGTGTACTGTATTTGATTGAACATTGCTTATTTTCTTCATTCTATAAAATGTGCTTTTGAGACAAGATATGTTTTTTTTTGTTTTACATTGACTAAATGATGGTATAGTTTACCTTTAGGTAATTTGACAAATACTTGTAAAATGTTGTTTGATTGCAAACATTGTAGCTGGTACACTTTTCTACACCCGGACAACCTCTATGCACCCTTTACTTTCAGCCAAGACCACAGCACAAACTACGGTTTTCCAAAGTAAAAAGATCAACTCAACGTGGCATAGTGTGCCGGAGGCCAGCATTGAATGGGGCTCCTGAGTGTGGCACTGCAGGCTCCATTGTGAACACCTCTCCCTCACACACAGCGCTGCTCTATGAAGGCTGTCTTAACCCTTTTAAATGTCTCCCCTTCGTCATTATCCTAACTGGCCGTGGCCTTCTCTTTCTACATTCATCCATCCCCATGCAGGACCCGGTCCTCTTCACCTGGACCCTTTCAGTCAGCACACAGACGAGGACCTGTGGAATGCACTGGGAGAGGTGCTACATCGTTGTGCTCTGAATACCTCCCCCTCGGCGGCCCGTGGGGGGATCCCTCATTCCAGCTGTACAATGCTGCCATTCAGCCTGCCTGCTCGCCACAAGACAAAGGGGGGAAATCCCATTAGGGCCATGGGGCCATGTCAATGTGTGGCTTGTAACTGGTAGACAAAGTGCTGGGGAGATGCTGTGTTGTGCTGTGATGTGTTGGGCAGAAGGGGATGAAGGCAGGCTTCCCCCACAGTGAAGGGCTCCAGCTCCTGGTCCCTAGCATCCCCGCTCCTCAATGGGTTTGCTGGCTTGGATAAAAGCAAAAGGCAGTGGCCAAGGTCATCCATGGACCTGGCCCTAAATTGTGCCAGCTGGTTAATGCTGTGTTGGATGGCTCTTTAAAGAGATCCCCCCGGGAGGCCTTTCTCCAGAGGTAATGGAGGGTCCATGCTCATTCTCATCTCTCTGCAGGTGCAGTTGAGGGCCGTTATGGAGGAGCTGCCTGCCAGGCTGGTGACATTATTGGCTGTCAAGCGCCAAATTCAAAGTGGGTCAGAGGCAGCTGGTCTGTCTGACCAGGGCCATCCTCAGATGGAACCGTATCCTTATCATGGACGGGGCCACCACTAACATGAACACCAGGTTAGAAAACTGTTAACATGAACCAAAGGTTAGAACACTGTTAACATAAAGCCCAGGTTAGAACCCTGTTAACATGAACCCCAGGTTAGAACACTGTTATAATGAACCCCAGGTTAGAACATTGTTATAATGAACCCCAGGTTAGAACACTGGTAACGTGGATCCCATGATAGAACACTAATAACATGAACCCCAGGTTAGAACACTGCTAACAAGAACCCCAGGTTAGAACACTGCTAACGTGGATCCCATGATAGAACACTGATAACATGAACCCCAGGTTAGAACACTGCTAACAAGAACCCCAGGTTAGAACACTGCTAACGTGGATCCCATGATAGAACACTGATAACATGAACCCCAGGTTAGAACACTGCTAACAAGAACCCCAGGTTAGAACACTGCTAACGTGGATCCCATGATAGAACACTGATAACATGAACCCCAGTTTAGAACACTGCTAACATGAACCCCAGGTTAGAACACTGTTATGATGAACCCGAGGTTAGAACACTGGTAACGGGATCCCAGGTTAGAACCCTGTTAAGATGAACCCCAAGTTAGAAAACTGGTAACGGGGATCCCAGGTTAGAATATGGTAACATAAACCCCAGGTTAAAACACTGTTATTATGAACCCCAGGTTAAAACACTGTTATTATGAACCCCAGGTTAGAACACTGTTATTATGAACCCCAGGTTAAAACACTGTTATTATGAACCCCAGGTTAGAACACTGTAAACATGAACCCGAGGTTAGAACACTGATAACGTGAACCCCAGTTTAGAACACTGCTAACATGAACCCCAGGTTAGAACACTGCTAAAAAGGATCCCAGGTTAGAACATGGTAACATGAACCCCAGGTAAGAACACTGCTAATGGGGATCCCAGGTTAGAAAACTGCTAACATGAACCCCAGTTTAGAACACTGCTAACATGAACCCCAGTTTAGAACACTGTTAACATGAACCCCAGTTTAGAACACTGTTAACATGAACCCCAGTTTAGAACACTGATAACATGAACCCCAGGTTAGAACACTGGAAACACAAACCCCAGGTTAGAACACTGCTAACATGAACCCCAGGTTAGAACACTTTTAACACAAACCCCAGGTTTGAACACTGCTTACATGAACCCCAGGTTAGAACACTGTTATTATGAACCCCAGGTTAGAACACTGTTATTATGAACCCCAGGTTAGAACACTGCTAATGTGGACCCCAGTTTAGAACACTGCTAACATGAACCCCAGGTTAGAACACTGCTAACATGAACCCCAGGTTAGAACACTGCTAACATGAACCCCAGGTTAGAACTCTGTTAACATGAACCCCAGGTTAGAACACTGCTAACATAAACACCAGGTTAGAACACTGTTATTATGAACCCCAGGTTAGAAAACTGCTAACATGAACCCCAGGTTAGAACACTGCTAACATGAACCCCAGGTTAAAACACTGCTAACGGGGATCCCAGGTTAGAACACTGCTAACATGAATCCCAGGTTAGAACACTGTTTTTATGAACCCCAGGTTAGAAAACTGCTAACATGAACCCCAGGTTAGAACACTGCTAACATGACCCCCATTTTAGAACACTGTTAACATGAACCCCAGGTTAGAACACTGCTAACATGAACCCCTTTTCAGAACACTGTTAACATGAACCCCAGGTTAGAACACTGTTAACATGAACCCCAGGTTAGAATACTGTTAACAGAAACCCCAGGTTAGAACACTGCTAACGGGGATCCCAGGTTAGAACACTGTTAACATGGAACCCAGGTTATAACACTGTTAATGTTGTCATGTCTTTGGCATCATTAAAACAGGGGATGTCCTGGTTGGTGATCGCCTTTGCGGTCCACCCCTCTGGTGGTTTACCTTGGTAGGCTCTGACAGCGGGGCATGCCGCCGCAAGGATGGGCCATGGGTGTCCTGATTTGGGGTCGACGTTCCGGACCCGTCGTCTGGTCGTCGTCCAGACCGGAAGATCTGGGCAGTAACTTAGGCAGATGTTAACAACGCACGCACACACACTCATGAAATATATATAATTACATTCACTCCCCAATGAGCGGCGTTGTGGCACTAAGTGATGGTTGTGTGGGGACTTTGTCTATGGCTCTATCACTTCCTAAGTGTCAAAGGAACTGAACCGAAAAGGAATGAAAGCATAAACAAAAGATATACAAAACATAGTTCTCACACAAAATCTTCTAATTGGACTGTATTCTATATACGTCCAATGTTCTGGCAAAATGACTATCATGGCATTGTCTCTAATGCCATATCTAGGGTTTTCCTACTTGGTGTGTTGCTTAGGCACTATCCTAAGTTGATAACTATATGAGAAGTCTACAGCTGTAAGGCACTAGTTTTGGGCAGTCTACAGGGATGACCTATGGACTTCTGGGAAGAAAACTGGTGAGTGCTGTAGAGTCAAAGGCCTAGAAGTAAATGTTCAACTTTACTAAGGCAGGTATTTTGCTTGGAGCCTTAAGTGATCCTAGCATGAATCCTAATTGGATGTTGCATTGTGCATGTGCCTTTATGCTTAGACGCATGTCAAGGGAAGAAAACCAAGTATCCTGGCAGATTACAACTTGTTCAGAATGAGTCTGACGTAGTCAGGTAATTTTCAGGTCAATGCCTGGAGGTCAGTCAGAATTGATGTCGAGGGAGTCTGTAGTAGTTTTTACTACAAGTCACTGTGTCTTCCACTTTTGTAGTGGCGATTGGTATTTTTTGTTTATTTATTTCACCTTTATTTAACGAGGTAGGCAAGTTGAGAACAAGTTCTCATTTACAATTGCGACCTGGCCAAGATAAAGCAAAGCAGTTCGACAACATACAACAACACAGAGTTACACATGGAGTAAAACAAACATACAGTCAATAATACAGTAGAAAAATAAGTCTATATACAATGTGAGCAAATGAGGTGAGATAAGGGAAGTAAAGGCAAAAAAGGCCATGGTGACAAAGTAAATACAATATAGCAAGTAAAACACTGGAATGGTAGATTTTTAGTAGAAGAAAGTGCAAAGTAGAAATAAATAATGGGGTGCAAAGGAGCAAAAATAAATAAAATAAATAAATACAGTAGGGGAAGAGGTAGTTGTTTGGGCTAAATTATAGATGGGCAATGTACAGGTGCAGTGATCTGTGAGCTGCTCTGACAGCTGGTGCTTAAAGCTAGTGAGGGAGATAAGGGTTTCCAGTTTCAGAGATTTTTGTAGTTCGTTCCAGTCATTGGCAGCAGAGAACTGGAAGGAGAGACGGCCAAAGGAGGAATTGGCTTTGGGGGTGACCAGATAGATATACCTGCTGGAGTGCATGCTACAGTTGGGTGCTGCTATGGTGACCAGTGAGCGGAGATAGGGGGGACTTTACCTAGCAGGGTCTTGTAGATGACCTGGAGCCAATGGGTTTGGCGACGATTATGAAGCGAAGGCCAGCCAACGAGAGCATACAGGTCGCAGTGGTGGGTAGTATATGGGGCTTTGGTGACAAAACGGATGGCACTGTGATAGACTGCATCCAGTTTGTTGAGAAGGGTATTGGAGGCTATTTTGTAAATGACATCGCCGAAGTCGAGGATCGGTAGGATGGTCAGTTTTACGAGGGTATGTTTGGCAGCATGAGTGAAGGATGCTTTGATGCGAAATAGGAAGCCAATTCTAGATTTAACTTTGGATTGGATATGTTTGATGTTAGTCTGGAAGGAGAGTTTACAGTCTAACCAGACAATAAGGTATTTGTAGATTTTCCACATAGTTGTCAGAACCGTCCAGAGTAGTGATGCTGGACGGGCGGGTAGGTGCAGGCAGAGATCGGTTGAAGAGCATGCATTTAGTTTTACTTGTATTTAGGAGCAGTTGGAGGCCACGGAAGGAGAGTTGTATGGCATTGAAGCTCGTCTGGAGGGTTGTTAACACAATGACCAAAGAAGGGCCAGAAGTATACAGAATGGTGTCGTCTGCGTAGAAGTCAATCAGAGACTCACCAGCAGCAAGAGCGACATCATTGATGTATACAGAGAAAAGAGTTTGCCCAATAATTGAACCCTGTGGCACCCCCATAGAGACTGCCAGATGCCCGGACAACAGGCACTCCATTTTGACACACTGAACTCTATCAGAGAAGTAGTTGGTGAACCAGGCGATGCAATCATTTGAGAAACCAAGGCTATTGAGTCTGCCGATGAGGATGTGGTGATTGACAGAGTCGAAAGCTTTGGCCAGGTCAATGAATACGGCAGCACAGTATTGTTTCTTATCGATGGCGGTTACGATATCGTTTAGGACCTTGAGCGTGGCTGAGGTGCACCCATGACCAGCTCTGAAACCAGATTGCATAGCGGAGAAGGTGCGGTGGGATTCGAAATGGCCGGTAATCTGTTTGTTGACTTGGCTTTCGAAGACCTTAGAAAGGCAGGGTAAGATGGATATAGGTCTGTAGCAATTTGGGTCAAGAGTGTCCCCTCCTTTGAAGAGGGGGATGACAGCAGCTGCTTTCCAATCTATGGGAATCTCAGACGACACGAAAGAGAGGTTGAACAGGCTAGTGATAGGGGTTGCAATAATTTCGGCAGATAATTTTAAAAAGAAAGGGTCCAGATTGTCTAGCCCGGCTGATTTGTAGGGGTCCAGATTTTGCAGCTCTTTCAGAACATCAGCTGAATGGATTTGGGAGAAGGAGAAAAGGGGAAGGCTTGGGCGAGTAGCTGTGGGGGGTGCAGTGCTTATGACTGCAGTAGTGGTAGCCAGGTGGAAAGCATGGCTAGCCGTAGAAAAATGCTTATTGAAATTCTCAATTATAGTGGGTTTATCGGTGGTGACAGAGTTTCCTATCCTCAGTGCAGTGGGCATTTGGGAGGAGGTGTTCTTATTCTCCATGGACTTTACAATGTCCCAGAACTTTTTTGAATTTGTGTTGCAGGAAGCAAATTTCTGCTTGAAAAAGCTAGCCTTGGCTTTTCTAACTGCCTGTGTACGTATATTGGTTTCTAACTTCCCTGAAAAGTTGTATATCACGGGGGCTGTCAGATGCTAATGCAGAACGCCACAGGATGTTTTTGTGTTGGTTAAGGGCAGTCAGGTCTTGGGAGAACCAAGGGCTATATCTGTTCCTGGTTCTACATTTCTTGAATGGGGCATGCTTATTTAAGATGGTGAGGAAGGCTTTTTTTTTTAAATAACCAGGCATCCTCTACTGACGGGATGAGGTCAATATCCTTCCAGGATACCAGAGCCAGGTCGATTAGAAAGGCTTGCTCGCTGAAATGTTTCAGGGAGCGTTTGATAGTGATGAGTGGAGGTCGTTTGACCGCTGACCCATTACGGATGCAGGCAATGAGGCAGTGATCGCTGAGATTTTGGTTAGGATGATATCTATGAGGGTGCCAGTGTTTACGGCTTTGGGGTGGTACCTGGTGAGTTCATTAATAATTTGTGAGATTGAGGGCATCAAGCTTGGATTGTAGGATGGCTGGTGTGTTAATAACCTCTTACATCTAGACGTTCCGCTAGCGGAACACCTGCTCCAATATCCAATGATAGGCGTGGCGCGAATTTGAAATTCCTCAAAAATACAAAAACTTCAATTTTTCAAACATATGACTATTTCACAGCAGTTTAAAGACAAGACTCTCCTTTATCTAACCACATTGTCCGATTTCAAAAAGTCTTTACAGCGAAAGCAAAACATTAGATTATGTCAGCAGAGTACCAAGCCAGAAATAATCAGACACCCATTTTTCAAGCTAGCATATAAACTTCCGGGGAATTCGCTAACAATTTACTAAATTACTCACGATAAACGTTCACAAAAAGCATAACAAATATTTTAAGAATTATAGATACAGAACCCCTCTATGCACTCGATATGTCCGATTTTAAAATAGCTTTTTGGTGAAAGCACATTTTGCAATATTCTAAGTACATAGCCCAGCCATCACGGGCTAGCTATTTAGACACCCGGCAAGTTTAGCCTTCACCAAAATCAGATTTACTATTATAAAAGTTTGATTACCTTTTGTTGTCTTCGTCAGAATGCACTCCCAGGACTGCTACTTCAATAACAAATGTTGGTTTGGTCCAAAATAATCCATCGTTATATCCAAATAGCAGCGTTTTGTTCGTGCGTCCCAGACACTATCCGAAATGGTAAATCAGGGTCGTGCGCATGGCGCAATTCGTGACAAAAAATGTCTAAATATTCCATTACCGTACTTCGAAGCATGTCAACCGCTGTTTAAAATAAATTTTTATGCAATTTATCTCGTAAAAAAGCGATAATATTCCAACCGGGAATCTCCTTTTCGGCAAACAGAGGAAAAATCACAAAGACGGGGGCGGCCAGGGCACGCGCCTAAGCCCACAGTCCCTTGATCGGCCACTTGAGAAAGGCGATAATGTGTTTCAGCCTGGGGCTGGGATGACGACATTCAGGTTTTTCCCGGGCTCTGAGCGCCCATGGAAGACGTAGGAAGTGTCACGTTAGAGCAGAGATCCTTTGTAAAAGATAGAGATGGCAAAGAAGTTCAAGAAATGGTCAGACAGGCCACTTCCTGTAAAGGAATCTCTCAGGTTTTGACCTGCCATTTGAGTTCTGTTATACTCACAGACACCATTCAAACAGTTTTAGAAACTTTGGAGTGTTTTCTATCCAAAGCCAATAATTATATGCATATTCTAGTTACTGGACAGGAGTAGTAACCAGATTAAATCGGGTACGTTTTTTATCCAGCCGTGAAAATACTGCCCCCTAGCCATAACAGGTTAAGCATGTCCCAGTTTAGGTCACCTAGTAGCACGAGCTCTGAAGATAGGTGGGGGGCAATCAGTTCACATATGGTGTCCAGAGCACAGCTGGCGGCCGAGGGTGGTCTATAGCAGGCGGCAACGGTAAGAGACTTGTTTTTAGAGAGATGGATTTTTGAAAGTAGAAGTTTAAATTGTTTGGGTACAGACCTGGATAGTAGGACAGAACTCTGCAGGCTATCTCTGCAGTAGATTGCAACACCGCCCCCTTTGGCCGTTCTATCTTGTCTGAAAACGTTGTAGTTAGGGATGGAGATTTCAGAGTTTTTGGTGGACTTCCTAAGCCAGAATTCAGACATGGCTAGGACATCCGGGTTGGCAGAGTGTGCTAAAACAGTGAATAAAACAAACTTAGGTAGGAGGCTTCTAATGTTAACATGCATGAAACCAAGGCTATTACGGTTACAGAAGTCATCAAAAGAGAGCACCTGGGGAGTAGGAGTAGAGCTAGGCACTGCAGGGCCTGGATTCACCTCAACATCACCAGAGGAGCAGAGAAGGATGAGGTTAAGGGTACGGCTAAAAGCTATAAGAATTGGTCGTCTGTGACGTCCGGAATAGAGAGAAAAAGGAGCAGGTTTCTGGGGGCGATAAAATAGCTTCAAGGTATAATGTACAGACAAAGGTATGGTAGGATGTGAATTCAGTGGAGGGAAACCTAGGCATTTAGTGATGATGAGAGAGATATTGTCTCTAGAAACATCATTGAAACCAGAAAATATCATAGCATGTGTGGGTGGAGGAACTGAGAGGTTGGATAAGGTAAGGCAAGGCTAGAGGCTCTACAGGCTAGAGGCTCTACAGTGAAATAAGCCAATAAACACTAACCAGAACAGCAATGGACAAGGCATATTGACATTAAGGAGACGCATGCTTAGCCGAGTGATCAAAGGGTCCAGTGAGAATTAGGTAGCTAGCCGAGCCATAGGTAGCAAGCTGGTAGAAGATGGAGGGAGGTCTGTTTTTAGCCACCTCGTGCGTTTCCGTCTGTAGATTAGTGGGGTTCCGTGTGGTAGGGGGGACCAGTCCAATTGGCAAAATAGTTATAGTTATAATGGCCCAAAAAGTTGTCCGATAGACCTATTCAGACAGCAGCCGGTAAGACAGCTAACGATTAGCGGGCCGCAGATGGGTGTTCAGGTTACGTCGCGACGGAGGGGCCAGTTGGATAACTCCCTCGGGCAGATAACGTTGGTGGTCCAGTTGTGAAGGCCCGATGGGGCTCCGCATCGGCAGTAAAAAACGGGTCCGGATAGGTGATTGTAGCCCAGGAGTGGCTGAAGGAACTCTTCAGCTGGCTAGCTCCAGAATAGCCCAGGAGTGGCTGATGGAACTCTTCAGCTGGCTAGCTCCGGAATAATTTATGTTAGCTCTAGGATCGACGTTTGCCAATAGTCACTCAGGTAGCAGCTAGCTCGCTGCAAGATCCATGTGTAAAAGTCCAGAGCCTGCGGGGATATGGAGAGAGAATAGGTCCGGTATGCTCTGGTCTGAGTCGCGCTGTACAGAAACTGGCGTGAAGAAGTCTATTCACGCCAGCTAACCTCACAACGGAAGTGCTCTTTAAGTATTGGACTAGTCGTACGTGGTGTGATCATGGTTAATGACTTCTAATAATTTTCCTCCTGAATGGAAGATTCTATTTATTAGTGACGTGTGTTAACCATTGGAAGAATGCACTGGAGATTCCCTTCCACGTGTTGCACTCTGAGTGACTCCTATGTCGCTGTTGTCAAGGGTAATTTGATTGGTTAGGTCTCTAACCTTCTAACTGGTTGTAGCTGGACTGACTGTTGCTGGTATTGGTACTCAAGGGGACCAGTTATCCTACCAATTTATTCTGAAATATTATACCTCCGGAACACATGATTGGAGCATTTTACTAGTTGTATTGTAGTTGAACCTACACATGGCAAGGAATGATTATTGTTGCCATTTGTTTTAGAGGTGGACAAGTCCACTGGACTTCCTTTATGACCAGTGTGGTACACCTAAGTACTATCTTAGATGTGTTCTAAGATAATCCCCGTCTAGGGGTCTGTCTGCTCCTCACTGTTCTCATAGGGGAGTTTACAACTAGATTTGATTTACGCTATGGCGGCCTTGTACGGTGTTGTCCGTAGTCTCGACCCCCCCACCTGCCTCGATGAGGCTCATCATGGGTCTGGGCTACTATTCCCCCCCTTTGTGCCCCCCCTACCAGCGGGTGGTGTTGGTGTCCAAGGCGCAAACTAAAAGGTCAGACCCTATGTACGAGTTGTCGGCGGCCGCATTGTTATGAGAATGGCTGTAACCTTTCAACCAAATCTCCTGGTGTTTGTGCTTCAAAACGCTCAGTGGCTGTCGAGGCCTGTCAGTCAACACTGCGTCTGCATGTGGCAACCTCTTCAGTACCTTTGAACTGAGACGAGGATATCGGTTTGTGATATCGCAAAGTGTTTCACCAGTGGGAGTCCTCGGACCAGTTGCTGGACTAACGCGATTAGTGTCATTGTAAGGGGTGACAGTCCTCAACAAAGAGGAAGGTGTATCATCAGAAGCAGAGCGTACTCTGTGCATCGATGTTTTTCTTGCTGAGATGGCCGCAGTGCTTGCGGAAGTGTGTGAAGGGCAAGAGGAGTTCATCTCAACTACCGTATTGCACGACTGCAAGGAGGAGGGAAGTTGCTTATTCACAGACAGCTGGCTCGAAATTATGAAAAAAATGGTCAAGGAGGTTGGCTGATGGAATGTGTCAAGATATCGTAATATCTCCTTGGATCGGATTCTGCACATAGAGGTTTCTAAACGTCTTTTTCCCAAGGGGTGCTTTCGACAGATACCCCTCGTGAATGACTGCATTGCAGCTAGCGTTAGGGGTAGACAGTGTAGTCAGTGGAGAAGGCACTTTGGCCTGGTTGGTTTTCCAATCCATCAATGGAAGTAACCAATCCATCAAATCTGCTCCAAGTAGCAGGGGTACAGTTTCGAGGCAGGTAACATCCACAGGGTGAACTAGCGATATGTCCTGGAAGTGTAGTTTCAGCATGACTCTCAATGTGAGAGGCGAGGTAGTCTGTGTCGCGTCGTTCCACTTTTAAAACTTCTTATGGCTTGAATCCCGTTAGCGGGATCGATATGACAACAGCCAGTGGAAGTGCAGGGCGCCAAATTCAAAACAACAAAAATCTCATAATTAAAATTATACACAATTTTAAAGCTTTACTTCTTGTTAATCCAGCCACAGTGTTTGATTTCAAAAAGGCTTTACGGTGAAAGCAAACCATATGATTATTTTAGGTCAGCGCCTATACACAAAACAACACAGCCATTTTCCAGCCAAAGAGAGGAGTAACAAAAAGCAGAAATAGAGATAAAATGAATCACTAACCTTTGATGATCTTCATCAGATGACACTCACATGACTTCATGTTACACAATACATGTATGTTTTGTTCGATAAAGTTCATATTTATATCCAAAAATCTCAGTTTACATTGGCGCGTTATGTTCAGTAATCTTTTGCCTCCAAACCGTCCGGTGATTTTGCAGAGAGCCACATCAATTTACAGAAATACTCATCATAAATGTTGATGAAAGTTGTACAGTTGTTATACATGGAACTTTAGATAAATTTCTCCTGAATGCAACCGCTGTGTCAGATTTCAAAAAAGCTTTACCGAAAAAGCAATAATCTGAGTACGGCGCTCAGACACAAAAACATGCCGTACAATATATCCGCCATGTTGGAGTCAACAATAGTCAGAAATAGCATTATAAATATTCACTTACCTTTGATGATCTTCATCAGAATGCACTCCCAGGAATCCCAGTTCAACAATAAATGTTTGTTTTGTTCGATAAAGTCCATCCTTTATGTCCAAATACCTCCTTTTTGTTCACGCCTTCACTTCACAAATCCAAATTCACGACGCTGCGGTCAGACGAAAACAAAAAAAATCCCATTACAGTTCGTAGAAACATGTCAAATGATGTACAGAATCAATCTTTAGGATGTTTTTATCGTAACTCTGCAATAAAGTTTCAAATCCTTTGTCTTCAGAAATGCAATGGAACTGAGCTAGCTCTCACGTGAGCGCGCATGGCTGAGCCTCATGCCCTGCTGGCAGTGTTCTGACTCCAGGAGCTCTTATTCATCCTCACTTCACAGTAGAAGCCTCAAACAAGGTTCTAAAGACTGTTGACATCTAGTGGATGCCTTAGGAAGTGCAAAATGACCCCACAGACACTGTAGTTTGGATAGGCAGTCACATGAAAAACTACAAACCACTTCCTGTTAGGATTCTTTTCTCAGGTTTTTGCCTGCCATATGAGTTCTGTTATCCTGTTAGGGCTAGGGGGCAGTATTGACACAGCCGGATAAAAAAACGTACCCGATTTAATCTGGTTACTACTCCTGCCCAGTAACTAGAATATGCATATAATTATTGGCTTTGGATAGAAAACACCCTAAAGTTTCTAAAACTGTTTGAATGGTGTCTGTGAGTATAACAGAACTCAAATGGCAGGCCAAAACCTGAGAAGATTCCATGCAGGAAGTGGCCTGTCTGACAAGTTGTGTTTCATCTTGGCTCTTTTTATTGAAGACTGAGGATCTTTGCTCTAACGTGACACTTCCTACGGCTCCAATAGGCTCTCAGAGCCCGGGAAAAAGCTGAACGATATTGAGGTAGGCTCTGGCTGAAACACATTATCGCTTTTGGCAAGTGGCCGATCAGAGTACTATGGGCTTAGGCGCGTGCCCGAGTCGACCTAAAGCTTTATTTTCTTTCGTCTGTTTACCTAAACGCAGATTCCCGGTCGGAATATTATCGCTTTTTTATGAGAAAAATGGCATAAAAATTGATTTTAAACAGCGGTTGACATGCTTCGAAGTACGGTAATGGAATATTTAGAATTTTTTGGTCACGAATTGCGCCATGCTCGTCACCCTTATTTACCCTTTCGGATAGTGTCTTGAACGCACGAACAAAACGCCGCTGTTTGGATATAACTATGGATTATTTTGAACCAAACCAACATTTGTTATTGAAGTAGAAGTCCTGGGAGTGCATTCTGACGAAGACAGCAAAGGTAATAACATTTTTCTTATAGTAAATCTGACTTTGGTGAGTGCTAAACTTACTGGGTGTCTAAATAGCTAGCCCTGTGATGCCGGGCTATCTACTGAGAATATTGCAAAATGTGCTTTCAGCGAAAAGCTATTTTAAAATCAGACATATCGAGTGCATAGAGGAGTTCTGTATCTATAATTCTTAAAATAATTGTTGTGCTTTTTGTAAACGTTTATCGTGAGTAATTTAGTAAATTCACCGGCAGTGTTCGGTGGGAATGCTAGTCACATGCTATTCACATGCTAATGTAAAAAGCTTGTTTTTGATATATATATGAACTTGATTGAACAAAACATGCATGTATTGTATAACATAATGTCCTAGGTGTGTCATCTGATGAAGATCATCAAAGGTTAGTGCTGCATTTAGCTGTGGTTTGGGTTTATGTGACATTATATGCTAGCTTGAAAAATGGGTGTCTGATTATTTCTGTCTGGGTACTCTGCTGACATAATCTAATGTTTTGCTTTCGTTGTAAAGCCTTTTTGAAATCGGACAGTGTGGTTAGATTAACGAGAGTCTTGTCTTTAAAATGCTGTAAAATAGTCATATGTTTGAAAAATTGAAGTTTTTGCATTTTTGAGGTTTTTGAATAACACGCCACGGGATTACACTGGCTGTTACGTAGGTGGGACGATTTGGTGCCACCTACCCTAGAGAGGTTAAACTCACAGACATCATTCAAACAGTTTTAGAAACTTCAGAGTGTTTTCTATCCAAATCTACTAATAATATGCATATTCTAGTTTCTGGGCAAGAGTAGTAACCAGTTTAATGTGGGTACGTTTTTTCATCCGGCCGTGAAAATACTGCCCCCTACACCCCAACAGGTTAACTGATCGTCTTTGGTCTGCAGCGTTTTGAGGAGAACCGTGTTACTTTGAGTAACGTTCAACAAAACTCCATGCATGTTATCAAGTTGAGCGCTCCTGTTTGTAGATAACTCTTCAGATTTATCTAGTTTGGCGTGGACATCACTGTATTTAGTTTTGGCTAAATCGAGTTGTTCCTGAAGCATATGATTTTGTTCCTGTAGAAGACGATTGTGTTGAAGAGCTTGTGCTTGTTCATCATCATAAGTTTTTGCAATTACATTTCATTGTTCAGTTTTCAAGCGCAGTTCCATAGCTAGCAGGGTTTTTCCCTTTTCTGCATTTGTCATTGGTTTCCCGGTTCTTTCCACCTGTCCCTTTATGTCTACCATTACCTGCTTGTGCTTCAGCTGTGCACTGCGGTATTGGACCGATGCCAATCTCGGGTGGCAAGACATCAGGGCTAGACTGGAGAGAACCTTTACGAGGCCTGCACCCGACGGTTGATTTTGGAAAGCGTTGTTTGCTGGTTTTCCGCTAATGGCATAATTAGGGTTGGTATCGCTGCTGAGGTCAGAGATCAATCCATTTATGGATGGAGGTTCACTAATTAGCGGGCGAGTGGGGACTACCCCCTCTGATAGCTTGCACATTATTAGAACATTTGAAAGGAAAAAAAGATTTTTATAATTTTCCATGGTTTGCTTTTGGAATATATTGAGAGCTGCAAAGATGATTTTAATCTATTTATAGACATTGATGAACCATCAGTACTGTACCAGTACTGTGGGAGTTGGACGTGAATGAATTTGCAAAAACAAATTCAATTAATGAATGATAATGATTAATCATACCTGGATAGGCTATCTGGGAATTAAACTTTAAATTAACCTGGGAACTTGGTTCATCTAGGTTACTATTGCAAAGTTTAACATGTCTCATTTAATTGGAAGAACCTAAAAAGGTATGTTCGACAATTGAAATAATTAAATTGAATGAGACGATGATACCCAAGCAATTGAGATCGCTGGATTATCATAAAAGTAACCAGTAGTTTCAATGTTAGGTACATTCACCACTATGGTACCCTTCCCCTAAGGCCAAAGCCATATGGGATTCCCTCTGGAGGCGGGACTGATTGATTGTGCTTTGCAAAAGCAGATTTTACTGATTGATCAAATTGAATGAATAATCAAACCTGTATAGGCTATCTGGGAATTAAACTTTAAATTAACTTGAGAGCTTTGCTTCATCTAAGTTAATGTGGAAAAAGTTCATCTTGTCTCATTGTAGAAGCCCAATCAATTTGGATATTATTTAAAAGATCCACTTGAAAAGTAAATCTGGCAATTTCACTTGTTAGTTAAATTGAATGAGACGTCGATATCCAGTCAATTGCGATTGGCTGGATATCTTAACGTGATCCACGTTTGGATTTCCCCTACTTCTTTTAAGAGATGTACTTGCGATTCTTCTCCACCAGTGATGCAGAATGCTGAAATCAAACGGAAGTACAAAGTGCGGGACTTCTGTCGCGCAAGGCGAAGGAATTTAAACTGGGATTCTCTGCCTCTAACCCTATTACAGGGGCTAAGTCACTGGCTTACTGGTGCTCTTCCATGCCGTCCATGGGAGGGGTGCGTCACTTGAGTGGGTTGAGTCACTGACGTGGTCTTCCTGTCTGGGTTGGCGCCCCCCCCCCCCCCTCTTTGTGGGCTTTACTCGGCCTTGTCTTAGGACGGTAAGTTGGTGGTTGGAGACATCCCTCCAGTGGTGTGGGGGCTGTGCTTTGGCAAAGTGGGTGGGGTTATATCCTGCCTGTTTGGCCCTGTCCGGGGGTATCATCGGATGGGGCCACAGTGTCTTCTGATCCCTCCTGTCTCAGCCTCCAGTATTTATGCTGCAGTAGTTTATGTGTCGGGGGGCTAGGGTCAGTCTGTTACATCTGGAGTATTTCTCTTGTCTTATCCGGTGTCCTGTGTGAATTTAAATATGCTCTCTCTAATTCTCTCTTTCTCTCTTTCTTTCTTTCTCTCGGAGGACCTGAGCCCTAGGACCATGCCTCAGGACTACCTGGCATGATGACTCCTTGCTGTTCCCAGTCCACCTGGCCTTGCTGCTGCTCCAGTTTCAACTGTTCTGCCTGCGGCTATGGAACCCTGACCTGTTCACCGGACGTGCTTGTTGTACCCTCGACAACTACTATGATTATTATTATTTGACCATGCTGGTCATTTATGAACATTTTAACATCTTGACCATTTTCTGTTATAATATCCACCCGGCACAGCCAGAAGAGGACTGGCCACCCCTCATAGCCTGGTTCCTCTCTAGGTTTCTTCCTAGGTTTTTGGCCTTTCTAGGGAGTTTTTCCTAGGGAGTTTTTCCTAGCCACCGTGCTACTTTCACATGCATTGCTTGCTGTTTGGGGTTTTAGGCTGGGTTTCTGTACAGCACTTTGAGATATCAGCTGATGTACGAAGGGCTATATAAATACATTTTATTTGATTTGATTTGAAATAATGTTTCCATTTTGTTAGCTTAGCATCTCGTGCAAGCTAATCCTACTTTGTTCAGCAATCTCATTTCCAAGCACAAAATAGGGTCCCCTTCACCATGAAAAGGGTGGGTTTACTAGTGACGTCTCACATTAACCCATTAGGCATACTTTGCTAGCGTTATGTTGACCGGAGTGACACGGTACATAAATACAGATATGCCTATGCCACACTGGCTTAGTGCGGTAGGCGGACAGAATACTTCGGCTCAAGCACCGAATACACACTCAACCAATTTGTATAGAAAGCAGTCTGTTTGTACAATTCTGTTTGCACAACTGACATATAGAATTCCACAGCAAAGTCCAATTCTATCTTAGATTCCTCGCACGGGGGCATCATAAATGTTGTGTCTTTGGCATCATTAAAACTGAAGACTTATATATCAAATAACTCAGTAATTATTATTACACGATTAAACTGATTAATCATGTAACTGTAATTAACTAGGAAGTCGGGGCACCAAGGAAAATGTTCAGATTACAAAGTTATAATTTTCCTAATATAACTTTCGGATATTTTAATATCTGATCAATTAGTCTTCAAATTAATTAATTATTCTTTACCTCACGTTGGTCTCATTCCAAACGTCATAAATTGTTGGTTATCTGCATGAACCGTCTTCACTATGAGTCATCAATAGTCTTAAATCATTTATTTACTAACTAAGTAATTTGGGAATAATTGCAATCAATATACATATTTACGCTCAGTGTGTCATCGGGATCGCTGTTGGAGAGTCTCTCTCTCTCTCTCTCTCTCTCTCTCTCTCTCCTCTCTCTCTCTCTCTCTCTCTCTCTCTCTCTCTCTCACTCTCTCTCACTCTCTCTCTGTTAGAATGAATAGTTCAGAGTGACATTTAGCAATGTCGTTATAGAATAGATGTTTCGGCGGTTTTCGGTCTTCGCGTTCAATGATACCGAATTCCTAGCTGCAGACTAGTAATTAGTATCAAAGATTTGTTCTTATTCTGTCGGTATTGATAGTCTTAGAGTTTCAACAACCATTACAACCTTAGCTTATACTCAGGTTTTATGGTCTGGTCTCAAACCTTAGCTCTCTCGTGGAAATCGAGGTAGGCTGGTCTCGTCTCAACCCTTAGTCCTCTCGTAATTGAGGTAAGCTCAGTCTGGTGATAGAAAACCCGGGTGGGGGTTTTATTCGGAAGAGCAGAAAAGGGCCTGTCCCATGACGCCAGACCATAACTGTGCTCATGGGCGGTCCTCTGATTTAGTTAAACTCCAAAGGGAATTGGAGTTTCCTTCGTTAACCTCTATGGGCTAGGCGGCACGAATTCGTCCCACCTACGTAACAGCCACTTGAAGCCTGTGGCGCGATTTTCAAAACCTTAAAAATCCTATTACTTCAATTTCTCAAACATATGACTATTTTACAGCTATTTAAAGACAAGACTCTCGTTAATCTAACCACACTGTCCGATTTCAAAAAGGCTTTACAACGAAAGCAAAACATTAGATTATGTCAGCAGAGTACCAAGCCAGAAATAATCAGACACCCATTTTTCAAGCTAGCATATAATGTCACCAAAACCCAGAAGACAGCTAAATGCAGCACTCACCTTTGATGATCTTCATCAGATGACAACCCTAGGACATTATGTTATACAATACATGCATGTTTTGTTCAATCAAGTTCATATTTATATCAAAAACCAGCTTTTTACATTAGCATGTGACGTTCAGAACTAGCATACCCCCCGCAAACTTCCGGGGAATTCGCTAACATTTTACTAAATTACTCACGATAAATGTTCACAAAAAGCATAACAATTATTTTAAGAATTATAGATACAGACCTCCTCTATGCACTCGATATGTCAGATTTTAAAATAGCTTTTTGGTGAAAGCACATTTTGCAATATTCTAAGTACATAGCCCAGGCATCACGGGCTAGCTATTTAGACACCCGGCAAGTTTAGCACTCACCATAATCATATTTACTATTATAAAAGTTTGATTACCTTTTGTTGTCTTCGTCAGAATGCACTCCCAGGACTGCTACTTCAATAACAAATGTTGGTTTGGTCCAAAATAATCCATCGTTATATCCGAATAGCGGCGTTTTGTTCGTGCGTTCCAGACACTATCCGAAATGGTAAAGAAGGGTCGTGCGCATGGCACAATTCGTGACAAAAAAATTCTAAATATTACATTACCGTACTTCGAAGCATGTCAACCGCTGTTTAAAATCAATTTTTACGCCATTTTTCTCGTAGAAAAGCGATAATATTCCGACAGGGAATCTCCTTTTCGGCAAACAGAGGAAAAAATCACAAAGGCGGGGGGGGTCGGGTCACGCGCCTAAGCCCAGAGTCCCTTGATCAGCCACTTGAGAAAGGCGATAATGTGTTTCAGCCTGGGGCTGGGATGACGACATTCTGTTTTTTCCCGGGCTCTGAGCGCCTATGGACGACGTAGGAAGTGTCACGTTAGAGCAGAGATCCTTAGTAAAAGATAGAGATGGAAAAGAAGTTCAAGAAATGGTCAGACAGGCCACTTCCTGTAAAGGAATCTCTCAGGTTTTGACCTGCCATTTGAGTTCTGTTATACTCACAGACACCATTCAAACAGTTTTAGAAACTTTAGGGTGTTTTCTATCCATATGTAATAAGTATATGCATATTCTAGTTACTGGGTAGGAGTGGTAACCAGATTAAATCGGGTATGTTTTTTATCCAGCCGTGTCAATACTGCCCCCTAGCCCTAACAGGTTAAACAGTCTAAAATCAAATTACATCATTTCACAAATAGTTTCATCTTTACTCATTCATTTTATACAACCATTAGATGTAAGCCTCATAACTAAGACTCTTCTATAAACATGGTTATGGTAATGTGGCTGTATTGTCTCTCATGAGTTTCACAAAATTGTACCAAACGGACCAGTTCGTAGCTGGGTTCTTCACCGATCTTTTATACCTTCTCCAGAACATGAATATCGTTCGGTTCTCCAGTTTGTGAGGTGGAAGAAATTCCTTTCTTCTCTCTATGAAACTCTATACTGTCTGGCCATGAGGAGAGGATCTCTTCCAGGAATTTACGACCTCTCTGACCACAGCAGCCTGAGTGTAGGAGAGAGAGAGAGGAATGGTGATCGTTGTGTCCAAAGAGGGCAACGTCATGACAACATGAACCCTAGTTTAGAACACTGTTAACATGAACCACAGGTTAGAACACTGCTAACATGAACCCCAGGTTAGAACACTGTTAACATGAACCCCAGGTTAGAACACTTCTTAACCTGCACAACAGGTTATAGACTGATAATTTGAACCCCATGTTAGAACACTGCTAACATGGACCCCCGGTTAGAACACTGCTAACATTAACCTCTCTGGGCTAGGAGGACGAATTCGTCCCACCTACTCAACAGCCAGTTGAATCCTGTGGCGCGTTATTCAAATACCTTAGAAATGCTATTACTTCAATTTCTCAAACATATGACTATTTTACAGCATTTTAAAGACAAGACTCTCGTTAATCTAACCACACTGTCCGATTTCAAAAAGGCTTTACAACGAAAGCAAAACATTAGATTATGTCAGCAGAGTACCCAGCCAGAAATAATCAGACACCCATTTTTCAAGCTAGCATATAATGTCACATAAACCCAGAAGACAGCTAAATGCAGCACTCACCTTTGATGATCTTCATCAGATGACACACCTAGGACATTATGTTATAAAATACATGCATGTTTTGTTCAATCAAGTTCATATTTATATCAAAAACCAGCTTTTTACATTAGCATGTGACGTTCAGAACTAGCATACCCCCCGCAAACCTCCGGTGAATTTACTAAATTACTCACGATAAATGTTCACAAAAAACATAACAATTATTTTAAGAATTATAGATACAAAACTCCTTTGTGCAATCGAGGTGTCCGATTTTAAAATAGCTTTTCGGTGAAAGCACATTTTGCAATATTCTCAGTAGATAGCCCAGCCATCACGGCTAGCTATTTAGACACCCACCAAGTTTAGCCCTGACCAAAGTCAGATTTACTATTACAAAAGTTTGATTACCTTTGATGTTCTTCGTCAGAATGCACTCCCAGGACTGCTACTTCAATAACAAATGTTGGTTTGGTCCAAAATAATCCATCATTATATCCAAATAGCGGCGTTTTGTTCGTGCGTTCAAGACACTATCCGAAGTGTAAATAAGAGTCACGAGCATGGCGCAATTCGTGACAAAAAATGTCTAAATATTCCATTACCGTACTTCGAAGCATGTCAACCGCTGTTTAAGATCCATTTTTATGCCATTTTTCTCGTAAAAAAGCGATAATATTCCGACCGGGAATCTGCATTTAGGTAAACAGAGGAAAGAAAACAAAGCATTCGGTCGACGCGGGCACGCGCCTGAGTCTCACAGTACTGTAACCAGCCACTACCCAAACGCGCTCCTTTTTTTCTGCCAGAGCCTGCAAAGCCACGATTCAGCTTTTTGCCACCTTCTGAGAGCCTATGGGAGCCGTAAGAAGTGTCACGTTATAGCAGAGATCCTCAGTCTTCAATAAACAGAGGCAAGAAGAACGACACCTTGTCAGACAGGCCACTTCCTGCATGAAATCTTCTCAGGTTTTTGCCTGCCATATGAGTTATGTTATACTCACAGACACCATTCAAACCGTTTTAGAAACTTTAGGGTGTTTTCTATCCAAAGCCAAATAATTATATGCATATTCTAGTTACTGGGCAGGAGTAGTAACCAGATTAATTCGGGTACGTTTTTTATCCGGCCGTGTCAATACTGCCCCCTAGCCCTAACAGGTTAACCCCAGGTTAGAACACTGCAAACTTAAACCCCAGGTTATAACACTGCTAACATGGATCCCAGGTTAGAACACTCTTAACATAAACCCCAGGTTAGAACACAGCTAATGTGGTACCCAGGTTAGATCACTGCTAACATGGACCCCGGGTTTGACCCTCATGTTTCTGCTAGTTGTCACTAGAATGTTGTGAGTCGTGTTGTAACTTGTGTTGTAACATAAGTCCTTCCCATACATTCCATTTTCCGTTCATTTGACAAAAACATAATGAACAAAAAGATCAAACTAAAACCTTTGTGCATAAAGCTATGGCCTCTGGTACTCTGTGACAGTGTAACTCTATCCTGTGAACGTCAGTACAGCTGCACATACCTGGCTAAGGATTAACCATTGTTTTGATGTGTGAAGTAAAATCCCTGCCCAGGGGTAATGGAAGAGAGTATTGTTTCTTTGTGGATGCTGAGATATTATCTTTCCCTGCTCCTGTAGAACTTACTGCCTCAACCAGCAGACCATCAAGGAGACGTTCAGAGAGTGTACTGTGCTCACCATCGCCCATCGACTCAACACCATCAACATTGACTGTGACCGGATCTCGGTGAGGCTTGCAATGCGTCTGCACATCTTCTTAGGCAAAGTCATAGCCCTTCTTCATCTTCACTGAGTCATTGACAGTACTGTAGATACACTTGATATTAAATAGCTTACACACATTTCTTCTTCCTACTGTAAAATACGATGTCAAAGAATAGCTCAGGGTCAGACTTTACAATCGGCCATTTAAGCAAATTACTACACAGAGTTTAGCTGTAAATGTTAAGTTTATTAATTTGACCATTTTAAAAAACAAGCTCACATAAAACTTGAAAAACCCATGCATGCACATGAGAAAAATCATCGAAGATAACACACAATAAAGTCTGGGACTTATTTCCATTGTGGTCCTCTTAAAAAAAGATGGCTAGGTAAGATCCAACATGGTTGAACACAGTATGACAGCGAGATAATAAAACATAAAAACAAAGAAGAACATCTATCTTATCATTGCAGTTATATCGTAGAGGCACAGCAGCCATCAAACAGTTTTTTACTTATCTTTAAGCTGCCCAGAGAGGACATTGTTTTTATGGGCAGAGGCAACTCATTCCATTCTGAGGCTCAAGTATATGCAGTGCCTTGCAAAAGTATTCATCCCCCTTGGTATTTCTCCTATTTTGTTGCAGTACAACCTGTATTTTAAATTGATTTTTATTTGGATTTCATGTAATGGACATACACAAAATAGTCCAAATTGGTGAAGTGAAAAGGGAAAAAAACGAAAAAGTGGTGCATGCAAAAGTGGTGTGTGCATTCACCCCCTTTGCTATGAAGTCCCTAAATAAGATATGGTGCAACCAATTACCTTCAGAAGTCACATAATTAGTTAAATAAAGTCCACCTGTGTGCAATCTAAGTGTCACATGATCTGTCACATGATCTCAGTTTATATACACCTGTTCTGAAAGGCCCCAGAGTCTGCAACACAACTAAGCAAGGGGCACAACCAAGCAAGTGGCACCATGAAGACCAAAGAGCTCTCCAAACAGGTCAGGGACAAAGTTGTGGAGAAGTACAGATCAGGGATGGGTTATAAAACAATATCAGGAACTTTGAACATCCCACAGAGCACCATTAAATCCATAATTAAAAAATGGAAAGAATATGGCACCACAACAAACCTGACAAGAGAGGGCCGCCCACCAAAACTCACAGACTAGGCAAGGAGGGCATTAATCAGAGAGGCAACAAAGAGACCAAATATGACCATGAAGGAGCTGCAAAGCTCCATAGCGGAGATTGGAGAATCTGTCCATAGGACCACTTTAAGCCGTACACTCCAAAGAGCTGGGCTTTACAGAAGAGTGGCCATTGATTACAAAAAAAAAGCAAACATGTTTGGTGTTCGCCAAAAGGCATGTGGGAAACTCCCCAAACATATGGAAGAAGGTACTCTGGTCAGATGAGACAAAAATGTAGCTTTTTGGCCATCAAGGAAAACGCTATGTCTGGTACAACACCTCTCATTACCCTGAGAACACCATCCCCACAGTGAAACATGGTGGTGGCAGCATCATGCTGTGGGGATGTTATTAATCGGCAGGGACTGGGAAACTGGTCAGAATTGAAGGAGTAATGGATGACGCTAAATACAGGGAAATTCTTGAGGGAAACCTGTTTCAGTCTTCCAGAGATTTGAGACTGGGATGGAGGTTGACCTTCCAGCAGGACAATGACCCTAAGCACACTGCTACAGCAACACTCGAGTGGTTTAAGGGGAAACATTTAAATGTCCTGGAATGGCCTAGTCAAAGCAGTTTTGCCTTGAAGAATGGGAAATAATCCCAGTGGCTAGATGTGCCAAGCTTATAGAGACATACCACAAGAGACTTGCAGCTGTAACTGCTGCAAAAGGTGGCTCTACAAAGTATTGACCTTTGAGGGGTGAATAGTTATGCACAAAAACGATTTCTTCTTTGTTTCACAATAACAAATATTTTGCGTATTCAACTTGGTAGGCATCTTGTGTAAATCAAATGATACAACCCCCCCCCCCCCAAAAAAATCTATTTTAATTCCAAGTTGTGAGGAAACAAAATAGGAAAAATGCCCAGGGGATGAATACTTTCGAATGCCGCTGTAAGACATTACCTTTCCCAGCATTACTCCTGAACCTGTATAAACACAGATTAGCAACACCTGATCTTGTGCTGTGATTGTGTGCATCCCTAACATGGGGAAAGTATTCATTTAGATATCTGGGCGCAGAACCATAAATACTCCTGTCAACCAAACCCAGTCTAATCTGGGACACCCTAGCCTCAACAGGTAGGCAGTTGAGTTCCTGAAAGGAGCTACTGCCTATGTGAGTATGTGGACTCACCTTCAAAACTACCCTGATCATCTTATTCTGGGCTATCTGGAGCTTCCCCTTCATAAGCTTATAAAAGCCCCAAAACCAGGAAGTACTAGTGTAGTCAAAATGGCATTGAATGAGGGCAGTGGCTAGCACTCTCAAGGAGTCCTTATCAAGCAGCTTGGACTTTCTCTCCAAAAATGTAGTCCTGGCATTATCCTTCCCTAGCACTTTAGTGGTCATGCTCACACCTCCCAAGCTTCCAATCAAGGATGCATCCCAGGTAGCTAACAGAGGTTTTACGTGACAGCCGGACCATTACTCCTTTGTCATACCCCCTCTTAGTGAGGCCAGGTAGGAAGAGAGGTACCCATGCCAGCCCCCTCTTAGTGAGGCCAGGTAGGAAGAGAGGTACCCAGGCCAGCCCCCTCTTAGTGAGGCCAGGTGGGAAGAGAGGTACCCAGGCCAGCCCCCTCTTAGTGAGGCCAGGTAGGAAGAGAGGTACCCAGGCCAGCCCCCTCTTAGTGAGGCCAGGTGGGAAGAGAGGTACCCAGGCCAGCCCCCTCTTAGTGAGGCCAGGTGGGAAGAGAGGTACCCAGGCCAGCCCCCTTGCAGTGAGGCCAGATGGGAAGAGAGGTACCCAGGCCAGCCCCCTCTCAGTGAGGACAGGCGGGAAGAGAGTTACCCAGGCAAGCCCCCTCTCAGTGAAGACAGGCGGGAAGAGAGTTACCCAGGCCAGACCCCTCTCAGTGAGGACAGGCGGGAAGAGAGGTACCCAGGCCAGCCCATGGGCCCTGTGCCACTTTGGCCTCTTCTAGCCCACTGCCTGCAGAAGTGCCAATTAGTGCCGTTTGTGCAGCATTTGTTTCCTGTCTGCCAGGACATTGGCTGGCTGGCCATTGACAAGGGCGAAGAGAAAAGCTAAATGCCACACAGCAGGGACATTTCCACAACAGTCCCCATGTTAAACACCCCACAAATTGTCACGCTGTTTGGTAGAACAGACTTGAGACACACCTGAATTGCCTCATCCAAATGATTAAGCTGCACCCCTGATGAATGAGAGAGTAATTCTTGAGTAGGGGGCCTGCATGTATTCTATGAAGCTATAGTAGCTAAGGCAGAGATAGTGTTCTGTTGTTGATGACACTAGTTCTATAATACTATGTGTTACTGTTCCTTAATGAGTTTTAAGATGTTATAGAGTGGGCATTGTCTATTGTACCTTGTTTAAAGGTAGTCAGAATGTAATGCTAGGCCTTTATGGACCTCCTAGAAAAGGAGCTACTCTTTACCTGGTTTACGTTGTGATGGCAGACACATTATGGTAATTTTCTTAAGTGTGCTGAAGGTGCGATTGTTGCCTTTGACACAGTTGAGGACCACCCTTGCGGTGCTGAAATGCGTGCATGGATAAATGCATGGATAACAATGCTTAGGCCTGATCTTCTGTTTGACACACTTTTACAGCACCAATAGGGAATGTTCACAGCCCTGTCAGGCAGCAACAAACCCTGGTGTTTGTTGTTGGCGTGAGTCACATGAAATGGATGGTTCTGAGACAGTAGAGAACTACTGTTTCCCACTCACCCTCTATTGTCTGTGTGGATCACTCACCAGTGAAACAGCTGAAATGTTTGTTTTTAAGCAGGAAAGTATACAGGCTGTGTGGCCCTCGCCCTATTACTCTCCCCTGTGTCTGATTGCAGGTTCTAGATGCTGGGAGGATCCAGGACTTTGATGAGCCCTACGCTTTGCATTAGAACCAGGAAGGAACAGGCAAGGCAAAGTCAGCCTCCCTGGTCCACCCAGTCAACCAGGCCGCAGCCTACCTGCTCCACACAGCCAACCAGGAGGCAGCCTCCCTGCTCCACACAACCAACCAGGAGGCAGCCTCCATGCTCCACACATCCAAACAGGTAACCAATCCAACCATCCAGGAGGCAGCCTGCCTGCTCCACACAGCCAACCAGGAGGCAGCCTCCCTGCTCCATACAGCCAAACAGGTAACCAACCCAACCAACCAGGCCGCAGCCTACCTGCTCCACACAGCCAACCAGGAGGCAGCCTACCTGCTCCACACAGCCAAACAGGAGGCAGCCTCCCTGCTCCACACAGCCAAACAGGTAACCAATCCAACCAACCAGGAGGCAGCCTCCCTGCTCCACACATCCAAACAGGTAACCAACCCAGCCAACCAGGACGCAGCCTCCCTGCTCCACACAGCCAACCAGGAGGCAGCCTCCCTGCTCCACACAGCCAACCAGGAGGCAGGCTCCCTGCTCCATACAGCCAAACAGGTAACCAATCCAACCATCCAGGAGGCAGCCTCACAGCTCCATACAGCCAAACAGGTAACCAATCCAACCAACCAGGAGGCAGCCTCCCTGCTCCAAACAGCCAACCAGGAGGCAGCCTCCCTGCTCCACACAGCCAAACAGGTAACCAACCCAACCAACCAGGAGGCAGCCTCCCTACTCCACACAGCCAACCAGGAGGCAGCCTCCCTGCTCCACACAGCCAACCAGGAGGCAGCCTCCCTGCTCCACACATCCAAACATGTAACCAATCCAACCAACCAGGAGGCAGCCTCCCTGCTCCACACAGCCAACCAGGAGGCAGCCTCCCTGCTCCACACAGCCAAACAGGTAACCAACCCAACCAACCAGGAGGCAGCCTCCCTGCTCCACACAGCCAACCAGGAGGCAGCCTCCCTGCTCCACACATCCAAACAGGTAACCAATCCAACCAACCAGGAGGCAGCCTCCCTGCTCCACACAGCCAACCAGGAGGCAGCCTCCCTGCTCCACACAACCAACCAGGAGGCAGCCTCCCTGCTCCATACAGCCAACCAGGAGGCAGCCTCCCTGCTCCACACAGCCAACCAGGAGACAGCCTCCCTCCTCCACACAGCCAACCAGGAGGCAGGCTCCCTGCTCCATACAGCCAAACAGGTAACCAATCCAACCATCCAGGAGGCAGCCTCCCTGCTCCATACAGCCAAACAGGTAACCAATCCAACCATCCAGGAGGCAGCCTCCCTGCTCCACACAGCCAAAAAGGTAACCAATCCAACCAACCAGGAGGCAGCCTCCCTGCTCCACACAGCCAACCAGGAGGCAGCCTCCCTGCTCCACACAGCCAACCAGGAGGCAGCCTCCCTGCTCCATACAGCCAAACAGGTAACCAACCCAACCAACCAGGCCACAGCCTACCTGCTCCACACAGCCAACCAGGAGGCAGCCTCCCTGCTCCACACAGCCAACCAGGAGGCAGCCTCCCTGCTCCACACAGCCAACCAGGAGGCAGGCTCCCTGCTCCATACAGCCAAACAGGTAACCAATCCAACCATTCAGGAGGCAGCCTCCCTGCTCCATACAGCCAAACAGGTAACCAATCCAACCATCCAGGAGGCAGCCTCCCTGCTCCACACATCCAAACAGGTAACCAACCCAGCCAACCAGGAGGCAGCCTCCCTACTCCACACAGCCATCCAGGAGGCAGCATCCCTGATCCACACAGCCAACCAGGAGGCAGCCTCCCTGCTCCACACAGCCAACCAGGAGGCAGCCTCCTTGCTCCATACATCCAACCAGGTAACCAACCCAACCCACCAGGAGGCAGCCTCCCTGCTCCACACATCCAAACAGGTTACCAACCCAGCCAACCAGGAGGCGGCCTCCCTGCATCCACACAGCCATCCAGGAGGCAGCATCCCTGCTCCACACAGCCATCCAGGAGGCAGCCTCCCTGCTCCACACAGCCAAACAGGTAACCAACCCAACCAACCAGGAGGCAGCCTCCCTGCTCCACACAGCCAGCCAGGAGGCAGCCTCCCTGCTCCACACAGCCAACCAGGAGGCAGCCTCCCTGCTCCACACATCCAAACAGGTAACCAACCCAACCAACCAGGAGGCAGCCTCCCTGCTCCACACAGCCAGCCAGGAGGCAGCCTCCCTGCTCCACACAGCCAACCAGGAGGCAGCCTCCCTGCTCCACACAGCCAAACAGGTAACCAACCCAGCCAACCAGGAGGCAGCCTCCCTGCTCCACACAGACAACCAGGAGGCAGCCTCCCTGCTCCACACAGCCAACCAGGAGGCAGGCTCCCTGCTCCATACAGCCAACCAGGAGGCAGGCTCCCTGCTCCATACAACCAAACAGGTAACCAACCCAGCCAACCAGGAGGCAGCCTCCCTGCTCCATACAGCCAACCAGGAGGCAGGCTCCCTGCTCCATACAGCCAACCAGGAGGCAGCCTCCCTGCTCCATACAGCCAACCAGGAGGCAGCCTCCGTGCTCCACACAGCCAACCAGGAGGCAGCCTCCCTGCTCCACACATCCAAACAGGTAACCAACCCAGCCAACCAGGAGGCAGCCTCCCTGCTCCACACAGCCAACCAGGAGGCAGCCTCCCTGCTCCACACATCCAAACAGGTAACCAATCCAACCAACCAGGAGGCAGCCTCCCTGCTCCACACAGCCAACCAGGAGGCAGCCTACCTGCTCCACACAGCCAACCAGGAGGCAGCCTCCCTGCTCCACACAGCCAAACAGGTAACCAACCCAGCCAACCAGGAGGCAGCCTCCCTGCTCCACACAGCCAACCAGGAGGCAGCCTCCCTGCTCTAAACAGCCAACCAGGAGACAGCCTCCCTGCTCCACACAGCCAACCAGGAGGCAGGCTCCCTGCTCCATACAGCCAAACAGGTAACCAATCCAACCATCCAGGAGGCAGCCTCCCTGCTCCATACAGCCAAACAGGTAACCAATCCAACCATCCAGGAGGCAGCCTCCCTGCTCCACACATCCAAACAGGTAACCAATCCAACCAACCAGGAGGCAGCCTCCCTGCTCCACATAGCCAACCAGGAGGCAGCCTCCCTGCTCCAAACAGCCAACCAGGAGGCAGCCTCCCTGCTCCATACAGCCAAACAGGTAACCAACCCAACCAACCAGGCCGCAGCCTACCTGCTCCACACAGCCAACCAGGAGGCAGCCTACCTGCTCCACACAGCCAACCAGGAGGCAGCCTCCCTGCTCCACACAGCCAAACAGGTAACCAATCCAACCAACCAGGAGGCAGCCTCCCTGCTCCACACATCCAAACAGGTAACCAACCCAGCCAACCAGGACGCAGCCTCCCTGCTCCACACAGCCAACCAGGAGGCAGCCTCCCTGCTCCACACAGCCAACCAGGAGGCAGGCTCCCTGCTCCATACAGCCAAACAGGTAACCAATCCAAACACCCAGGAGGCAGCCTCCCTGCTCCATACAGCCAAACAGGTAACCAATCCAACCATCCAAGAGGCAGCCTCCCTGCTCCACACAGCCATCCAGGAGGCAGCCTCCCTGCTCCACACATCCAAACAGGTAACCAACCCAGCCAACCAGGAGGCAGCCTCCCTACTCCATACAGCCATCCAGGAGGCAGCCTCCCTGCTCCACACAGTCAACCAGGAGGCAGCCTCCCTGCTCCACAAAGCCAACCAGGAGGCAGCCTCCTTGCTCCATACAGCCAACCAGGTAACCAACCCAACCCACCAGGAGGCAGCCTCCCTGCTCCACACAGGCATCCAGGAGACAGCATCCCTGCTCCACACAGCCATCCAGGAGGCAGCCTCCCTGCTCCACACAGCCAAACAGGTAACCAACCCAACCAACCAGGAGGCAGCCTCCCTGCTCCACACAGCCAACCAGGAGGCAGCCTCCCTGCTCCACACATCCAAACAGGTAACCAATCCAACCAACCAGGAGGCAGCCTCCCTGCTCCACACAGCCAACCAGGAGGCAGCCTCCCTGCTCCACACAGCCAACCAGGAGGCAGCCTCCCTGCTTCACACAGCCAAACAGGTAACCAACCCAGCCAACCAGGAGGCAGCCTCCCTGCTCCACACAGCCAAACAGGTAACCAACCCAGCCAACCAGGAGGCAGCCTCCCTGCTCCACACAGCCAAACAGGTAACCAACCCAGCCAACCAGGAGGCAGCCTCCCTGCTCCACACAGCCAACCAGGAGGCATCCTCCCTGCTCCACACAGCCAACCAGGAGGCAGGCTCCCTGCTCCATACAGCCAACCAGGAGGCAGGCTCCCTGCTCCATACAGCCAACCAGGAGGCAGCCTCCCTGCTCCACACAGCCAACCAGGAGGCAGCCTCCCTGCTCCACACAGCCAACCAGGAGGCAGCCTCCCTGCTCCACACAGCCAACCAGGAGGCAGGCTCCCTGCTCCATGCAGCCAAACAGGTAACCAATCCAACCATCCAGGAGGCAGCCTCCCTGCTCCATACAGCTAAACAGGTAACCAATCCAACCATCCAGGAGGCAGCCTCCCTGCTCCACACAGCCAACCAGGAGGCAGCCTCCCTGCTCCACACAGCCAACCAGGAGGCAGCCTCCCTGCTCCATACAGCCAAACAGGTAACCAACCCAACCAACCAGGCCGCAGCCTACCTGCTCCACACAGCCAACCAGGAGGCAGCCTCCCTGCTCCACACAGCCAAACAGGTAACCAACCCAACCAACCAGGCCGCAGCCTACCTGCTCCACACAGCCAACCAGGATGCAGCCTACCTGCTCCACACAGCCAACCAGGAGGCAGCCTCCCTGCTCCACACAGCCAAACAGGTAACCAATCCAACCAACCAGGAGGCAGCCTCCCTGCTCCACACATCCAAACAGGTAACCAACCCAGCCATCCAGGAGGCAGCCTCCCTGCTCCACACAGCCAACCAGGAGGCAGCCTCCCTGCTCCACACAGCCAAACAGGAGGCAGCCTCCCTGCTCCACACAGCCAACCAGGAGGCAGGCTCCCTGCTCCATACAGCCAAACAGGTAACCAATCCACCCATCCAGGAGGCAGCCTCCCTGCTCCATACAGCCAAACAGGTAACCAATCCAACCAACCAGGAGGCAGCCTCCCTGCTCCACACATCCAAACAGGTAACCAACCCAGCCAACCAGGAGGCAGCCTCCCTGCTCCACACAGCCAACCAGGAGGCAGCCTCCTTGCTCCATACAGCCAACCAGGTAACCAACCCAACCAACCAGGAGGAAGCCTCCCTGCTCCACACATCCAAACAGGTAACCAACCCAGCCAACCAGGAGGCAGCCTCCCTGCTCCACACAGCCAACCAGGAGGCAGCCTCCCTGCTCCACACAGCCAACCAGGAGGCAGCCTCCCTGCTCCATACAGCCAGCCAGGAGGCAGCCTCCCTGCTCCACACAGCCAAACAGGTAACCAATCCAACCAACCAGGAGGCAGCCTCCCTGCTCCACACAGCCAACCAGGAGGCAGCCTCCCTGCTCCACACAGCCAACCAGGAGGCAGCCTCCCTGCTCCATTAAGCCAAACAGGTAACCAACCCAACCAACCAGGCCGCAGCCTACCTGCTCCACACAGCCAACCAGGAGGCAGCCTACATGCTCCACACAGCCAACCAGGAGGCAGCCTCCCTGCTCCCCACAGCCAAACAGGTAACCAATCCAGCCAACCAGGAGGCAGCCTCCCTGCTCCATTAAGCCAAACAGGTAACCATCCCAACCATCCAGGCCGCAGCCTACCTGCTCCACACAGCCAACCAGGAGGCAGCCTCCCTGCTCCACACAGCCAAACAGGTAACCAACCCAGCCAACCAGGAGGCAGCCTCCCTACTCCAAACAGCCATCCAGGAGGCAGCCTCCCTGCGCCACACAGCCAACCAGGAGGCAGCCTCCTTGCTCCATACAGCCAACCAGGAGGCAGCCTCCTTGCTCCACACAGCCAAACAGGTAACCAACCCAACCAACCAGGAGGCAGCCTCCCTGCTCCATACAGCCAAAGAGGTAACCAATCCAACCATCCAGGAGGCCGGCTCCCTGCTCCACACAGCCAACCAGGAGGCAGGCTCCCTGCTCCATGCAGCCAAACAGGTAACCAACCCAGCCAACCTGGAGGCAGCCTCCCTGCTCCACACAGCCAACCAGGAGGCAGGCTCCCTGCTCCATACAGCCAACCAGGTAACCAACCCAACCAACCAGGAGGCAGCCTCCCTGCTCCACACAGCCAACCATGAGTCAGCCTCCCTGCTCGACACATCCAAACAGGTAACCAACCCAGCCAACCAGAAGGCAGCCTCACAGCTCCACACAGCCAACCAGGAGGCAGCCTCCCTGCTCCACACAGCCAACCAGGAGGCAGCCTCCCTACTCCAAACAGCCATCCAGGAGGCAGCCTCCCTGCTCCACACAGCCAACCAGGAGGCAGCCTCCCTGCTCCACACAGCCAACCAGGAGGCAGCCTCCTTGCTCCATACAGCCAACCAGGTAACCAATCCAACCATCCAGGAGGCAGCCTCCCTGCTCCACACATCCAAACAGGTAACCAACCCAGCCAACCAGGAGGCAGCCTCCATACTCCAAACAGCCATCCAGGAGGCAGCCTCCCTGCTCCACACAGCCAACCAGGAGGCAGCGTCCCTGCTCCACACAGCCAACCAGGAGGCAGCCTCCCTGCTCCACACAGCCAAACAGGTAACTAACCCAACCAACCAGAAGGCAGCCTCCCTGCTCCACACAGTCATCCTGGAGGCAGCATCCCTGCTCCACACAGCCAACCAGAAGGCAGCCTCCCTGCTCCACACAGCCAAACAGGTAACCAACCCAGGCAACCAGGAGGCAGCCTCCCTGCTCCACACAGCCAACCAGGAGGCAGCCTCCCTGCTCCACACAGCCAACCAGGAGGCCGGCTCCCTGCTCCACACAGCCAACAAGGAGGCAGCCTCCCTGCTCCATGCAGCCAAACAGGTAACCAACCCAGCCAACCAGGAGGCAGCCTCCCTGCTCCACACAGCCAACCAGGAGGCAGTCTCCCTGCTCCATACAGCCAACCTGGTAACCAACCCAACCAACCAGGAGGCAGCCTCCCTGCTCCACACAGCCAACCATGAGTCAGCCTCCCTGCTCCACACATCCAAACAGGTAACCAACCCAGCCAACCAGATGGCAGCCTCCCTGCTCCACACAGCCAACCAGGAGGCAGCCTCCCTGCTCCACACAGCCAACCAGGAGGCAGCCTCCCTGCTCCACACATCCAAACAGGTAACCAATCCAACCAACCAGGAGGCAGCCTCCCTGCTCCACACAGCCAACCAGGAGGCAGCCTCCCTGCTCCACACAGCCAACCAGGACGCAGCCTCCCTGCTCCATACAGCCAAACAGGTAACCAATCCAACCATCCAGGAGGCAGCCTCCCTGCTCCACACAGCCAAACAGGTAACCAACCCAACCAACCAGGAGGCATTATCCCTGCTCCACACAGCCAACCAGGAGGCAGCCTCCCTGCTCCACACAGCCAACCAGGAGGCAGCCTCCCTGCTCCACACATCCAAACAGGTAACCAATCCAACCATCCAGGAGGCAGCCTCCCTGCTCCATACAGCCAAACAGGTAACCAATCCAACCATCCAGGAGTCAGACTCCCTGCTCCACACATCCAAACAGGTAACCAATCCAACCATCCAGGAGGCAGCCTCCCTGCTCCACACATCCAAACAGGTAACCAATCCAAACAACCAGGAGGCAGCCTCCCTGCTCCATACAGCCAAACAGGAGGCAGCCTCCCTGCTCCATACAGCCAACCATGAGCAGGCTCCCTGCTCCACACAGCCAAACAGGTAACCAACCCAACCAACCAGGAGGCAGCCTCCCTGCTCCACACAGCCAACCAGGAGGCAGCCTCCCTGCTCCATACAGCCAAACAGGTAACCAACCCAACCAACCAGGAGGCAGCCTCCCTGCTCCACACAGCCAACCAGGAGGCAGCCTCCCTGCTCCACACAGCCAAATAGGTAACCAACCCAACCAACCAGGAGGCAGCCTCCCTGCTCCACACAGCCAACCAGAAGGCAGCCTCCCTGCTCCACACAGCCAACCAGGAGGCAGCCTCCCTGCTCCACACAGCCAACCAGGAGGCAGCCTCCCTGCTCCACACAGCCAACCAGGAGGCAGCCTCCCTGCTCCACACAGCCAAACAGGTAACCAACACAGCCAACCAGGAGGCAGCCTCCCTGCTCCACACAGCCAAACAGGTAACCAACCCAGCCAACCAGGAGGCAGCCTCCCTGCTCCACACAGCCAACCAGGAGGCAGGCTCCCTGCTCCATACAGCCAAACAGGTAACCAATCCAACCATCCAGGAGGCAGCCTCCCTGCTCAACACAGCCAACCAGGAGGCAGCCTCCCTGCTCCACACAGCCAACCAGGAGGCAGGCTCCCTGCTCCATACAGCCAAACAGGTAACCAATCCAACCATCCAGGAGGCAGCCTCCCTGCTCCATACAGCCAAACAGGTAACCAATCCAACCATCCAGGAGTCAGACTCCCTGCTCCACACATCCAAACAGGTAACCAATCCAAACAACCAGAAGGCAGCCTCCCTGCTCCACACAGCCAACCAGGAGGCAGCCTCCCTGCTCCATACAGCCAAACAGGTAACCAATCCAACCATCCAGGAGGCAGCCTACCTGCTCCACACAGCCAACCAGGAGGCAGCCTCCCTGCTCCATACAGCCAACCATGAGCAGGCTCCCTGCTCCATACAGCCAAACAGGTAACCAACCCAACCAACCAGGAGGCAGCCTCCCTGCTCCACACAGCCAACCAGGAGGCAGCCTCCCTGCTCCACACAGCCAACCAGGAGGCAGCCTCCCTGCTCCACACAGCCAACCAGGAGGCAGCCTCCCTGCTCCACACAGCCAACCAGGAGGCAGCCTCCCTGCTCCACACAGCCAACCAGGAGGCAGCCTCCCTGCTCCACACAGCCAAACAGGTAACCAACACAGCCAACCAGGAGGCAGCCTCCCTGCTCCACACAGCCAAACAGGTAACCAACCCAGCCAACCAGGAGGCAGCCTCCCTGCTCCACACAGCCAACCAGGAGGCAGGCTCCCTGCTCCATACAGCCAAACAGGTAACCAATCCAACCATCCAGGAGGCAGCCTCCCTGCTCAACACAGCCAAACAGGTAACCAACCCAGCCAACCAGGAGGCAGCCTCCCTGCTCCACACAGCCAACCAGGAGGCAGCCTCCCTGCTCCACACATCCAAACAGGTAACCAATCCAACCAACCAGGAGGCAGCCTCCCTGCTCCACACAGCAAACCAGGAGGCAGCCTCCCTGCTCCACACAGCCAACCAGGAGGCAGCCTCCCTGCTCCATACAGCCAAACAGGTAACCAATCCAACCATCCAGGAGGCAGCCTCCCTGCTCCACACAGCCAAACAGGTAACCAACCCAACCAACCAGGAGGCAGCATCCCTGCTCCACACAGCAAACCAGGAGGCAGCCTCCCTGCTCCACACAGCCAACCAGGAGGCAGCCTCCCTGCTCCACACATCCAAACAGGTAACCAATCCAACCAACCAGGAGGCAGCCTCCCTGCTCCACACAGCCAACCAGGAGGCAGCCTCCCTGCTCCACAGAGCCAAACAGGTAACCAATCCAACCAACCAGGAGGCAGCCTCCCTGCTCCACACAGCCAACCAGGAGGCAGCCTCCCTGCTCCACACAGCCAACCAGGAGGCTGCCTCCCTGCTCTACACAGCCAACCAGGAGGTAGCCTCCCTGCTCCACACAGCCAAACAGGTAACCAACCCAGCCAACAAGGAGGCAGCCTCCCTGCTCCACACAGCCAAACAGGTAACCAACCCAGCCAACCAGGAGGCAGCCTCCCTGCTCCACACAGCCAACCAGGAGGCAACCTCCCTGCTCCAAACAGCCAACCAGGAGGCAGGCTCCCTGCTCCATACAGCCAAACAGGTAACCAATCCAACCATCCAGGAGGCAGCCTCCCTGCTCCACACATCCAAACAGGTAACCAATCCAACCAACCAGGAGGCAGCCTCCCTGCTCCATACAGCCAAACAGGTAACCAATCCAACCATCCAGGAAGCAGCCTCCCTGCTCCACACAGCCAACCAGGAGGCAGCCTCCCTGCTCCACACAGCCAACCAGGAGGCAGCCTCCCTGCTCCACACAGCCAAACAGGTAACCAACCCAGCCAACCAGGAGGCAGCCTCCCTGCTCCACACAGCCAACCAGGAGGCAGGCTCCCTGCTCCATACAGCCAAACAGGTAACCAACCCAGCCAACCAGGAGGCAGCGTCCGTGCTCCACACAGCCAACCAGGAGGCAGCCTCCCTGCTCCACACAGCCAACCAGGAGGCAGGCTCCCTGCTCCATACAGCCAACCACGTAACCAACCCAACCAACCAGAAGGCAGCGTCCCTGCTCCACACAGCCAACCAGGAGGCAGCCTCCCTGCTCCACACATCCAAACAGGTAACCAACCCAACCAACCAGGAGGCAGCCTCCCTGCTCCACACAGCCAACCAGGAAGCAGCCTCCCTGCTCCACACAGCCAACCAGGAGGCAGCCTCCCTGCTCCACACAGCCAACCAGGAGGCAGCCTCCCTGCTCCACACAGCCAACCAGGAGGCAGCCTCCCTGCTCCACACAGCCAAACAGGTATCCAACCCAGCCAACCAGGAGGCAGCCTCCCTGCTCCACACAGCCAAACAGGTAACCAACCCAGCCAACCAGGAGGCAGCCTCCCTGCTCCACACAGCCAACCAGGAGGCAGGCTCCCTGCTCCATACAGCCAAACAGGTAACCAACCCAGCCAACCAGGAGGCAGCCTCCCTGCTCCACACAGCAAACCAGGAGGCAGGCTCCCTGCTCCATACAGCAAAACAGGTAACCAACCCAGCCAACCAGGAGGCAGCGTCCCTGCTCCACACAGCCAACCAGGAGGCAGCCTCCCTGCTCCACACAGCCAACCAGGAGGCAGGCTCCCTGCTCCATACAGCCAACCAGGTAACCAACCCAACCAATCAGAAGGCAGCGTCCCTGCTCCACACAGCCAACCAGGAGGCAGCCTCCCTGCTCCACACATCCAAACAGGTAACCAACCCAGCCAACCAGGAGGCAGCCTCCCTGCTCCATACAGCCAAACAGGTAACCAATCCAACCATCCAGGAGGCAGCCTCCCTGCTCCACACATCCAAACAGGTAACCAACCCAACCAACCAGGAGGCAGCCTCCCTGCTCCACACAGCCAACCAGGAGGTAGCCTCCCTGCTCCACACAGCCAACCAGGAGGCAGCCTCCCTGCTCCACACAGCCAAACAGGTAACCAACCCAGCCAACCAGGAGGCAGCCTCCCTGCTCCACACAGCCAACCAGGAGGCAGCCTCCCTGCTCCACACAGCCAAACAGGTAACCAACCCAGCCAACCAGGAGGCAGCCTCCCTGCTCCACACAGCCAACCAGGAGGCCGCCTCCCTGCTCCACATAGCCAACCAGGGGTCAGCCTCCCTGCTCCACACAGCCAACCATGAGGCAGCCTCCCTGCTCCACACAGCCAACCAGGTAACTAACCCAACCAACCAGGAGGCAGCCTCCCTGCTCCACACAGCCAACCATGAGGCAGCCTCCCTGCTCCACACAGCCAACCAGGTAACTAACCCAACCAACCAGGAGGCAGCCTCCCTGCTCCACACAGCCAACCAGGAGGCAGCCTCCCTGCTCCACACAGCCAACCAGGAGGCAGCCTCCCTGCTCCACACAGCCAACCAGGAGGCAGCCTCCCTGCTCCATACAGCCAAACAGGTAAACAACCCAACCAACCAGGCCCTCCTCTTTTGTCGTAACTCAATCAGAACTCCAAGTGCACACATTTACAGTCACACTAATGCTTACAACAGACTCAACAACTGGCCTCCATTCTTTTCCCAAAACAACACAGTCAGTCATACCGACAACAGCGTGTCTGAAAATGTCAAGCGAGCTCTATTAATATTTTTATTCAAAGTGTGTCAACATATACTGTATATCTAGATGTATTTCTATATTCTAAACCATAAGTTTATTTCATGATAAAACGTGCCTTTTTGTAATTTTACATGACTCTGATATTATCAAATGAATCGTTTGTGTATTCTATTTCCCAAAATAAAATTTTCAAATCATTTCAGAGACCATTCTAGAAAAGCAGCTTTCTTTGCTTTATATCTATTGGGAAATATTGGGTTTTCACTGTCTCAATTTGGGATCAACTTTCTATGGTGATTACAGTAATAGAGCAAGTCCTTAAATATATATATATATTTCCTTTGATATTCGTTTCAGATGTACAGTACCAGTCAAAAGTTTAGACACACCAACTCATTCAAGGGTTTTTCTATATTTTTACTATTTTCTACATTGAAGAATAATAGTGAAGACATCAAAACTATGATATAATACATATGGAATCATGTAGTAACCAAAAACGGATTAAGCAAATCAAAATATATTTTATCTTTTAAATTCTTCAAAATATATATATATATATTTCACCTTCATTTAACCAGGTAGGCTAGTTGAGAACAAGTTCCCATTTACAACTGCCACCCTTTGCCTTGATGACAGCTTTGCACACTCTTGGCATTCTCTCAACCAGCTTCACCTGACATGCTTTTCCAACAGTCTTGAAGGAGTTCCCACATATGCTGAGCCCTTGTTGGCTGCTTTTCCTTCACTCTGCAGTCCAACTCATCCCAAACCATCTCAATTCAAATCAAATCAAATGATATTAGTCACATTCGCCGAATACAACAGGTGTAGACCTTACAGTGAAATGCTTACTTTACAAGCCCCTAACCAATAATCCTGTTTAAAAAATATGAATAAGAAATAAAAGTAAGAAGTAGTTAAAGAGCAGCAGTAAAATAACAATAGCGAGACTATATACAGGGAGTACCGGTACAGAGTCAATGTGCGAGGACACCGGTTAGTCGAAGTAATTAAGGTAATATGTACATGTAGGTAGAATTATTAAAGTGACTATGCATAGATAATAACAGAGAGTAGCAGTGGCGTAAAAGAGGGGGGGCAATGCAAATAGTCTGGATAGCCATTTGATTAGATGTTCAGGAGTCTTATGGCTTGGGGGTAGAAGCTATTTAGAAGCCTCTTGGACTTGGCGTTCTGGTACAGCTTGCCGTGCGGTAGAAGAGAGAACAGTCTATGACTAGGGTGGCTGGAGTCTTTCACAATTTTTAGGGCCTAATCAGGTTGAGGTTGGGAGACTGTGGAGGCCAGGTCATCTGATGCAGCACTCCATCACTCTCCTTATTGGTCAAGTAGCCCATACCCAGCCTGGAGGTGTGTTGGGTCATTATCCTGTTGAAAAACAAATGATAGTCCCACTAAGCGCAAACCAGATGGGATAGCGTATCTCTGCAGAATGCTGTGGTAGCCATGCTGGTTAAGTGTGCCTTGAATTCAAAATAAATCACCAACAGTGTCACCAGCAAAGCACCTCCACACCATCACACCTCATCCTCCATGCTTCATGGTGGGAACCACACATGCAGAGATCATCCGCTCACCTACTTTGCATCTCACAAAGACACGGCGGTTGGAACCAAAAATCTAGCATTTGGATTCATCAGAACAAAGGACAGATTTCTGTTTCTTGGCCCAAGCAAGTCTCTTCTTATTATTGCTGTCCTTTAGTAGTGGTTTCTTTGCAGCAATTCGACCATGAAGGCCTGATTCATGCAGTCTCCCCTGAACAGTTGATGTTGAGATGTGTCTGTTACTTGAACTCTGTTTAGCATTTATTTGGGCTGCAATTTCTGAGGCTGGTAATTCTAATGAACTTATCCTCTGCAGCAGAGGCAGAGTTTTTCTTTATATTTACTATTTTCTACATAGTAGAATAATAGTGAAGACATCAAACTATGAAATAATGCATATGGAATCATGTAGTAACCAAAAAAGTGTTAAACAAATCAAAAAATATTTTTGATTTTAGAATCTTCAAAATAGCCACCCTTTGCCTTGATGACAGCTTTGCACACTCTTGGCATTCTCTCAACCAGCTTCACCTGGAATGCTTTTCCAACAGTCCCCAGCCACAAACTGAAATAGGTAAAATGCTGATTTCAAAGACTTAGCACACTGTCATATTATTTGGTATCGTCTTCCCCTGCACTGTGGCGGATTGGTAGAGACATTGTTCAGGCCCTTATGTCTCCTTTCTTTATTGTGGACTGCTCTCTCCAGATCAGATTACTCCAACTCCCAGAACCGTTCACTAGCACCGCTTCTTAAGTACTGAGACGTCTCACAAACCGAGTGTGAACTTTCTATAGTTGTCAGTCAAGTTTTAAATACATTAAATCATCTGATACCAAGCTCTCGCTCCTTTGTCAGAGCTGAATGAGAATCCCTGGGAGTATATCTGATACTGTGGCTAACGTTTTCACCTGTTTTCCCCTCTCCTTATGCATTTGTGTTACCAAAATACTTGGCTTGTCATAGCCTCTTTATGCCGGCTGGAACTAGATTAAAGGACACCTTTGACTCTCTGTAGAATACAACAACATTTATATAGTCATGTTGAATGAGTGTTTGTATGTATCAAGTTCATTTTGAAAGTGGTTGACGTAAGCAGGATCTTCATTTAGATCTTGTATCCGTGCAGAACAGTCACGTTAAACAGCATAGAGTTGATTAGAAACCAGTGTGTTGAAGTCTACATTGTTGTTGTGATTATTTCAGAAGAATTTCACAGTTCTTACGAGACCAAAATAACCACTTTGCATGCTCTCATGCTCCTGTGGGAGACAAACTCCTCATTTCAGCCTGAGACACATCCTAAATCAGCCATTCACAGATTCCCCCTCAGATTCTACTGTAGCTTGTGTCTATTTGTGACACTGCTTTCCTGATACCCTTTCAGGTACATATGAACAAAACACATTCCAATGTGACTAACTGACTGACGGACCTGAATCCGTGTGAGGGGAGCTGTGTCGTCTTTGAGATGTTCCTGTGACAGAGCGGACACCATTGTATGACTTTTGACCCATGTACTGTGCTGTCCACAACATGAGGATAATATACTGTATGCCATTTAGCAGAAGCTTTTATCCAAAGCGACTTACAGTCATGCGTGCATGCATTGTAACGTGTGGTTGGCTCCGGGAATCAAACCCACAATCCTGTAATTTCAAGTGCCATGCTCTTCCAACTGAGCCATACAGGACCAAGGATGCCTCACGCACTGTTCCAGACCAAATATTACCCAGCTCTTGATTTCACAATTCCTTGTTCAAGACATCGTATGTGCCACATGTGGTTGGCCCACATAGGCCTTGAGTCTGAATAGTTTTAAGTCAAATTAATGTTTTACTCATTTTACATAATTTAGCAGGCGCTCTTATCCAGAGCAATTAGGGTTAAGTGCCTTGCTCAAGGGCACATCGGCAGATATTTCATCTAATCGTCTCAAAGATTCAAACCAGCAAGCTTTCGGTTAATGGCTCAACGCTCTTAACCGCTAGGCTACCTACAGCCTCGTGTGTACTTGTGTTTAAAGACAAGTAATGCCAGAGAGGATACACCTGTCTCATTGTTTTCATCATTCATTGTGCTTTGATCAGAATATATTTATATATTTTTTTAACCTTTATTTAGCTAGGCAAGTCATTTAAGAACAAATTCTTATTTTACAATGACGGTCTAACCCAGCCAAACCCTAACCCGGACAACGCTGGGCTAATTGTGCGCCGCCCTAAGGGACTCCATCACTCCTTTGTAATTGCACTGTATTCATTGATTGTCTTATCAAACCAGATAGGAGTAGGACTGTATCGCTACCTCTTTTTTTGGATAAAGCTATTGAATGAAAAGCAGATCAAAAGTAGATGGATTATGTGCTAGCAGGAATAGTAGATGGCCACTCAGAGGCTATAAAATGATGTGAAAGGCATGAATGCTTTTGAAGAAATCAAGTTTGTGTACTATTAACATGTTTTTCCCCTGATCATCATGCTGCTGCGTGTTTATAATAGAATTTCTCATCAGCTGTGGAATTTGACTCTAGGTTTGAATGGATTCTATCACTACTCTCCTCATACTGAGAACAAACGGTAATCATAACACATTTGGAGAGGGGTGTCAGTAAACTGTTATGTCTAAATGCCGGTATTTAGCTTTGGTTAAGTAGGCTATAGAAAGTGGCTGAGATGTGGGTCGTGAACTGCAGGCCATTAGGTGCTTTCCAAGCTGCCTGATTTACACAACTCATTAACGCCAGTGAAATTTCAGCCTGCGTCATATTAAATGGTTACTTACTCTCAAATAGCCCCGGGGGAGTTGAATTGTTGGGTTGCAAATAGATTAAAGTTTATATTGAAAGAGAAATTGAATTGAGAGGTAATCAATAGCATAATGGGCCAGTGAGAGGAGCCGGCTGCCTGAAATGAAATTACCATATTTTTAATCTTAATTTTCCACTCTGTTTATCTGACAGTGTGGATGTGCAATCCGAACAGATAATGAGAGAGTAGGATATTGACACGGGGATCCTCTGGAGTGCTTGTTTCAATGATTAAATGCTGTGATCTGTGATTACTTTGTGTCGGGTGTCAGGCTGGTGGCCAGGGCCATGGGAGGGTTGAGGGAGGGCTGAGGCACACAGCAGCTGGAGCAGCCTGGTTCTGCGAAGTGCTAATACACCTGACACAGCGTTGACAGCATTCGCAACCTATCTGGGACTGCAGTGCACGCCACAATAGGAATACTCAGGGCACAATCTACAATCACAGTCGGCATCTATCCTCTCTGCTCGCCCCTCGATAAGGCCTGCAGCGAGAATGGCAATAAAAAAGTTGGCACAATAAGTATTATTAACCTGATACCTTCCACGTTTCTCATAATAGGGCCTCTTTAAGACATATCTGAATAGGTGGGAAAATAGCGATGCTGTCAACATAGTGCTGATGGAGCTCCAATAAATAGCCGTCTAAGTAACATAAAGAGAAACCCAGCCAACCACGGCCACACAATGAATGAAGAAATAAAATAAAAAATTAATCAGCACAATGGGGAGGCAACGAATGAAATGATGGTTGTATTCAGACTGTGTCAGTTAGCCTGTCTGCATTTTAAGAGACATGTGACATGGTGCTGCTGATTCTTAAGAGGTGTGTGTATAAGCATTCTGTTCTGTAAAAAAAGGTGTTTCATTATCAATTGAGTGAACACATAATGCAACGATAAGTATCCATAACGAGAGAAAGTACTGCATATTGTGAACGGTTATTCTGTTAGGGCTAATGAAGAGCTAGTCACGTGGCCCTTTTTGATTGATGGGACAATGTTGTTGTTTTTTTTTTACTTTTTATTGTGCCAGCATTTTCTTTTGTGGAGGATAATGCTGTTTGACAAATGGAAACAAATTGCATGGTGTAGGGAAGTGAATGGTAGGGAGTTGTGTTGTGTCAAACTTTGTGCTGAAAGACGACGTAGCGAGAGCCGCAGGTTTTTGTTGGCGGCTCAGACCTGACTGATCCCAGCATAAAGTACTTGTTGAAGAGAGGGAGAAAATAAAAACAGGATTTCGACAGGCTGCAGTGAAATTAGGAGAAATGACTATGGGGGCTTTGTTCTTGTCTGGTGACATGGGGGAGAGATTGGGAGTCTTGAGTGATTCCCCTGAGACTGTGTGCTCAGCTTTTGTAAAGCACCGGCAAACTGAATATCTGACAAGTTCCCAAGGCCTGACATGACTGTCTATATACCGCTCCAAAAACAAACAAGAAATATCACCTTTTAAGAGACTAGCTCTGACACTGGTTGAAATGTGATATAAAGGGGCATTATATCTTGTTAAAAAAATATCTTCATTTTTTTTGTCTTGTAAGTCTTAATTTATTACAACAAATGTGTTTGTTTTCCCTGAAAAGTTAAACTCAAGTGGAACAAAAAAAATGGGAGAGCTATGTGACTTAACTTTCCCTTTATTTCCTCTGCAATCAAAAAGAAAATGGTTTGTCTTCTCTCCACACTTTGAATCAGATTATTTGTATTAGTCTTGTATATAAGGAAATAGAATCCAAAAGGTTGACAATATTGAAAAATATTTGGCATTAACACATATTCTGACTTTATTTATTAGCCAAATAAATGGTTAATGCCACAATGCCATCCCTTTCCATTCTATTGGGCATATCATGCTCTCAGCAGTTTTGTCCCCACCCTTAGCTGACTTACTAGGAACTGGATACTAGTTACACCTCTAAGTATATAGCTGTGGCATATGTACTTGTCTGGAGTGCAAGGTAAGCTCTCTTGGCTGCTATATGTCCCATTACCCTAAACTGTCTTCAGACAGAGCCTAACTGTCAAATGAAGATTAGTCATCACAATTGCATGTAATCAATAACACATAATTGTGAAAGTCCAGGAATGCATGATTTTTAAATATACCTTCTGCTCAACATGAGAGATCATAATACTGACTTAATTTGACAAACATAAAAATATAGTATTAGTATCATATTTTTTCTCTCCAAGCTAAGCACATAAAATGACAAGCATCTATTAATGCTCTGTTACATTTCAAATATCACATGTAGAGTAAGTCCCTTGTAAAAAAACAGGGAGATACTTTGGAAAAACCAACTGGCTTAGTGAGGCAGTGATCTCAACCTGGTCCTGCTGTTTTCAACTGGCTAAGCCTGTGGCAGTGTGAAAGGCCACCAGATAGGAAATCCTTTGTATGCTTTAGCTCTGAATCCTGTGCATGCTCCGTCACCTAAGCAAAATGCTGTTTGATTCCTCAGCTGCGAGATAAAAGAGCAAAGTGGAGGGCTAGACAATAGGGAGGGCTTATCTCATCAGTAAATAAGGTTACTTATTGCTTAAAGCTTAAGGAGGGAATGCTTATTGGTGATGTCATCTCTTTGTCAGAAGATTGATGGAGCTTGAGGAAGGGGCCATTGGTGTGTGTATGTGTGTGTGTGTGTGTGTGTGTGTGTGTGGTGTGTGTGTGTGTGTGTGTGTGTGTGTGTGTGTGTGTGTGTGTGTGTGTGTGTGTGTGTGTGTGTGTGTGTGTGTGTGTGTGTGTGTGTGTGTGTGTGTGTGTGTGTGTGTGTGTGTTCAAGTATTTCTGTCCATGTGTACATGGCCCCATGTGTGTATATGTGTCACAGAGTACAAGTTTTCCCTGTTAAACTTGAATTGACTTTAAAAGTGTGAAATGTATTTTAACTTGCTTTTAAAATGAAAGGATTTCCTGGTAAAAAAAAATAATAATTTACTTTAAAGTTCCATCTGTCCAGGGGGGCTTTAATCCAGGGTCATGAGAGTGGTGACGTTCTGTGAATGTTAACGCGCAGCATTGGGTAAAGGTGCAGACATCTTGTGTCCCCTGTTATTGTTGGCCTTCATTTACGTCAGCCCAACGGCACGGTGTGTCTTCTGGGGTGACTCTCTCATAATTTGTCCTGATGTAGAGACCCACAGGCTTGGTGGCAGGCCCACAATGGCGTTGTTGTATGGTTACTGTCAGCTCTCTCAAATAAGGCTTCCTGTTCATCAGACCTCTTTTCTCCTCCGCACAATGTGCCGGCTTTGCTGCAATACTGAGTCAACGCCCATCTCTTCAATGCCATGTGGAGGGTTCTAAATAGTGTTTATGCAAGCCATTGTTGTCTTTTGTACGGTCAGTCTTAATGCGCAGTGATTCGTCTGCTTTTGTTGCCTGGGATACATTATCTTGCCTGTGAGGCTTCAGATGCATCCCTAGCCTTTCAGCCAGTAAACAGTCAGTCTTAAAGTGAACTCCCCACGGACAATAGTCTAGATGCCTGATAAAGTGGGACTGAGGATACTAACTGGGCTGTTTTGTGTTTCTCTACAGTTGCTTAAACGACTTCCGTTTGTCAATTCATTACTGTTTTAAACTGTGTTGTTTTGTTACGTTATCTCTTTTCATAGGATTTCTCACATACTTATTTTAACCTGTCTGTTGTTATTTACATCTGATATATAATTCTGACATATTCCTAAGATCAGCCTCCTACGGTGGCGCTCCCACCACCCTGCAATGACAATTAGCTGTCTAACCAGAAGACACACAAGCCTGATGTAACCCAGTAAAATGCCAACCTCTTCTGAGATGTGTCTCTATTTACCCCACACAACGGAACTTCGTGTTATGTTCTATCAAGGCCTATTTACCTTATGACACCTGGCAACAAGGGCACATCCAATTTGTTGCTATTGTTTTGCTCCTTCCGGTTCATTCACAAACAAACAAAACGTAGCTAAATATGAATTATATTTGTCAAAACTGTTAAATAGCATGCACAAACTTTTTTCGTTAAATGTTGAGGAAAATATAGAGAAAATGTAAACGTTTGTTTTCAAGTAGTATGAGCACTCGGAATCCAATGCTCATTAGCATTAGAATTCCCATAGAGAATAACTGGTGGTGTTAGCTAGTTAGCTTTGTGGCACAACAGATTGCAAATATCCTAATGTTATCAACATAAAACATTTTGACACCATTACATACAGTCTAATATGCTAAACAAGCTAACACCGCCATTCATTTTCTATGAGAATGCTAATGCTAACGAACGTTTGCGTCCGTGTGCTTATACTAGGCTACTTGAAAATAAACATTTACAATTTTTCAATAATTTTCCTCATAAAATGAACATATTGTTCACATTCTGTGCACGTTATTGAATAGTTTTGACAAATGTAATTCATATTTACCAAAGTTTTGCTTGTTTTTGAATGGGCCAGAGGGAAGAAAACAATCACGTTTGATCAGGAACTAGGTCAGGTGGGCAGGGGATTATAAGGTGAATATATCAAGACTTGTATTGTTACATTTATGCTGGAGATGTTCTTACTCCTTATAAAGTAATGGCTTTACTTTAAGTGTCAATTCCTGTGTGGCTCAGTTGGTAGAGCATGGCACTTGTAAGTGTCTGATAAAATGTAACCAAAATTGGAAGTAATTCACTTTCCTCACAATGTCTGGCTCTTTTATCAGCAAGTCATACGTCTATGGGTTTCCGTCACCACTTACACAGTACAGAGTAACTTGTATAGAGAGAACATATCTGTCAATATCTGTTGTGTTTTACCATTGTGAAAGCTTTTTGAAAGAGGTTCTGAAAAGGTGAAACTACACCTGACTTGATCCTTTACAGTAATCTATAACAGTAAGCCTTTACAATAATCGAAAGGAAACGCTTTCCTCCATACGGTAAAGTGTACCGGGTAGACTATCAGGGCTGTCAGAGGCAAAGTGGTTTCAGATAATCAAACGGTACCATGCGGCTTTCTCTGTGTCTTAAGGAGTATCAGTAGTAGTAGTGTTGTGAGAGGCAGAAGGTTATCAGTAGCGTTAGCCCCTCGTGCGTAAAGCCGACAGATTCAAGTAATCACTCTGACCTTGTGTCTGTTCAGGCTTGTTATCGTTGGTCAGACCGCAATGGTTTCTATGGGGATAATGAAAAAAAGATGGCTGTGAGCGGAATACTTTAACACTCAGAGATACAGGTTGTAAAATAGACTAGCTACACACTTGCATAGGAATACACACAAGTGTGAACATAACAGGGCCACAGAAGAGAGGAAGAGGCTAAAAGTGACAGCATGTACTGCATTGTGGTTTAATTGCCACAGAGTAATGAATGTAAATTGTAAAGTATTTTGTCTGTGTTGTCTTTTTCCTTATATGTCAGACCACAGTAAGACTAGCTGTTGCCATTGGCGTCGGCTAATGGGGATCCTAATAAATCAAATAAAATCAAGTGCACAGAGACGATGGAATAATTCAAGTACAAATCCATATTATACAGTCTGTGTGTTCAGTTTGGTGTACTTTACCTGGTACTGCCATTATGGAGGAAACGGGTCTATCGGGTCCATCAGCCTCTGGTAGGAACGAAGACTTGCATGGTGGTAAAGGACCTTATCATTAACATCTAAAAGTACAGAGGGTTTTGTGGGAAATGCCTCAATTTCTACTTAAAGATTTTGCCAACAGACCAAACAATCTGGTCTCCCAATTTCTAAAAGCATTGATCATCAGGGCATAGCCAATATGAAGTATAATCCATTCCAGAGTCTATTCTATGAGCTTCTTATGGAAGCATATTTGCTTAGGGCACTCATGCAAATGATTACTTACTGCCCTGTAAGCTGATAACTCAAATTAGATACCCATTAAAGTCGAACTAGGTATATAGACGTTTTTTTTTTAAAGATGGCAAGTGAAACGTGAAAGGAACCTTGTGTCATAGTATTAAATATGCCTCATGCTTGCAAACTTTAAAAGTGGGAAAATATGTGGCACTATAGATGCATAATGGAAATTTCCAATGCACAGAGGCAGCTGCTGAGTGGAGTATTATCACTGCATGCTTACGAATATAAATTTTTATAGGGCCTGGGAAACATACTCACAACAACCAGCGTCACACAACTGTTCTTAAATCATCAACCCTGTCGATGTGCATATCCGTCCACAAGGGATAACCCTCAAAGTTCAAAATGTATCTAGTATCAGACAACCTATGTTTAGGGTTATGACACATGCACATTCTCATACATATGTTTATTGGTGTGTTCTAGTCTTGTATGTGTTTTTTGTAGAATTGACACAAATGTGTTTAGGAGAGTTTTTTTTTAAGTTTCTCTTTTCCTTTGAGTTTAAAACCTGACCTGAATTCAGGTTTGAGACGTGAACAATGGACCTGTTGATTAGATCCTTTCACCTGAGGGGCCTGTGAAATCAGTGCTCTCCTCTGACAGCTACACCACGACTCCACTAAACCGCCACCTGCACACAGTCACACTCCTATCAGATGTACCACTTTAATTAATGTGCCAAACTCCTGCTACAAGTTCTCACAGAAGTGGCTGAGTAAATGTAGTGCAGGTTTAAAAGGTGGCTGGAGAACTGGCAACATGGTACTGTGTGGTGTTAGACAAGAAGGGCCCAGTGTCTCAGGTCTCTGATTAGGAACTCCTGGCAAATACTACTTTTGACTTGACTGTTGTTTTATTTTCTCCCTTTTTGCTCCGCTGGCTTAATGACAGTTAGGGATTCATCTTGAAGCCTCCCTTTTGTCCGAGGGACGGTGGAGTCAGCAGTTATTCTCCAATTGAAGACTTTGAATGTGGTGCTATGAAAGGGATGAAGATGAAACACAAAGGAAAATTAAGGGTCTAAAAACACTCGCCCTTGTCCCATTGTTGAGGATCAAAAATCGTTGAGTAAAAGCAACACAGCGTGGTCAAAATGTATTCGCCTCCATCCCTCTCTCCCACCTCTATCCCTCTCTTCCCCCTCTATCCCTCTCTCTCCCCTCCATCACTCTCTCCCCCCTCTCTCCCTCTCTCCCCCTCTATCCCTCTCTCCCCCTCCATCCCTCTCCCCCCTCCCTCCCCCCTCTCTTTTTATATTCATTAGATTCATTATAGGCCACAAAGGATTGCCAACAAAACAGCTTGTGATTTTAGTTGAATCCATCCCCCTTTGAGGCCTTCAGGGAAATTAAAGTAGGTGACTACCACTGGAGGAGGAGCAGCCTTGACACATCTGAAGCTTTCAGTGATGCTAATAGCCAAGCGTATCCAAAATACACAAGAGCTGACCCCAAACAGATTGTGGGGGTTTAAATCATTAGTTTGCAAATTAAGCAAAAAGTAGATATGGTGAATGTAAGAATCAGCCCCCTCTGAACCTTTGGTTAGTGTTTGTAAACTCCCCTTTCTCTTCACAGTCCCCTGCCCACACTCAAATTCAGAAATTAATGAAGGAAACATAGCAACACTTTGGAGGGGAAACACTTGCATCTCAAGCACCTGTTAAACAAATGCACTTAAGGCTGGAATCAAATTGCAGGCAGGTTCAAATTTCTGTAAAATCCTCATTTAGATGATGTCCCCCAGGGCCTGCTTATTACTTGAGATTTATATAGCATTAGTTCTGCCAAATGTGCTACCACCATTCCAACTCATTGAAATATGAAGTGCTTTGATGAAGAGCTACGACAGATTCTCTTTTAAAAAAAAAAAAAAAGAAGGTTTTATAGATCCATTAATTGAACTTGTGGCGTGCAGCACTGACACGCTGAGAGCTCTCCGCCTGTGCCTTTGGGCTCTGTACAGTGTAGGATGATGCTGTTAGGAGGATGCTGTGGCTCATCTGAAGAGGATTTGGAAAGCAGCAGTAGACTGAGAATCTACAACCTCTACACTGCTCCTTGGATCATATGTCATTGTAGCGCGTCTGTTTATCAAATAACACATCTGAAATTAGTTGCACAATTCAACTACTTTAAATACTGAGTGTGTGGCATCATACCTGCTGGTTTGAAGTCTACATTTTAAGTTTGACGCAACAACAAAAAAAGATTAGCAATGAACTGCTATGTTGGTGTGAGTGGCACGATTCAGGGTGCAAAGTGTAAGGGAAGCACCATAAAGGCATTCCAATTGTAGGAGTCTTCCTATTGAGTCTGTGGGTTTCAGTCACCAATCTGTTTTGTTCAGGATTCTTTTCAATTTGTTTACATTTGGCCCCTGCCGGAGAGGGACAGTGTATTGATTTATTGTCTGTGCTTCCTGAGAGCGGGGTTAAGAGTAGTCTCTAGACCCTGCTCTGTCTCACTCCTCCTGCATTGTGTCCCAGAGAGGCCCTGCCCAAGTATCACAGGGACCCCACAAGAAAAGGACCCCAAGCTATAGGCCTAAGAGAAAGTCCCCACACACAATGTAGCCAAATCTGAAAGGGAGATTCCATGGATTGTTTGCTTCCCACGGAACACTGTGTATTCTTTCTTCAGGATGGGATTCATATAAATCCTCACACCAGAATGTGGATGTAATCATTTGGATTGTGTGTCTAGATACTATAAATGTATTTCTCATCAGCTGTTTGTATGAAATGTTTCTGAGTTATAGTAAAAATACAAACATATTTTTATTTTATTGATAAAGGCAGCAACAGTAATAGACCTATATTATACGTATTTATCCTGGGTGGTTGATATTCATATTCGATGATGTCTCCTTTCGCAGATTGATATTCACTTTGAAAAGCACCTGCCTCAAAATTCTAAAAAAACAATTTTGAGAGTGAAAATAATAATTTCAGATGAAAGTTAAAATACTATTGTAAATTTGTCTTTTCTCTCCTCCTGCTTGAAGTTAAACAATTTCCCATGAATATACGGCAGGGTATCTATCTCTTACCAAAATCAGAATGTGTCCCATACTGAACCTGTTGTGGTCTATTAAAATAAATCTTTCCCTGTGGCAACCATTTTGCAGGTTTCAAGTAGATACATGTCTTCCAGGAGGGATAAGAATGCATTTCTACAAAACTGCATTAAAGAGTAAAGTTTTTCAACGACTCAGATAAAAACTTCACAGTCACAATAATTTTTTTGTGGCAGATAATGCATTTGCAATGCACAAAGCTGATTGGTCCAGTGAGGCTGCCTACAGGTTAGAAGGCCTCATTTCCAATCTCTGACAGCAATATGTGTCACAGCCCACTTCATCCCGATTGCTCATGCTCAACACAAACCCTGGTCACTCTATATATGGAAATCACTGTCTTCAGGGCGAAAAAAATTAAAAAGGTGAGATTGGCACTTTAACCTCCATGGCTCCCTGCAAATATGTTCTAGTCTGATACATTATACTATTGCAAATTATTTATCAAGAAGATACAAGCTTGAAATTTCTCAAAAAATACTGAGATGTTCAGGTGGCAGCTGGAATGTTCTGCTCCAGCAAATAGCATCTATGAGGTATGTATGGAGGGCCGGGACACACCATGCTGAGAATGTGAAAGAGTGGAATACACTGTTTGGGTGGCATCCGCCCCAAAAGTTTGGAATGGAATATTGCTTTGTGATCTCAGTTTAACTCTTTTTCAGAACTGAAGAAGCCAGAGACATTTATACCCTGCATTTACAATGAACGATTATCATAATTCACCTGAAATCAAGGTCAAACCCTGAAGAAAAAAACAAAATAATTGTGGGAATACTTGTTGTGAAAGGATACTTATAGGGTTGAGAATTATGAATTTAAAACCCAAAATGTCATACACTACTTTAGAATTAAAAGGACTCCATCTAAAGATGCTTCGGTGTTAAATCTTCTGTCAGAAAGTGTTGATCGCTCACAACATGAGCAAAGCAACATAGAGATTGAAAGGTATCAAACCAAACAAATATTGTTTATCTAGCTGTGGTTGGCAGAGACCACCTTTCAACACTAACAGTTTTCAGAGAACAAGTCTTCTAATCACTGTTATACAAAACAAATCACAAAACAATCAAGAATAGAAATCAATTCACACACCTTTGAATCCAATTGATGTATGTTTCCCTGCAGATGATTCTGTTATAATAAAGAACAGGGCTGGCTATTGCCTTTTGGGGTACATGAGCTAGATTTGGTTTGGGGGGTCCCCCCTACCTGGCAGGCAAATTATTTTGTGCCACCCTTCTTGATTACGTTTTAAAGTGAATTTTCGGCAGTTCTACACATTTTGCCATGTGGCGGAGAAAAAATGTAGCAATTTTATAACAAATGACATGCAATTCTACTCATTTTGTCATCGGACAAAAATACATTTTGCCATTTTAAAGCAAGTTTTCTGCAGTTCTAAACATTTTGCCAAGGGGGCAGAGAGAAAATGTTGCAATTTAGAAAAATGTCCTGCAATTCTACTCATTTTTCTATGTGGCAGAGATATGTTTTAGCAGTATTGAAGCACATTTCCTTTAATTCTAACAATTTTGCAATGGGATGGAGATACATTTGTGCAGTTTTTAAGCTAATTTCATGCAGTTCTACACATTTTGCCATGACTTATGCCACGTTAATGATATCTGAGTGAGTGACTAACAAAATCAATGGTGGCCCCCTGGAGGTCAGGGCCCCCCAGTCAGTATCCGGCAATGATTACTGCAAGTTTAGATAACTGGCTAGACTAACTTACCAATCTAAAACGTGTTAGCTGGCATGGCTAATTGATTGACTGTCAGTGAGAAAGACGACTGATTCATAACCAAATGTTGTACTCGCACCTTGTGTATTCTACTATTCTTAGTCTCAACAGTAAATTGAGACCCCTGACTGAGTTCCTAATATGTATACACTGAACAAAAATATAAACGCAACATATAAAGTGTTGATCCCATGTTTCGTGTGCTGAAATAAAACATCCAATACATTTTCCTTATGGAGAAAAAGCGTATTTCTCTCGAATGTTGTGCACAAATATGTTTACATCCCTGTTAATGAGCATTTCTACTTTGCCAAAATAATCCACCCACCTGACAGGTGTATCATATCAAGAAGCTGATTTAAAAAGCATGGCCATTACACAGGAGCACCTTGTGCTGGGGACAGTGAAATAGCACTCTAAAATGGGCAGTTTTGTCACACAACACAATGCCACAGATGTCTCAAGTTTTGAGCGAGTGTGCATTTGGGGTGGCAGGTAGGCTAGTGGTTAGAGCGTTGGACTATTAACCGAAAGGTTGCAAGATTGAATCCCTAAGCCGACAAGGTAAAAGGCAATCATTGAAAATAAGAATTTGTTCTTAACTGACTTGCCTAAAATTTGGCATGTTGACTGCAGGAATGTCCATCAGAGCTGTTACCAGTGAATTGAATGTTAATTTCTCTACCATAAGCCACCTCCAATGTCATTTTAGAGAATTTGGCAGTACGTCCAACCGGCCTCACGACTGCAGACCACGTGTACGGTGTCATGTGGGTGAGCGGTTTGCTAATGTCAACTTTGTGAGCAGAGTGCCCCATAGTGGCGGTGGGGTTATGGCATGGGCAGGCATAAACTACGGACAATGAAGACAATTGCATTTATTGATGGCAATTTGAATGCACAGAGATACCATGAGGAGATCCTGAGGCCCATTGTCATGCCATTCATCCGCCGCCATCACCTCATTTTTCAGCATGATAGCACACGGCCCCATGTCGCAGGGATCTGTACACAATTCCTGGAAGCTGAAAATATCCAAGTTATTCCATTGCCTGCATACTCACCAGCCATGTCACCCATTGAGCCTGTTTTGGATTCTCTGGATCGACGTGTATGACAGCGTGTTTCACTGCAATATCCTGCAACTTCGCACAGCCATTGAAGAGGATTAAGACAACATTCCACAGGCCACAATCAACAGCCTGATCAACTCAATGCGAATGAGATGTGTTGCGCTGCATGAGGTAAATGGTGGTCACACCAGATACTGACTGCTTTTCTGATCCACATGATCCCCCTGCATTTTTTTTTAAGGTATCTGTGACCAACAGATGCATATCTATATTCCCTGTCATGTGAAATCCATAGATTAGGGCCTAATAAATGTATTTCAATTGACTGATATCCTTATATGAACTGTAACTCAGTAAAATCTGTGAAATTGTTGCATATTGCATTTATATTTTTGTGTGCTCTCCTGTGCAGCACGTCATGTTTCATATTAGTTCCTCATAATACCTTCACAAATGTAAGACAACTAACAGAAACAGATGAATGCCTATTTGTTTATTTGTCTTCACATGTGGGAACATGTTTCTGCAGAGCTATAGTTCCTAATTGTATTTCTTAACTCTAATTAAAACATTTTTAAATAACCTGTTATCTTGTTAGACATTTTTGGATAAACCTTTTATCTTAATTGTCTCACTTCTAGTCTGACAGCCAGCTCTTGGCCCAAAACAAATATGTGCCATATATCAAAAATATCAGGCTACCATATGATACGTTTCAACTTGTTGATTTAGAACATTAAATCAAACGACGGACAAAGAAATGTATTTTATTTCAGACAGTTTACCTTCCCTCCCTAACTGATTTCTATTCGTTTTGATTTATTTCACCCTCCCGGAAAATCCCATTGCTTTTCAGGGCCCCTTTGTTCTTGGTGAAGGGCCCTTTTATTTTGGAGAAATCTCCCATCTCAGACCAGCGCTTTGCCTTAACGCAGATCTTCATTAATCTCCCGGGCCGCTGTGGCCTCTGTGGCAGCCAGCCGTTTTGATGGGAATTTAATTTGATACTGCATTGTGGCTTGTGGGGATGCTCACAATGGCCTGGGTTCCTTTCTGTGTCTGAGCACAATCAGAGAGACCCAATTAAATAATTTGGTCCAATAAAAAGGGGATAAAAGGATACGCAGGCCTAAAATGAGGCCTCCAACATTTGCATTCTACCTTGTTCTGTATCACGTTAATTAATTTGCTTTGAAACCACAGGGAGAAAGTACAATGGAAAACACAACAGCTCAGTGAAAGTGTTGTATGTTATAACGGAAGATGCTTTACATTCAGGTGATGTGCTAAATCAACATTTTACATATGCTCTCTATTTCTCTGGAGCACAGATAACACTATTGAAGTGGCAAAATAAGGTAGAATTTAAATGCTGTTGCTATTTATCAGTTTATAATTTCTATGTTGCTAATGTAAGTTTTGCACTTTGAATTATCACATTAATGAAATATGCCCACACTTACAGCTCACAGCTTTGTGCTGTTCTAGAGTGTTTTACAATGGGTATTATTTGTTCGATCCAATGTCTAAGTTGGCTGGATATTCTATTTGGAAATACATGTTGTTGTTGTGTGATAACATGTGGAGAGGACTTTTATCAGAATATCTGATAGTGGTAAATGATGACGCATTTGGCTGTTATCATATGATTACATGTGACTGCTATCTGAAATGCCTCTGACAAAACATGACCTAAATTATAGAATATTAATCCTGAGACAAACATAACTATTCAACTAATGTTTACAGATGGTAAGTGCACCCATTTGTCATCTCCAGTGAAGGCTGTATGAAGTGTAGCTATATGAATAGCCCCTGAGTGTGATGAATGTGTAGCCTACATATGGAGCTGTCTGTTAGGCTCTCCCGGACCAGCCAGTGTAACTGAAAGAAATGAGCCATGGAACTGACACATTAGTACTTTCCCAAGAGACCTCATGGGGCTCAGTTACAGCACACACACACACACACACACACACACACACACACACACACACACACACACACACACACACACACACACACACACACACACACACACACACACACACACACACACACACACACACACACACAGTGGCTTGCGAAAGTATTCACCCTTTGGCATTTTTCCTATTTTGTTGGAATTAAAATATACTTTTTGGGGGGGTTGTATCATTTGATTTGCACTACATGCCCCCCACTTTGAAGATGCAAAATATGTTTTATTGCGAAACCATCAAGAAATAAGACAAAATAACCGAAAACTTGAGCGTGCATAACTATTCACCGCCGCCTACCCAAGTCAATACTTTGTAGAGCCACTTTATGCAGCAATTACAGATTCAAGTCTCTTGGGGTATGTCTCTTGGGGTATGTCTCAAGTCTCTTGGGGTATGTCTCCCAAGACATATTTACAAATATCTTCACACGGGATTGTGTGAAGAAGCTTGGCACATCTAACCACTGGGATTTTTGCCCATTCTTCAAGGCAAAACTGCTCCAGCTCCTTCAAGTTGGATGGGTTCCGCTGGTGTACAGCAATCTTTAAGTCATACCACAGATTCTCAAATGGATTGAGGTCTGGGCTTTGACTAGGCCATTCCAAGACATGTAAACGTTTCCCCTTAAACCACTCGAGTGTTACTTTAGCAGTGTGCTTAGGGTCATTGTCCTGCTGGAAGGTGAACCTCCGAGCCAGTCTCAAATCTCTGGAAGACAGGTTTCCCTCAAGAATTTCCCTGTATTTAGCGCCATCCATTATTCCTTCAACTCTGACCAGTTTCAAAGTCCCTGCCAATGAAAAACAATCCCCACAGCATGATGCTGCCACCACCATGCTTCACTGTGGGGATGGTGTTCTCGGGGTGATGAGAGGTGTTGGGTTTGCGCCAGACATAGCATTTTACTTGATGGCCAAAAAGCAACATTTTAGTCTCATCTGACCAGAGTACCTTTTTCCATATGTTTGGGGAGTCTCCCACATGCCTTTTGGCCTGTTTGCTTTTTTTTTCTTTAAGCAATGGATATTTTCTGGCCACTCTTCCGTAAAACCCAGCTCTGTGGAGTGTACGACTTAAAGTGATCCAATGGACAGATACTCTAATCTCTGCTGAGGAGCTTTGCAGCTTCTTCAGGGGTATCTTTGGTCTCTTTGTTGCCTGTCTGATTAATGCCCTCCTTGCATGGTCCGTGAGTTTTGGTGGGCGGCCCTCTCTTGGCAGGTTTGTTGTGGTGCCATATTCTTTTCATTTTTTAATAATGGATTTAATGGTGCTCTGTGGGATGTTCAAAGTTTCTGATATTTTTTATAACCCATCCCTGATCTGCACTTCTCCACAACTTTGTACCTGACCTGTTTGGAGAGCTCCTTGGTGCCACTTGCTTGGTGGTGCCCCTTGCTTAGTGGTGTTGCAGACTCTGGGGCCTTTCAGAACAGGTACTGAGATCATGTGACACTTATAATGCACACAGGTGGACTTTAACTAATTATGTGACTTTTGAAGGTAATTGATTGGACCAGATCTTATTTAGGGGCTTCAGCAAAGGGGGTGAATACATATGCATTCACCACTTTTCCATTTTTTTTATATATATACTTTTTTGAAACAAGTTATTTTTTTCATTTCACTTCACCAATTTGGACTATTTTGTGTATGTCCATTACATGAAATCCCAATAAAAATCCATTTAAATTACAGGTTGTAATGAAACAAAATAGGAAAAACGCCAAGGGGGTGAATACTTTTGCAAGGCACTGTAGATTGACAATGGCTAGTTCCTGTTAATGGGTGAACAGACGTTGCCGTCCATCCTCAGGAGGTCGTCTGGCAGTTAAATCTGTAGAAAATGCAAGAATATGATGTCATTGTTTGTCATTATCTTTTACATACTGTACATAGTAATATCAAAACTGTATTACGTCTTCTTCACAGCACTATACCTATTTTTTGGTTCACTGAGGAGCATAGACCTAATATTGTAGGACTACATTGTATTGTACTGTGATGCAGAATGATGTGCAACAATTATATAGGTACAGTCTAGTGTAGAAAGTTGAAGACATACCTGTTCTCCAGTCTAAATGTCTGTATTTTGGATAATACCGTGTAGCGACTCAGGTTGGGCTGGACTCTCTGCCCAGCCTCCCTCATCGTCTGGCCATGATTTATGACATGGTCCACCAAAGTGGCCCTAATGTCGTCGGAAATATGTCTCCGTCTATTGCCTGGTCCCCTTCTTTGTTCTCATCCTCCTCCTACTCCTCTTCCTCTTGCTCTCATTGCCTCCATGTTTGCAAAGTTCACACAAAAGAGGTGAGCTTACCTGAGGTCAATTTGTAATGCTAAGGCTCAGACTAATTGGTGTTCAATTACTGTATAAGTGTTTTCATGTGTGTGTGTGGGTGTTGCCAATTTCAGGTATGTTTTGCATTTTGAATAGAAGTGTTTTCCCAATGATTGCAAGAGATTTCATTCTTGAGCGAAGTGTCTAATGTAAGAAACAGTGTGTAGTGTTTTGCAAGTGTGTTGCGGAATTGCAAACAAAGTGCAAATAAAGTGCAAAGTGTGTTGCAAATTGCAAAGCAGAAAATGTGTTTGTACTTTTGATGCCTTTGTTTAAAGGCATGGTTACAAAAGTGTAGGTTTTGATGCTTTTGTCTAAGCATTCACTTTCAGTGTGTATGCAATGGGTAGAAACTGTTAATACAACAATTATGTTTCAAGTGAGAATTAAGAGGGTTTGATGCTGAAAAAGAAATAAAATTCTTCCCTACTTTTCTCATTTTCTTTTATTTTTGTTCCAGTATTTAGCTACAACGCTTCATGGGGAAAAAAAGTAATTAACTACTGAAAACACTACCAAGATTTTAATTTAGTTCGACTTCCACCAATCTTCAGCAAAATGTAATAAAATGACTAGTTCAACGACATAGTTCAGTAATCCCCAACACTGCACAGTTTCTATTAGGCCAGTAGCTTCAGCACACGTACTGGTATGGCTGGAGTAGGCCAGCTCCAACAGCACCCAATGAGAGAGAGAAAGGCAGGGCTAAAGATTCAGGACCTGGGTGGGTCTGATGGAGGCAGGGCTAAAGATTCAGGACCTGGGTGGGTCTGATGGAGGCAGGGCTAAAGATTCAGGACCTGGGTAGGTCTGATGGAGGCAGGGAATAATGAGAATCTGCGCTGCAGCTAGTTAATCAGCTCATCCCTTTCCCCAACACTTCCATTTATTTGCTGTTTATTCCCCAGTCTACGGCCCCCAGGGGAGGGCTGTCTGTGAGAAAGCACCTGCAGCCTACATGCTCCGTGATTTAGGGCTGTAAACGCAGTGCCTGGAGTAGATTATGCTGGACAGTGATCAAACCTTATTTGCACAGTGATTAAACTGCTCCCTGCACTGGCCAGACTGAAGCAATCCCCCTTTAGTAATGGTATACGGCTGGCCATGGTATAAATGATTAACAGTGACTGAATGTGGCAGCCGGTCGGTCACCTCGCCGCAGCAATATCCCTGCAGCACTGCCCGGGTCCTGGGAGCAGCCTCACTCTCTCTGATCATACCATTTATTCATTTTTTATGGACACACTGTGTACAGATAAACATAAGTAAATGAATCTTCAGGACATTCAGTATAAACAACATCTAGTGCTATATGTGTATTGATATACATGCACATTTAAAGAGCTATAGGCCTATTTCTTTTGGTCATATTGGTGGTTTGGAGATAAACTATTCCCACTTCATCATCATCTCTATGTAATGGTTGGTGGATATAGTAGGCTACAGACTGGAGCAGGGAGGCAGTGGAGGCTCCTCAGAGGTGGAAGGCGAGGACCACACACACATACACACACAAATAAAAATTGTGAAACATTAAAAACGTTCTCCTTTTTACATAAAACTATACAATTGTTGAACAGTTTTGAACAAATTAATTTCTTCCAAAATTAAGGAAAAGCAAGAGTAGTATATATATATATATATATATATATATATATATATATATATATATATATATATATGTTTTCAAGTACTTAGCTAGTGTCAAATGCAGCTAGCTAGTTTAGCCTACTCAAACACCCGGCTCAATCAAAGAGGGATGCTATGTTAGCTAGCTGGCTATGGCTATTCAACACTGGAACTCTTCCAAGTCAAGATACGCTTTTTACTTTATTAATTTATTTATTGCCACCAGGGCCCGCCGGTGTAACGGCTAAATTGATTGACGCTGACTACACTGTTCTGCATGATTGTAGCAGGTTTACTAATGCCTTAGTTTTAGTAGCTATGTTGACGATGATGTGACAACAATGTAGGCTGTCTGTAGCAGTTAGTAGTCATGATATGAAGGTTTGGCTTGGAAAGGTATTTTCTCCTGACAGCTGATTTGTTCTGCACTGAAGTCCACAAGTGAAGGGAAAAGGTGAGCGGAGGAGTGTGCATAGATAGATGCGAGAAGGAATTATATATACAATGAGCTGTTTGTATGTGGCTGCTGTGAAAGTGAACTGTGTTTGCGTGTGATCAGGGGTGTCTTCATTGCGGCGATTCTGTTGAAAAATGCTTCTTAAACTGAAGTAAAAGGAACGAAACGGGGATAAACCTAACTGAATTTGTCCAATAGAAACTCTCGTTTGCAACTGTTGGACTAATGACTACACCCTAAATCAGCTAGATGCAGCCAAGGCGGTATTGAATGTGTCACTGTCTGTCACCTTGATTACTCAAATTTCTCTCGACCTGTGCACCTACGTTGTAAACATTAATTCATAGGCTAGGTTGTAGCAACCTCATGATGGGTACAGGGAAAATTTGAGTATCAAGTTACATTGACCTCCATCCAATATGCTGCATTAGAAATAAGGCCATGTTCATACTTAAAAAAAAAAAAAAACTTCCCTCATCTTAAATGGCACCAACCGCCACTGCAGGCAGGATATAGTGGACTGTAGAGTGGAGCAGACAGGATATAGTGGACTGCAGAGTGGAGCAGGCAGGATATAGTGGACTACAGAGTAGAGCAGGCAGGATATAGTGGGCTGCAGAGTAGAGCAGGCAGGATATAGTGGACTGTAGAGTGGAGCAGACAGGATATAGTGGACTGCAGAGTGGAGCAGGCAGGATATAGTGGACTACAGAGTAGAGCAGGCAGGATATAGTGGACTGCAGAGTGCAGCAGGGAGGATATAGTGGACTGTAGAGTGGAGCAGACAGGATATAGTGGACTGCAGAGTGGAGCAGGCAGGATATAGTGGACTGCAGAGTGGAGCAGGCAGGATATAGTGGACTGCAGAGTAGAGCAGGCAGGATATAGTGGACTGCAGAGTGCAGCAGGCAGGATATAGTGGACTGTAGAGTAGAGCATGCAGGATATAGTGGACTGCAGAGTGGAGCAGGCAGGATATAGTGGACTGCAGAGTGGAGCAGGCAGGATATAGTGGACTGCAGAGTGGAGCAGGCAGGATATAGTGGACTGCAGAGTAGAGCAGGCAGGATATAGTGGACTGCAGAGTGGAGCAGGCAGGATATAGTGGACTGCAGTGGAGCAGGCAGGATATAGTGGACTGTAGAGTGGAGCAGGAAGGATATAGTGGACTGTAGAGTGGAGCAGGCAGGATATAGTGAACTGCAGAGTGGAGCAGGCAAGATATAGTGGACTGCAGAGTAGAGCAGGCAGGATATAGTGGACTGCAGAGTGAAGCAGGCAGGATATAGTGGACTGCAGTGGAGCAGGCAGAATATAGTGGACTGTAGAGTGGAGCAGGCAGGATATAGTGGACTGTAGAGTGGAGCAGGCAGGATATAGTGGACTGCAGAGTGGAGCAGGCAGGATATAGTGGACTGCAGAGTGGAGCAGGCAGGATATAGTGGACTGCAGAGTGGAGCAGGCAGGATATAGTGGACTGCAGAGTAGAGCAGGCAGGATATAGTGGACTGCAGAGTGGAGCATGCAGGATATAGTGGACTGCAGAGTAGAGCAGGCAGGATATAGTGGGCTGCAGAGTAGAGCAGGCAGGATATAGTGGACTGTAGAGTGGAGCAGGCAGGATATAGTGGACTGTAGAGTGGAGCAGGCAGGATATAGTGGACTGCAGAGTAGAGCAGGCAGGATATAGTGGGCTGCAGAGTAGAGCAGGCAGGATATAGTGGACTGTAGAGTGGAGGAGGCAGGATATAGTGGGCTGCAGAGTGGAGCAGGCTGGCCACCCAGTCTATGTGTGAGAGAATGACACACTGGGACTGGCTGAGTCAACAGGACGCTGGTCCCTTTCACCTCTCAATGCTGCTGAGACTAACTAACCTCTCACTAACTAACATTTGATCTAAGAACACTCCCTGGGCCAAACAAAAGCACACTTAGAGGCCATTTCCAGTCTGAAACATTCAAACCTTCTTTATATGGATCCCATTGGGACAGGAGTTCTTCCAGACCACGTGACATGATTAGGAAAAACTCTGGATCCTAAATAAATGAATTCCATTTCATCACATTTGGCCTATAGAAAGTCTACAGAAAACTTGCCCACAAAGTCTACTGAAAACTGGCCCAGTCTACTGAAAACTGGCCCATAGAGTCTACTGAAAACTGGCCCATAGAGTCTACTGAAAACTGGCCCATAGGGTCTACTGAAAACTGGCCCATAGAGCCTACTCAAAACTGGCCCATAGAGCCTACTCAAAACTGGCCCATAGAGTCTACAGAAAACTGGCCCATGGAGTCTACTGAAAACTGGCCCATAGAAGCCACTGAAAAAGTCTCTTCATGGCCACATTCTGTTGGTAGCTGTGTTCATGTCTGCCATCTCAACAACTCTAGACCTTATTAATGATATGAGTCATTCAAAACTGACACAAATACAAAGTAAAAGAGAAAATATAAATTATGATTTCAGCAACTGTTTCCACATAGGATGTTACATTGCCTAAAGCCTGTGGTCTTCGAACATGAAGTCCCTCTTCAATACTCACACACACACACACACACACACACACACACAAAACCACACAAACACACACAAAGCAAACAATATCTCCTGTAACCTTCATATGTATGGTGCTTAGAGGACTCTCTACCACTGCATTCTGAACAGAAAGCACTCCAGCAATGACATAGTACAGCAGATGTCAATGCTTCAGAGCCACACAAAGCCTTCCTCTTTCTACCCAATGATCAGGCCATCTTAAACATTTCCACTGTGCACTAGAGTCTGAATAGATACAGTGTCTAGTGCCCTGGCAAGATCTCTTTTCTTTCACCTGCCTAAAGAAGTATTAAAGAAGCAGCTTTACCTGGATCTTCACCCATAATGCCATGCAACAGTGTCTCTCCATAATTTCTTAAGAATTTATTCCCCTTGCCGTGTTGCAAGGCGCATTTTAGAAAAGGCGCTGAAAGACAGCAAAACAATGTAGCATTATTGTGGCGGCATTATTGGGGTGTTAGGTAACCTAGTGGTTAGAGCATTGGGCCAGTAACCAAAAGGTTGCTAGATCAAATCGCCGAGCTGACAAGGTAAAAATCTGTCGTTCTGCCCCTGAACACGTGACGCTGTTCCTAGGCCATCATTGAAAATAAGAATATGTTCTTAACTGACTTGCCTAGTTAAATAGACAAATAGAATAGAGGGTGATGTTCATCATGGAATCTGAAAGCTTTCATTTTTGTTCTCATTTTCTTTTCTAAACAACTTTCACTTTTCCAGATAGATCCTTGAGGGTATAATGAAGTGCATTCATGCCACCTGAAAGGGGCTTTTAAAGTTGTGTACAGCTCTGACAAAAGGAGAGGTAGGCTAGTGCTGTCCTGAGAATGACTCAATGTTTATAACCTAACCTAGAATGCAAGACGAGTGATAAATGGAGGAATACTCTCCACCAATTAATTGAAACTGGGTCAAGAGCATATAGTAACCAAACCACAATACCAGTAGGTCTCTCTGTACTCACAGACAGATTTAGTTGGAAGTAGAATATAGGCAGAAGGGTCATACTCATAGGGGGCACAGGGGCACGTGCCCACAAAGATTTGTCCTGTAAAATGTTTATATATTTTTGTTGTTGTGTGTTTTTGTTTGTTTTTTCTCTGTAATATTTATTACTAGCCACTTTATGGAGTTGGCATTTAGCTAGACGAGACAGGTTCCCAACCTCATATCTAGCTACCAAGAAGCCATTTCAGGTTATCAAGCTAGCTTACCTAACTAACTATTTTAGCTGGCATACCTGCTGGCAACGTTAGTAGTTTTTAGAAAAGAAAGCAATAACTAAATGTACTGAATAAGACTCCTTTCAATATTTTACCCAGATTTTAGCAGAGATGTAGAGAAGCACATTTCATATTATTTTATTTTTTTAAAGGACCACCAGTCAAGAAAACGATAAACGGACGACAAACAGTCTTACAGGCAACACACAGCTATGCAAAGAACAACCTCCCACAAATCCCATGACAAACATATTCCTATTTATAGGACCTTCAATCAGAGGCAACGATAGACAGCTGCCTCCAATTGAAGGCCCCAACCCCAATTACCTAAACATAGAAATACACTAACATAGAACAATGACAAAAACCCCGGAATACATAAACCAAACACCCCTCTACATACACACACACCCCGAACCATATAAAACAAATACCCCCTGCCACGTCCTGACCAAACTATAATAACAAATAACCCCTTTACTGGTCAGGACGTGACAGTACCCCCCCCCCCCCCCCCCCAAAATGTGCATACCCCGGATGCACCTAACAAAACAAATCTTACAAAAATAAACCCCTTAAACTAAAGGGAGGGAAGGGAGGGTGGCTGCCGTCAGCGACGGCTCCCGTGCTACACCCCCCCTCCCCAAACCTCCTACAGTGGAGGTGGCTCAGGCATTAGTCCCCTACCTGACCAGTCCACCCCCACTGAATACCTCGGCCTGAAGCCTGTCACTGTAGACCCTGGACTGGACTCTGGGAGCTCCGGACTGTAGGACGACTCTGAGAGCTCCGGACTGTAGGACGACTCTGAGAGCTCCGGACTGTAGGACGACTCTCTTGGTTCCGGACAGTGGGCCGTCTCTCTTGGTTCCGGACAGTGGGCCGTCTCTCTACGGGGCACTGTCGCCGGAGGCTCTGGACGAGGCACTGTTGCCGGACACTCTGGACGAGGCACTGTTGCCGGAAGTTCTGGACGAGGCACTGTTGCCGGAAGTTCTGGACGAGGCACTGTTGCCAGAAGACCTGGTGCGTGGGGCTGGCTTAGGACACGCCAGACAAAGGACACGCACCACAGGGCTAGTACAAGGAGCAGGGACAGGACGAGCTGGACTGGGCTGACGCACTGGAGCCTGGTGCGTGGTGCTGGTAATGGAGGTACCAGACTGGAGACACGCACCCCAGGGCTAGTGCGAGGAGCAGGAACAGGACGTACTGGACTGAGCTGTCGCACTGGAAGCCTGGTGCGTGGTGCTGGCTTCGGATTTGCCAGACTGGAGACACGCACCTCACGGCTAGTTCGAGGAGCGGGAACAGGATACACTGGACCGTGAAGGCGCACTGGCGGTCTCGAGCACAGTACTGGCTCCACCCTTACTGGCTGGATGCCCGCTTCCCCCTGGCAAATGCGGGGCGCTGGCACCGCGCACACTGGCCTGTAAATGCTTGGCCTCGACGCCGTGCGCATCACTCCAACGCACGGGACCTGACCAGTAATAGGCTGCCTCCAATAAGCACGGGGAGTTGGCTTGCGGCTTAATCCTGCCCCGTCAAACTACCCGTGTGCCCACCCCAAAAATATTATTAGGGCTGCCTCTCAGGCTTAAATGCCAACCGTGTACCCCTGTAACAGTCCCGGTCTTCGTTCCACCTTTGCTGTTCCTCTCTTGCTGTCTCCACCTGTCTCCATGGCAGGGTCTTGTCCCCTGCCATTATCTCCTCCCATGTTCACGATGTCCTCCACTCCCTTTTCTCCCTGGCCAGGATCCTTCCTCCTCCTGGGCCCGCTGCTTGGTCCGTGTTTGGTGGGAGGTTCTGTAACGGTCGTCGTAATGGATGGACCAAGGCACAGCGGGTTGAGTGGTCATATTTAACTTTTAATGTGAACACTTAATAAACAAAACAAGAAAATGATAAACGGACGACAAACAGTCTTGCAGGCAACACACAGCTATGCAAAGAACAACATCCCACAAATCCCATGACAAACATATTCCTATTTATAGGACCTTCAATCAGAGGCAACGATAGACAGCTGCCTCCAATTGAAGGACCCAACCTCAATTACCTAAACGTAGAAATAGAAATGACTAGACAGAACATAGAATACACTAACATAGAACAATGACAAAAACCCCGGAATACATAAACCAAACACCCCTCTACATACACACACACCCCGAACCATATAAAACAAATACCCCCTGCCACGTCCTGACCAAACTATAATAACAAATAACCCCTTTACTGGTCAGGACGTGACAACAGCACAAGAGGTATGCTTAGATATTCATGCATGACACCCTTGAATAAAGGTGATGTGATGTATCACCAGTTTTGTAGAACTTGGAAAATATTTCAAGATTTAGAGTTGAGTACAAGCTTTTGCTGTCACTTGAGAAAGATACACATTATTGCTGTCAAATTCAGTCTGTGGGCTGAAAATGAAAAATACACAATTTTTACATCATTCGTTTTTGGGGTGAAATCTTTCTCAAGCATATTATTGCAGTATTTTATTATTGATTTGGAAGCTGAAAAGCTATGAATCTTGAAGATTAATGTGCATTTACGATAAGATGCAAAGAGCAATTCTCTTAGCTGTCAGCCCCCTTCCCAGAGTTCACAGCCCCCTTCTCACTTCATTCTGCTAACTGGTACTCCAAGCTTCCCCGTTGCTGACCAGGCATCAGCCTCCCTGCTCTGATAAATGGGCTTATCATTGATGGTAGGCTGGAGGACAAAGAGATCATGCTAGATAATGTAGACACAGTTTTCATTTCTTGTCACTCAATTAAACTGCAATTATCCCAAGTAAAGGAGAGTAAAAAAAAGTGGAAAGAATGGTCAAAGAATGAAGGACTAAAGCTCCCTGGGAGTCTTTCTATCAGACACATTAGCCCAGATTGGCTCCATTCTGATAAAAGACCATTCCTCGCATTTGGCAGTGCACAGCAAGGGGCAGACTAGCAGCAACCTGCGGCTTAGACTAGAATGCCTGTACAACGTTTGTGCCATGCCTCAAAGTGGCTGGGAAGAAAAATACCTAAATGTATACAGGTTGTCTTTCAGCTAAAGCAATATGGCATTTAGATGGGAGCCCTTTGTGCCTTTAGTGAAGCTGATCACATCAAGGTTTTAGACCCAAATAGACCCATGGACTTTTTTGTTTTATGATGCAAATGCCAGGGACACATTGTCGGGAGCAACAAAGTGTGTATTATGAGAAACCTTTGTCGTCCCTATATAGTAAGTGACTGATCAATGTAAGAACCCTGGAGTGGACTACACAGGGGTTCACAAACCTACTCACGATCCCGGGGCGAACCCAAATCTGCTTCGACCCTGAGCCTGTGTGTGCCTACTGTTCCTTCACAGAACCAAAGAGAAACTTTATTCTCACACTGTCTGCCTGCAGATGAATCAGGAACACATGAAATCCTCCACTGGCACAAAATCTAAGCAGTAAATGAATGCTTTTTGTAATTACTGTTCCTTGTAGTAATTATCACTTGGGACAATTTATGGATCTCCTTATTGATTTGACTTGAACCTCGGCAGAGCTTAATTTGGATCGCTAAGACAGACACTCTGGGGTGTCAGATGCCTTATAACAGCTCTGTGGGGCTGTAGGGAAGCTAAGCTTTATGGATGTTGCTGTCACTTGCGTATTTAGCCGATTAACCTCCCAAAGGATCATTCAATGTGCTGTGTGAGGGTGCAGGTAACCCTAACCCTTCGGTGTAGCCAGCCGGTTGAGATGTTGCTCTGCATGGGTATCGACTTTGGAAACCAAAAGGAGCGTTCATAATGACCCCACTTTAATCCTGACGCAACCGATTAGTGCTTTGAAGTCTTTGATTTGTAAATGCCCCTGTTCCTCTGCATCACTACTCCTCCCTCTCAGGCTCCATAGATAAACACAAATAAACAGATTATTTAACTCATTAAGCAAACATTATCTTAAAGCCCAAATACAGACTGCCTGCCGTAGAAGGCTTAAGCAATAAGGCATGAGAACACAGAGATTATCGTGTGACAACTCCCGACTAAGGGCTGTTCTTAGGCCCGAGGTGAAGCTGAGATTATCAACATGCTTTCATTAAAAACGTTATCTTAATGAGTACATTTGTTTTATTTCATCCTTTCAACAGACTATATAGACAGGGCAAAAGCCAGTTGTTCATTCTGAGGTTCTGAAGTTGCTAACCAAACAGTCTGGTCGTTCATTCTTTAGGGATGTTTTGACCCAGTCGTTCATTGTATTCATTCCACGTTGCTATGCTAAACAAATCATTGGCATGTAGATATAGTAGTAGCTAACTAGCAAGCAGAGGTTAAATGATGACGAGAGACAAGAACGTCAATAAATAATGATTGAATAAATAATGTATACAGTAAATAGGCAAGAAGAATTAATAAAATAATGATTTTATGAATAATGCATAAATAGGCAAAACCCAGCTTACTTTCAAGTCAATAAGACAACGTTAGTTATAGAGGATAGCTAGGCTAATGTTGCTTCTCCTTTGCTACCTAGCTAGCCAACTACACACAATCACATCAAACAGCTGAAATGACAGCAAACTATGTGCATTTTAGTTTGTTTTACCTGCGTTTCTGTATTGCATTTCTTTGGATATATCTACTATAATGATCCTGATAAATGAATTTGCTTGGCTCACATTCATATGCATGGCACATTGGAGATTAAAAAAAAAACAGCAACAAAAACTGCAACATCAACTCAAATCCATTTTTATTGTCAACGATATCCTTGGTAGCAGGAAAGGGGCAGAGTCAAGCACAGGAGACTGAAGTCCGTTATCACAGATGTTTATTAACCTGTTTGGGATAAGGGGCAGTATTTTCATGGCCGGATAAAAAAACGTACCCGATTTAATCTGGTTACTACTCCTGCCCAGAAACTAGAATATGCATATAATTAGTAGATTTGGATAGAAAACACTCTAAAGTTTATAAAACTGTTTGAATGGTGTCTGTGAGTATGACAGAACTCATATGGCAGGCCAAAACCTGAGAAGATTCCATACAGGAAGTGCCCTGTCTGACAATTTGTTCTCCTTCATTGGCATCTCTATCAAAAATACAGCATTTCTGCTGTAACGTGACATTTTCTAAGGCTTCAATTGGCTCTCAGAAGGCGCCAGAAAGCGGAATGACGTCTCTGCAGTCTCTGGGCGAAAAAAAGCAGGAGTTTTTGTGTGGTCAGGCAGGGAACAATGACAATGGAGTGCGCGTGCACGAGACGACGCCATGTTTTTCTTTCAGTCTATGAATGAATATAACGTCGCCCAGTTGAAATATTATCGCTATTTTACAAGAAAAATAGCATAAAAATTGATTTTAACCTCTTGACGGTCGCCTAGGATAGCGCATTTTGAAAAAAATGTGTGCCCATTTTAAACGGCCTACTACTCAAACTCAGAAGCTAGGATATGCATATAATTAATACTTGTGGATAGAAAATACCCTAAAGTTTCTAAAACTGTTTGAATGGTGTCTGTGAGTATAACAGAACTCATATGGCAGTCAAAACCCCGAGACAGATCGAAACAGGAAGTGGAATTCTGAATTGCGAACTCAACTTCATCACGTTGCCTATTAATCACACCGTGAGCTATGGTTCATTGAGCACTTCCTATTGCTTCCACTAGATGTCCCCAGTCTTTACAAAGTGGTTTGAGTCTCCTACTGTTAAAACTGAATGAATGAGACGCTGTTGAAATTGGTCACATGAGGAGGGCCATCACCATTATGACGCCGGCGGCCCTGGCTTCCCTCCCCTTTCGAAACGTTTTGAAAGACAATGCAATCATCCTCCTTGAATCTTATTGGCTCTCTTGTTGAAAAAGGCCCTGAAGATTTATGTTATACAACGTTTGACATGTTTGAACGAACCTAAATCGAAAAAAAATGCATTTTCTCGAAATAGCTGTCCCGCGGCCGACGGAGCATTTGGATCAGCCTTCAGACGCGCTAACAAGAACAAGCTCTTGGAACATAGAGGAGTAATTTTTTCAAACGAAAATACATTTGTTGTGGACCTGGGATTCCTGGAAGTGCTTTCTGATGAAGACAACCAAAGGTAAGGGATTATTGACAATAGTATACAAGACTAGATGTGATATGCGATTGTTCCAAGATGGCGCTGACCTTTAACGTTAGCCTATTTTTCAGAGTATCGCATCCCCTTTCATCGCAAAGTATGATTACCCAGTAAAGTTATTTTTAAATCTGGCATTACAGGTGCTTTCAAGAGATATTCATCTATAAATCTTAGAATGCCAATATTACATTTTAAAAATGTTTTCGAATAGTAATTTAGTAAATTGTAGCGCTGTTTCATCGGATGCATTTGAGGGAAAATAGTTAGTCAACGTTACGCACCGATGTAAAATGCTGTTTTTATATATAAATATGAACTTTATCGAACAAAAGAATGCATGTATTGTGTAACATGATGTCCTAGCTGTGTCATCTGATGAAGATTGTCAAAGGTTAGTGCTGCATTTAGCTGTTTTTTGGTTATTTGTGATGCATGTGGTTGGTCGGAAAATGGCTATGTGGCTACTTTTACGATATACTCCTCTAACATAATCTAATGTTTTGCTTTTGATGTAAAGCCTTTTTGAAATCGGACAACATGGGTCGATTCAGGAGAGGTGTATCTATAAAACGATATAATTTGAAAAAAAAATTGAAAAAAAAAATTATTACATTTTGTTATGCTAATGGCGATATGATTTTTTGCTGGATGTCCGTCCTGTCCGCACAGGGGTTGAACAGCATTTGACATGCTTCGAAGTACGGTAATGGAATATTTTGCATTTTTTTGTCACGAAATGCGCCCACTGACATGAACGCACGAACAAAACGGAGCTATTTGGATAAAGCTATGGATTATTTCGAACCAAAACAATATTTGTTGTTGAAGTAGAAGTCCAGGGAGTTCATTCTGATGAAGAACAGCAAAGGTAAACCAGTTTTTCTTATAGTAAATCTGAGTTTGGTGAGGGCCAAACTTGGTGGGTGTCAAATTAGCTAGCCATGATGGCCGGGCTATGTACTCAGAATATTGCAAAATGTGCTTTCACCGAAAAGCTATTTTAAAATCTGACACCGCGATTGCATAAAGGAGTTCTGTATCTATAATTCTTAAAATAATTGTTGTTTTTTGTCAGCGTTTATCATGAGTAATTTAGTAAATTCACCGGAAGTTTGCGGTGGGTATGCTAGTTCTGAACATCACATGCTAATGTAAAAAGCTGGTTTTTGATATAAATATGAACTTGATTGAACAAAACATGCATGTATTGTATAACATAATGTCCTAGGAGGGTCATCTGATGAAGATCATCAAAGGTTAGTGCTGCATTTAGCTGTGGTTTTGGTTTTTGTGACATATATGCTTGCTTTAAAAATGGCTGTGTGATTTATTTTTGGCAGGTTACTCTCCTGACATAATCTAATGTTTTGCTTTCGCTGTAAAGCCTTTTTGAAATCGGACAATGTGGTTAGATAAAGGAGAGTCTTGTCTTTAACCTCTCTAGGGTAGGTGGCACCAAATCGTCCCACCTACGTAACAGCCAGTGTAATCCCGTGGCGCATTATTCAAAAACCTCAAAAATGCAAAAACTTCAATTTTTCAAACATATGACTATTTTACACCATTTTAAAACCTCTCTGGGCTAGGCGGGACGAAATCGTCCCACCTACGCAACAGCCAGTGTAATCCCGTGGCACGATATTCAAATACCTTAGAAATGCTATTACTTCAATTTCTCAAACATATGACTATTTTACAGCATTTTAAAGACATGACTCTCGTTAATCTAACCACACTGTCCGATTTCAAAAAGGCTTTACAACGAAAGCAAAACATTAGATTATGTCAGCAGAGTACCCAGCCAGAAATAATCAGACACCCATTTTTCAAGCTAGCATATAATGTCACAAAAACCCAGAAGACAGCTAAATGCAGCACTAACCTTTGATGATCTTCATCAGATGACACACCTAGGACATTATGTTATACAATACATGCATGTTTTGTTCAATCAAGTTCATATTTATATCAAAAACCAGCTTTTTACATTAGCATGTGACGTTCAGAACTAGCATACCCCCCCGCAAACCTCCGGTGAATTTACTAAATTACTCACGATAAACGTTCACAAAAAACATAACAATTATTTTAAGAATTATAGATACAGAACTCCTTTGTGCAATCGAGGTGTCCGATTTTAAAATAGCTTTTCGGTGAAAGCACATTTTGCAATATTCTCAGTAGATAGCCCAGCCATCACGACTAGCTATTTAGACACCCACCAAGTTTAGCCCTGACCAAAGTCAGATTTACTATTACAAAAGTTTGATTACCTTTGCTGTCTTCTTCAGAATGCATTCCCAGGACGTCTACTTCAATAACAAATGTTGGTTTGGTTCAAAATAATCCATAGTTATATCCAAACAGCGGCGTTTTGTTCGTGCGTTCAAGGCACTATCCGAAAGGGTAAATAAGGGTGACGAGCATGGCGCAATTCGTGACAAAAAATGTCTAAATATTCCATTACCGTACTTCGATGCATGTCAACCGCTGTTTAAAATCCATTTTTATGCCATTTTTCTCATAAAAAATAGATAATATTCCGACCGGGAATCTGCGTTTAGGTAAACAGACGAAAGAAAATAAAGCATTCGGTCGACTTGGGCACGCGCCTAAGCCCATAGTACTCTGATCGGCCACTTGCCAAAAGCGATAATGTGTTTCAGCCAGAGGCTGCCTCGATATCGTTCAGCTTTTTCCCGGGCTCTGGGAGCCTATGGGAGCCGTAGGAAGTGTCACGTTAGAGGAAAGATCCTCAGTCTTCAATAAAAAGAGCCAAGATGAAACACAACTTCTCAGACAGGCCACTTCCTGCATAGAATCTTCTCCGGTTTTGGCCTGCCATTTGAGTTCTGTTATACTCACAGACACCATTGAAACAGTTTTAGAAACTTTAGGGTGTTTTCTATCCAAAGCTAATAATTATATGCATATTCTAGTTACTGAGCAGGAGTAGTAACCAGATTAAATCGGGTACGTTTTTTATCCGGCCGTGTCAATACTGCCCCCTAGCCCTAACAGGTTAAAATGGTGTAAAATACTCAGATGTTTGAGAAATTGAAGTTAGAGCATTTATGAGGTGTTTGTATTTCGTGCCACGCTATACCATTGGATATTGGTGAGGCGTTCCGCTAGCGGAACGTCTGTCCCTAACAGGTTTTAAACACTGTATAAAATAAGGTAGCCACAAGGCAGGGTGCGCAAACACACAATAGGAGAACAACTCCAACATTTTAAAACGCACGGGGCGCAGCCCGGCAATTTCCAATATATGATGCCGACGCCGGCCTTGGGGATGACCCGGAGAGCGAGGTGCAGGTCGATCCGGATGGAGGCGGTGAAATTCCTGCAGCAGGGCTGGAACCAGGATGTCCCCCACCGGAACCCAGCACCTCTCCTCCGGGCCGTACCCCTCTCAGTCCACGAGGTACTGCAGGTCCCCTACCCGACGTCGGGAGTCCAGGATGGCCCGGACTGTGTACGCCAGGGCCCCCTGGATGTCCAGGGGGGGCGGAGGGACCTCCCGCACCTCAGCGTCCTGCAGCGGACCAGCTACCACCGGCCTGAGGAGAGACACATGAAACGAGGGGTTAATACGGTAATATGAAGGAAGTTGTAACCTACAACACACCTCGTTTATTCTCCTCAGGACTTTGAACGGCCCCACAAATCGCGGACCCAGCTTCCGGTACGGCAGGCGGAGGGGCAGGTTCCGGGTCGAGAGCCAGACTCTGTCCCCCGGGTTTAATAGCCAGATGTGGTACTAAATGCGGTTTTCCACTCGTCTCCGTCTCGGATACGCACCAGGTTATACGCGCTCCTGAGATCTAGTTTTGTGAAGAAGCGCGCCCCGTGAAATGACTCCACTGCCGTAGCGATGAGAGGTAGTGGGTAACTGAAACCCACCGTGATAGAATTTAGACCTCTATAGTCAATGCACGGGCGCAGACCTCCCTCCTTCTTCTTCACAAAAAAGAAGCTCGAGGAGACGGGTGACTTGGATGGCCGAATGTATCCCTATCTCAAGGACTCAGTGACGTATGTCTCCATAGCCGCTGTCTCCTCCTGAGACAGAGGATACACGTGACTCCTAGGAAGGGCCACATCAGCCTGGAGGTTTATCGCACAATCCCCTCGTCGATGAGGGGGTAATTGAGTCGCCTTCGTTTTACTGAAGGCGATAGCCAAATCGGCATATTCTGAGGGAATGTGCACGGTGGAGACTTGGTCTGGACTTTCCACCGTGGTCGTACCGATGGAAACTCCTATACACCTACCTGAGCACTCCCTCGACCACCCCTTAACCTGTTGGGTCTAGGGGGCAGCATTTGCACGTCTGGATAAAAAAAATGTACCCGATTTAATCTGGTTACTAATCCTACCCAGTAACTAGAATATGCATATACTTATTATATATGGATAGAAAACACTCTAAAGTTTCCAAAACTGTTTGAATGGTGTCTGTGAGTATAACAGAACTCATTTGGCAGGCAAAACCCTGAGACATTTTCTGACAGGAAGTGGATACCTGATGTGTTGTATTGACTTTAAACCTATCCCATTGAAAAACACAGGGGTTTAGGAATATTTTGGCACTTCCTATTGCTTCCACTAGATGTCACCAGCCTTTACAAAGTGTTTTGAGTCTTCTGGAGGGAGATCTGACCGAACAAGAGCCATGGAACGATGATGGCCCATTAGACACCTGGCGCGCTAGTTCATGTTGGGTACCCTCGTTCCAATACGTTATAAAAGAGTATGCATTCGTCCACCTTGAATATTATTCATGTTCTGGTTAAAAAAGGCCCTAATGATTTATGCTATACAACGTTTGACATGTTTGAACGAACGGAAATATATTTTTTCCCCTCGTTCATGACGAGAAGTCCGGCTGGCTTACATCATGTGCTAACGAGACGGAGATTTTTGGACATAAATGATGAGCTTTTTTGAACAAAACTACATTCGTTATGGACCTGTGATACCTGGAAGTGACATCTGATGAAGAGAATCAAAGGTAATGGATTATTTACATAGTATTTTCGATTTTAGATCTCCCCAACATGACGTCTAGTCTGTATCGCAACGCGTATTTTTCTGGGCGCAGTGCTCAGATTATTGCAAAGTGTGATTTCCCAGTAAGGTTATTTTTAAATCTGGCAAGTTGATTGCGTTCAAGAGATGTAAATCTATAATTCTTTAAATGACAATATAATATTTTACCAATGTTTTCTAATTTTAATTATTTAATTTGTGACGCTGACTTGACTGCCGGTTATTGGAGGGAAACGATTTCCTCAACATCAATGCCATAGTAAAACGCTGTTTTTGGATATAAATATGAACTTGATAGAACTAAAAATGCATGCATTGTCTAACATAATGTCCTAGGAGTGTCATCTGATGGAGATTGTAAAAGGTTAGTGCATCATTTTAGCTGGTTTTATGGTTTTGGTGACCCTGTCTTTGACTTGACAAAACATTACACACAACTCTTGTAAATGTACTGTCCTAACATACTCTAAATTTATGCTTTCGCCGTAAAACCTTTTTGAAATCGTAAAACGTGGTTAGATTAACCTCTTGGGGCTAGGTGGGACGCTAGCGTGCCACCCGTGGTGCACTCCATCAACAGCAGGTGCATTTCAAGAGCGGCAAATTTGAATCCAAATAAATGTCAAAATTCAAATTTTTCAAAAATACAACTATGTTACACCATTTGAAAGATAAACATCTCCTTAATCTAACCACGTTTTACGATTTCAAAAAGGTTTTACGGCGAAAGCATAAATTTAGAGTATGTTAGGACAGTACATTTACAAGAGTTGTGTGTAATGTTTTGTCAAGTCAAAGACAGGGTCACCAAAACCATAAAACCAGCTAAAATGATGCACTAACCTTTTACAATCTCCATCAGATGACACTCCTAGGACATTATGTTAGACAATGCATGCATTTTTAGTTCTATCAAGTTCATATTTATATACAAAAACAGCGTTTTACTATGGCATTGATGTTGAGGAAATCGTTTCCCTCCAATAACCGGCAGTCAAGTCAGCGTCACAAATTAAATAATTAAAATTAGAAAACATTGGTAAAATATTATATTGTCATTTAAAGAATTATAGATTTACATCTCTTGAACGCAATCAACTTGCCAGATTTAAAAATAACCTTACTGGGAAATCACACTTTGCAATAATCTGAGCACTGTGCCCAGAAAAATACGCGTTGCGATACAGACTAGACGTCATGTTGGGGAGATCTAAAATCGAAAATACTATGTAAATAATCCATTACCTTTGATTCTCTTCATCAGATGTCACTTCCAGGTATCACAGGTCCATAACGAATGTAGTTTTGTTCAAAAAAGCTCATCATTTATGTCCAAAAATCTCCGTCTCGTTAGCACATGATGTAAGCCAGCCGGACTTCTCGTCATGAACGAGGGGAAAAAATATATTTCCGTTCGTTCAAACATGTCAAACGTTGTATAGCATAAATCATTAGGGCCTTTTTTAACCAGAACATGAATAATATTCAAGGTGGACGAATGCATAGCCTTTTATAACGTATTGGAACGAGGGTACCCAACATGAAGTAGCGCGCCAGGTGTCTAATGGGACATCACCGTTCCATGGCTCTTGTTCGGTCAGATCTCCCTCCAGAAGACTCAAAACACTTTGTAAAGGCTGGTGACATCTAGTGGAAGCAATAGGAAGTGCCAAAATATTCCTAAACCCCTGTGTTTTTCAATGGGATAGGTTTAAACTCAATACAACACATCAGGTATCCACTTCCTGTCAGAAAATGTCTCAGGGTTTTGCCTGCCAAATGAGTTCTGTTATACTCACAGACACCATTCAAACAGTTTTGGAAACTTTAGAGTGTTTTCTATCCATATATAATAAGTATATGCATATTCTAGTTACTGGGTAGGATTAGTAACCAGATTAAATCGGGTACATTTTTTTTATCCAGACGTGCAAATGCTGCCCCCTAGACCCAACAGGTTAAGGAGATGTTTATCTTTCAAATGGTGTAACATAGTTGTATTTTTGAAAAATTTGAATTTTGACATTTATTTGGATTCAAATTTGCCGCTCTTGAAATGCACCTGCTGTTGATGGAGTGCACCACGGGTGGCACGCTAGCGTCCCACCTAGCCCCAAGAGGTTAAGAGCCCTCTGCCTCCACGAAATCTGAGGGTTGTGAGTGGCTAGCCAGGGGATTCCCAGTACCACCGGAAACACCGGGGAGTCAATGAGGAATAGGCTGATACGCTCCTCATGGCCCCCCCCACGTCACCATGACCAGTGGCACTGTGACCTCCCCCACATGGCCGGACCCTAGCAGTCGACTATCTAGGGCGTGCACGGGGAAGGGGTGGTCCAGCTGAACCAGGGGAATCCCTAACTTCTTGGCTACCCCACGGTCCATAAAACTCCCAGCTGCGCCTGAATCGACTAGTGCCTTATACTGGAAGTGACGGGAAAACTCAGGAAAACAAACTGAGGTGTACATGTGGTGGACAGGGGGCTCTGGGTGTGGCTGGTGCTGACTCACCTGGGGGGTCGATGTAGTGCTCTGCCTGCCGTCTGAACTCCCGGGTGGACCTCTCCAGCATCGGTCCGCAGTGTGTCCTCTACGCCCACAGTGGGTGCAGGAGAGCCCCCCCCCCGGTCCTCCTCGAAGCAGCCCCTCCTATCTCCATGGGCACTGGAGCAGGAGGGCTGGGAGGTGGAACAAACGGGCCCCAACTGGAACGTCCCCGGGCAGCCATCAGGTTGTTCAGCCTGATGGACAGATCTATAAGCTGCTCTAGGGTGGTGGTGTTGTCCCGACAATCCAGCTCCCGGCGGACGTCCTCTCAGAGACTACATCTGTAGTGATCAATCAGGGCCCGCTCATTTCACCCTGATCCAGCGGCGAGAGTCCGGAATTCCAAGGCAAAGTCTTGAGCACTCCTCGTCTCCTGTCTCAGGTGAAATAATCGCTCACCCGCCGCCTTGCCCTCCGGGGGATGATCGAATACCACCCGGAAACGGCGGGCGAACTCCGGGTAGTCGCCCCTAGCCGAGTCTGGGCCATCCCACACTGCGTTGGCCCATTCCAGGGCTCTACCCGTGAGACACGAGATGAGGACGCTCACCCTCTCTTCATCAGAGGGAGAGGGGCGGACGGTCGCCAGTGTCGTGTCTTTGGGGTACCATTCAACTGAAGATATGTTTATCAATTAGCTCCCTGTAATTATTATCACGCGATTAAACTGATTAATTGTTTAACCTCTATGGGCTAGGTGGGACGCAGGCGTCCCCCCCGTGGTGCACTCCATCAACAGCAGGTGCATTTCAAGAGCGGCAAATTTGAATCCAAATAAATGTCAAAATTCAAATTTTTCAAACATACAACTATTTTACACCCTTTGAAAGATAAACATCTCCTTAATCTAACCACGTTTTACGATTTCAAAAAGGTTTTACGGCGAAAGCATAAATTTAGAGTATGTTAGGACAGTACATTTACAAGAGTTGTGTGTAATGTTTTGTCAATTCAAAGACAAGGTCACCAAAACCATAAAACCAGCTAAAATGATGCACTAACCTTTTACAATCTCCATCAGATGACACTCCTAGGACATTATGTTAGACAATGCATGCATTTTTAGTTCTATCAAGTTCATATTTATATCCAAAAACAGCGTTTTACTATGGCATTGATGTTGAGGAAATCGTTTCCCTCCAATAACCGGCAGTCAAGTCAGCATCACAAATTAAATAATTAAAATTAGAAAACATTGGTAAAATATTATATTGTCATTTAAAGAATTATAGATTTACATCTCTTGAACGCAATCAACTTGCCAGATTTAAAAATAACCTTACTGGGAAATCACACTTTGCAATAATCTGAGCACTGCGCCCAGAAAAATACGCGTTGCGATACAGACTAGTCGTTATGTTGGGGAGATCTAAAATCGAAAATACTATGTAAATAATCCATTACCTTTGATTCTCTTCATCAGATGTCACTTCCAGGTATCACAGGTCCATAACGAATGTAGTTTTGTTCAAAAAAGCTCATCATTTATGTCCAAAAATCTCCGTCTTGTTAACACATGATCTAAGCCCGCCGGACTTCACTTCATGAACGAGGGGAAAAAATATATTTACGTTCGTTCAAACATGTCAAACGTTGTATAGCATAAATCATTAGGGCCTTTTTTAACCAGAACATGAATAATATTCAAGGTGGACGAATGCATACTCTTTTATAACGTATTGGAACGAGGGTACCCAACATGAACTCGCGCTCCAGGTGTATAATGGGCCATCATCGTTCCATGGCTCTTGTTCGGTCAGATCTCCCTCCAGAAGACTCAAAACACTTTGTAAAGGCTGGTGACATCTAGTGGAAGCAATAGGAAGTGCCAAAATATTCCTCAGCCCCTGTGTTTTTCAATGGGATAGGTTTAAAGGTAATACAACACATCAGGTATCCACTTCCTGTCAGAAAATGTCTCAGGGTTTTGCCTGCCAAATGAGTTCTGTTATACTCACAGACACCATTCAAACAGTTTTAGAAACTTTAGAGTGTTTTCTATCCATATATAATAAGTATATGCATATTCTAGTTACTGGGTAGGATTAGTAACCAGATTAAATCGGGTAAAAAAAAATTATCCAGCCGTGCAAATACTGCCCCCTAGCCCTAACAGGTTAACAACGCACACACACTCATGAAATATATATAATTACATTCATTCCCCAATGAGCGGCGTTGTGGCACTAAGTGATGGTTGTATGGGGACTTTGTTTATGGCTCTATCACTTCCTAAGTGTCAAAGGAACTGAACCGAAAAGGAATGAAAGCATAAACAAAACAAAAATATACAAAATATAGTTCTCACACAAAAAAAATCATCTAATTGGACTGTATTCTATATACGTCCAATGTTCTGGCAAAATGATTATCATGGCATTGTCTCTAATGCAATATCTAGGGTTTTCCTACTTGGTGTGTTGCTTAGGCACTATCCTAAGTTGATAACTATATGATAAGTCTACAGCTGTAATGCACTAGTTTTGGGCAGTCTACAGGTATGACCTACAGACTTCTGGGAAGAAAACTGGTGAGTGCTGTAGAGTCAAAGGCCTAGAAGTAAATATTCAACTTTACTAAGGCTGGTATATTGCTTGGGCCCTTAAGTGGTCCTAGCATAAATCCTGATTGGATGTTCCGTTGTGCATGTGCGTTTATGCTTACACAAGCGCTCATGTCAAGGGAAGAAAACCAAGTATCCGGGCAGATTACAACTTGTTCAGAATGAGTCTGACGTAGTCAGGCAATTTTCAGGTCAATGCCTGGAGGTCAGTCAGAATTGGTGTCAAGGGAGTCTGTAGTAGTTTTTCTACAAGTCACTGTTTCTTCCACTTTTGTAGTGGCGATAGGTATGAAGTCTATTTCATAGCTATGTTGTCCACGGAGGAGCTAACCTCACGACGGAAGTACTCTTTAAGTATTGGACCAGTCATACGTGGTGTGATCATGGTTCATGACTTCTAATAATTTTCCTCCTGAATGGAGGGTCCTATTTATTAGTGACGTGTGTTAACCATTGGAAGAGTGCACTGGAGATTCCCCTCCACGTGTTGCACTCTGAGTGACTCCTATGTCGCTGTTGTCAATGATAATTTGATTGGTTAAGTCTCTAACCTTCTTACTGATTGTAGCTGGACTGACTGTTGCTAGTATTGGTACTGGTACTCAAGGGGACCAGTTATCCTTCCAATTTATTCTGAAATATTATCTACCGGAACACATGATTGGAGCATTTTACTAGTTGTATTGTAGTTGAACCTACGCATGGCAAAGAATGATTATTGTTGCCATTTGTTTTGGAGGTGGACAAGTCCACTGGACTTCCTTTACGACCAGTGTGGTACACCTCAGTACTATCTTAGATGTGTTCTAAGATAATCCCCATCTAGGGGCCTGTCTGCTCCTCACTGTTCTCATAGGAGAGTTTACAACTAGATTTGATTTATGCTCTGGCGGCCTCGTACGGTGTTGTCCGTAGACAACACTCAATGAGGCTCATCATGGGTCTGGGCTACTATTCCCCCCCTTTGTGCCTCGGGACCCCCCCACCAGCGGGTGGTGTTGGTGTCCGATGCGCAAATGAAAAGGTCGGACCCTATGTACGAGTTGTCAGCGGCCGCGTTTTTATGAGAGTGGCTGTAACCTTTCAACCAAATCTCCTGGTGTTTGTGCTTCAAAACGCTCAGTGGCTGTCGAGGCATGTCAGTCACCACCACGTCCGCGTGTGGCAACCTCTTCATTACCTGCGAACTGAGACGAGGATATCGGTCTGTGATATCGCAAAGTGTTTCACAAGTGGGAGTCATCGGGTCAGTTGCTGGACTGACGCCATTAGTGTCATTGTAAGGGGTGACATTCCCCAACAAAGCGGAAGGTGTATCATCGGAAGCAGAGTATACTCTGCGCATCAATGTTTTTCTTGCTGGGACGGCCGCAGTGCTTGCGGAAGTGTCCAAAGGGAAAGAAAAGTTCATCTCAACTACCGTATTACATGACTGCAAGGAGGAGGGAAGTTGCTTATTCACAGAGACAGCTGGCTCGAAATCATGAAAAGAATGGTCAATCAGGTTGGCTGATGGAATGTGTCGAGATATCGTACTATCTCCGTGGATCGGATTCTGTACCAAGAGGTTTCTAAACGTCTTTTTCCCAAGGGGTGCTTTCGACAGATACCCCTCGTGAAGGACTGCGTTGCAGCTAGCGTTAGGGGAAGACAGTGTGGTCAGTGGAGAAGGCACTGTGGCCTGTGACCATACCTGGTTGGTTTTCCAATCCATCAATGGGAGTAACCGATCCATCAAGTCTGCTCCAAGTAGCAGGGTTACAGTTTCGAGGCTGGTAACATACACAGGGTGAACGAGCGATACGTCCTGGAAGTGTAGTTTCAGCATGACTCTCAATGTGAGAGGCGAGGTAGTCTGAGTGACCCCTCGAAGTTTAGTGTCGCATCGTTCCACTTTTAACCAACGTTTAGTTGGCTTCAAAGCCCTTTTGAGATCATCAAACAATGTTTGAGAGATGAGTGATATTGTCGCACCCGAATCAATTAGTGCATGACAAGCTAAGCAGTCCTCCAGGACTGTTTCCAGGTATGGCCGTTTAGATTCGTGGTTAGTGGACATATTCCCCACAAAGTGGAGTGGTCGTTCACAACGACGTGATGTGCCATGTCTGTTCAAGATGGAAGCAGATTGACTTTTCCGATTTTGAGTGGGCTTGGCTTTAACGAAGCGTTTGACCTTTTTCTTCGCAACTTTTGTATCAGAGTCTATGGACAGAGCCCGGGGGCTTGTTTCTTGATCAAGCGGGCCCTGGATAGGGTCTTGAATGAGAGCGGGAGAAATTTGAACTTTAACGCCCATGCTATGGGTGTTAATTCCTGCGGACCTGGTGTCCGGTAATTCCCCGTCTAGTCCTTGTGACTTATCTTTTACCCTTTTCTCAAATTGTTCTTGCTTAAGTTCTTCCTGTAGTGGGACTTCTGGAGAACATTGGTCTACATTTTGATCGTCCTTCAACCCTTTGTTACCCTTGTGCTCTGACACTTTTGGTGGGTTGGGTGCAGGAACGTAGCGAACGGGTCGATTGTAGCGGTAGTCATGTTGATGGCTACGTATTTTTCGGTTATTTAGACCGCGGAGGTTATTGGAATCAGGGATTCGTGGTAGAAACTGTTGTTGTGCGTCATCTCTCGACGCTCCAATACCTGATAATGCACCCTCTAACTGGAGTGAGTGCTCCTGGTTAAACTTCAAAACTGAGTGGTCAGGGCTCTTAGCGTTGTGAACTTTTGATGCCTCAAAAGCTGTGCTTGCAAGCTCTCTGAGTTGTAAGATAGGCAAGCCAACGTGGGCTGCAGGGCCCAAGTAGATAATGAAGGTGGGATACATGTTCAACAGAAACATTTGTTTGAATGGTAACAGCTCTTCCATTCCTGTTTCTGTGAGTAGGCCAAAGTAAGCTGAACGAAGCCTATGATAGAAAGCTTGTGGGTGTTCGTTCTGAGCTTGTTTGACGGTGTTAGCCAGTGAGCTATCGTGTTTGCGAGTCGCAGAACCACTGAATTCTAATTTCAAAGCTGTGGCAAGTTTAGCATAGTCATTTAGCACGTGTTGCTGTTGTAGATGAATGAACCTCGTCACGTGTCTATTCGACGTTCGCTTCAACAGGTAAACCCTGTCAGAACCCGTAGCGTTCGGGTAGCCACCCAACGCGTCCTCTATGTCAGCTAGGAACGTCTCAGTATCGTTTGGCTGACTCTGAACGGGGTCAAAGGTGGGGAAATTCTTGACGAGTTTGTCAAGGTATTCCGCGCCAAGCGGGCGGAGAGGGTTGGCTTCATCCTGTGGAGAGATTGGGGCCGAAAGGCCAAGAGAAGAAGCCAAGCCTTGTTGTTGTTGGCCAAGAGGCGCCATATTACTCAGTGCCGAAGGGCCAAGAGGAGAAGACTGAGGGACACATGAGGGAGGCAAGGTCTGAAACTTATTGTCTTCACTCCTGTGAGTACAGGGCTCCGGTTGCTTGGATGGGAAGTCGCACTGTAGAGCGTGACCATTCTGGATTTCCTCCAGATGGTACCTAAGGGTGGAATTCTGCTGCATTGCAGAGTCCACTTGAGCGCTTAGAGTCCTATTTTTGGACACGTGAGTGTCACACCTGCTCCTTTCGGTCTCAAACATATCTGTCATGGTTTGCAGATAGAGGTCTTGAGTACGGAGCGAGAGATTCAGTGATGAGATTTCCTCTGCTTGCTTAGAAATCAATATTTCCAACCTCATCACCTGAGTTCTCTCATCATTCATTTGGTCAGCGACTTCAATAAGTTCTGCTGATTTATCATCCAACTTTGTCATTGTATTCATTAACTGATCGTCTTTGGTCTGCAGCGCTTTGAGGAGCACCGTGTTATTTTGAGTAACATTCAACAAAACAGCATGCATGTTGTCAAGTTGAGCGCTCCTGTTTGTAGATAACTCTTCAGATTTATCTAGTTTGGCGTGGACCTCATCGTATTTAGTTTTGGCTAAATCGAGTTGTTCCTGTAGCATATGATTTTGTTCCTGTAGAAAACGATTTTGTTGAAGAGCTTGTGCTTGTTCATCGTCATACGTTTTTGCAATTACATTTAATTGTTCAGTTTTCGAACGCAGTTCCATAGCTAGCAGAATTTTTCCCTTTTCTGCATTTGTCATTGGTTTCCCGGTTCTCTCCACCTGTCCCTTTATGTCTACCTTTACCTGCTCGTGCTTCAGCTGTGCGCTGCGGTATTGGACAGATGGCAATCTCGGATGGCAAGACATCAGAGCTAGACTGGAGAGAACCTTTACGAGGCCTGCGCCCGATGGTTGATTTTGGAAAACATTGTTGTCTGCTTTTCCACTAATGGCATAATTAGGGTTGTTATCGCTGCTGAGGTCAGAGATCAATCCATTTACGGGTGGAGGTTCACTAATTAGCGGCGAGTGGGAACCACCCCCTCTGATAGCTTGCACATTATTAGAACATTTGAAACGAAAACATTTTTTTTCTAATTTTCCAAAATTTGGTTTTGGAATGTGGAAAACTGCAAAGACGATTTTAATCTATTTATAGACGTTAATGAACCATCAGTACTGTACAGTACTGTGGAAGTTGGAAGTGAATGAATTTGCAAAAGCAAATTGAATTAATCAATGCCAATGATTAGTCCTACCTGGGTAGGCTATCTGGGTATTAAACTTGAATTACCTGAGAGGTTGCTTCATCCAGGTTAATATGCAAAGTTTAAGTTGTCTCATTTAATTGGAAGAACCTAGAAAGGTATGTTCGACAATTTAACTAAATAAATTGAATGAGACGATAATCCATACAATCTCCATTGATTGGATATCATAAGTGTAAACCGTAGTTCAAATGTTGGGACCCTTCACCACTAGGGTACACTCCTCCCTGGGGCTGAGCCACATGGGATTCACTCCCGTCAGTAATGGGTTTGGTGAATGTGCTTTGCTAAAGCAGATTTTACTGATTAATCTATTTATGATATATCAAACCTGTATAGGCTATCTGGGAATTAACTTTGAATTACCTGAGAGGTTGCTTCATCCCGGTTAATATGCAAAGTTTAAGTTGTCTCATTTAATTGGAAGAACCTAGAAAGGTATGTTCGACAATTTAACTAAATAAATTGAATGAGACGATAATCCATACAATCTCCATTGATTGGATATCATAAGTGTAAACCGTAGTTCAAATGTTGGGACCCTTCACCACTAGGGTACGCTCCTCCCTGGGGCTGAACATCAGTAAAGGGGTTTTACTGACTGTGCCTTGCTGAAGCAGATTTTACTGATTAATCTATTTATGATAAATCAAACCCGTATAGGCTATCTGGGAATTAACTTTCAATTAACCTGAGAGTATTGCTTCATCTAAGTTAAGTTTGGAAAAAGTTAATCATGTCTCATTGTAGACGCCCAATCAATTTTGGATATTATTTGAAAGATCCACTTGAAAAGGTAAATCTGGCAATTTCACTTGTTAGTTAAATTGAATGAGACGTCATATCCAGTCAATTGTGATTGTCTGGATATGTTACCGTGCTCCACGTTTGAATTTCCCCTAGAGATGTACTGGCAATTCTTCACCACCAGGGTGCAGAATGCTGAAATTAAACGGAAGTACAAAGGTCGGACTTCCGTCGCGTTAGTGGAGAAATTTTAAAAGTGTTACGGTGGAGGGTAAAATGTTCCCTCTCTGTTAGCTTACCCGTAATGCTAAGCTATTGCTACTTGGTTCAGGAGTATCCTTCCAAGCACCAAAATAGGATCCTTTCACTTATGGAAAGGGTGGGTTTTCTAGTGACGTCTCACCTTAACCCCATTCAGCATATTCTGCTGGCGTTTATGTTGACCGGAGCGACACGGTACTTAACCTCTTATGGCTAGGGGGCAGTATTTTCACGGCTGGATAAAAAACGTACCCGATTTAATCTGGTTACTAATCCTACCCAGTAACTAGAATATGCATATACTTATTATATATGGATAGAAAACACCCTAAAGTTTCTAAAACTGTTTGAATGGTGTCTGTGAGTATAACAGAACTCAAATGGCAGGTCAAAACCTGAGAGATTCCTTTACAGGAAGTGGCCTGTCTGACCATTTCTGGAACTTCTTTGCCATCTCTATCTTTTACTAAGGATCTCTGCTCTAACGTGACACTTCCTACGTCGTCCATAGGCGCTCAGAGCCCGGGAAAAACCTGAATGTCGTCATCCCAGCCCCAGGCTGAAACACATTATCGCCTTTCTCAAGTGGCCGATCAAGGTACTCTGGGCTTAGGCGCGTGACCTGACTGCCCCCGTCTTTGTGATTTTTTCCTCTGTTTGCCGAAAAGGAGATTCCCGGTCGGAATATTATCGCTTTTCTACGAGAAAAATGGCATAAAAATTTATTTTAAACAGCGGTTGACATGCTTCGAAGTACGGTAATGGAATATTTAGAATTTTTTTGTCACGAATTGCGCCATGCGCGCGACCCTTCTTTACCATTTCGGATAGTGTCTGGAACGCACGAACAAAACGCCGCTATTCGGATATAACGATGGATTATTTTGGACCAAACCAACATTTGTTATTGAAGTAGCAGTCCTGGGAGTGCATTCTGACGAAGACAACAAAGGTAATGAAACTTTTGTAATAGTAAATCGGAGTTTGATCAGGGCTAAACTTGGTCGGTGTCTAAATGGCTAGCCGTGATGGCTGGGCTATCTACTGAGAATATTGCAAAATGTGCTTTCACCGAAAAGCTATTTTAAAATCGGACATATCGAGTGCATAGAGGAGTTCTGTATCTATAATTCTTAAAATAATTGTTATGTTTTTTGTGAACGTTTATCGTGAGTAATTTAGTAAATTCACCGGATGTTTGCGGGGGGTATGCTAGTTCTGAACGTCACATGCTAATGTAAAAAGCTGTTTTTTGATATAAATATGAACTTGATTGAACAAAACATGCATGCATTGTATAACATAATGTCCTAGGGTTGTCATCTGATGAAGATCATCAAAGGTTAGTGCTGCATTTAGCTGTGGTTTTGTTTTTTGTGACATTATATGCTAGCTTGAAAAGTGGGTGTCTGATTATTTCTGGCTTGGTACTCTGCTGACATAATCTAATGTTTTGCTTTCGCTGTAAAGCCTTTTTGAAATCGGACAGTGTGGTTAGATAAAGGAGAGTCTTGTCTTTAAAATGCTGTGAAATAGTCATATGTTTGAAAAATTGAAGTTTTTGTATTTTTGAGAAATTTGTAATTCGCGCCACGCCTATCATTGGATATTGGAGCAGGTGTTCCGCTAGCGGAACGTCTAGATGTTAACTACAAATACGCATACGGTCTGCCCACACTGTCTTAGTGCGGTAGGCAAATTATTCGGCTCGGTTACTGGACAGTTAACTTCTAACCTTACTCTAGAAGTTAATATTGACCGACAGAAATAGTACCGTTTGGCCTAACGGACTAAATCTGGAATTTATCCCTCACTGCTATCGACATAAGACCGGAGCTACTCTAAATAGCTTCTCTCAATGGAAAATGCACAATCACTTTGTTTACATAGCAGGCTGTTTGTACAATTCTGTTTGCACAATTGATATATAGAATTTCACAGCAAAGTCCAATTCTATCTTAGATTCCTCGCACGGGGGCTCCAATATGTCGTGTCTTTGGGGTACCATTCAACTGAAGATATGTTTATCAATTAGCTCCCTGTAATTATTATCACGCGATTAAACTGATTAATCGTTTAATTGTAATTAACTAGGAGATCGGGGCACCAAGGAGAATATTCAGATTACAAAGCTATAATTTTCCTAATATAACTTTCCTGTACTATAATATTATATTGTATTATAGTATAGGCCGATTATCTTCTGGTTTAAAATGGTGTATTTTACCTCTAGTCCAGTCTCATTCCAAACGTCGTAAATTGTTGTATCTGCACGAACCCAGTCTTTACTAAAATCATCCATACATCAATTGTCTTAAAATCATTTATTTACTACACTAAGTAATTAACAGAAAAACATACAAACAGTAATTATCATCACAAAGGATTGGTAGAGGAATGTGCCCTTGTGGGCTAAACAGGCAGGTCGGCCTGTTGAACAATGGGTCATAAACGGTCAACTGAGAAGTTACACAGAGTTCATTAATATTAACAATTGACAATTGAAGGCTCACTCATTCGGGAACAATTGCAATCAATATATATTTACGCTCATGTGTCGTCGTGATCCTTGTTCGAGAGTTCTGTTCTGTTCTGTTGGGGAGTTTTGTCCGCGTTCTCTCTCTCTCTCTAGCTCTCTCGGTTAGAATGGATCTTTCAGAGCGACATTCATTAATGTCGTCATCGAATGGTTGTTTCGTTGGTCTTCGCGTTCAATGATATAATTTACTTAGCTGCAGACTAATAATTAATATCAAAGACTTGTTCTTATTCTGTCAGTATCGATAGTCTAAAAGTTAACCACGTGGTATGGTTCACTTTCAGTAGAGGAATTGGAAGGTAAAACCTATTAGCCAACGGAGTGTAGGCCTGGTCTGAAGAAATGTAAATCAGGGGGTGTTTTATAGTGCCCATAGAACAGGCTTGTCAAATGACGCCTGGTCCTGTATGGGTCCCTCGGGGCGTGCCTATGACTGAGTTAGATTTGGTTACAGAAATACAATTTTATCACATTACATCAGTACAATAGCATCTCATGTGAATTATAAAAGCTTTATCCTTATTAATACATTCTATACAACCATTAAGTTGCAAGTCTCAAGCTGATGCTATTATATAAACAGTTTTATGGTAATATGGCTATATTGTCTCTTCTGAGTATCACAAAATTGTACCAAGCGGATCAGTTCGTAGCTGGATTCTTCACCAATCTTCCATACCTTCTCCAGAACACAAAATGTCGCTTGGCTCTCCAATTCTATGAGTTGGAAGAATTTCCTGTGTCTCTCTATGGGCCATGTGGCCAGAGACTCTCCTGGAATTTTAGAGTTTTTACGACCCTTTACACACAGGGTGGATTGGGGGGAAGGTAGGGTGTGGTTTTGCAAAAGGGAGGGGGTCAACTGTCCTCCCTGTACCAAAAGAGGCCAACGTCATGACACCAGGTACAGTTCTAAAGGGAGTAAAAACCCCTTGCACCCCACGGTCGTCCCATCGAAGTCCCCGGGAGGCGTAATCCTGATCCCACTTGAGCTTGCTTCAGTGGGTGCCGGTAGGGGCGTAGGATGGGGAACCGGGGCTGATGTGGCTGGGGAAGCACCTCTCTCCCAGCTCTCCAACCGGGCTAGTACCTGATCCATAGCCGAGCCCAGGCGGAGGAGGAGGCTGGCGTGTTGCGACACCTGTTCAGCCATGGACGGCGCTTCTGCTCCTGCTGACTCCATCTGTATTGGTGCGGGATTCTGTCAACGATATCCTTGGCAGCAGGAAAGGGGCAGAGTCAAGCACAGGAGACTGAGGTCCGTTATCACAGATGTTTATTAACCTCCCTGGGCAAGGTGGGACGCTTGTAGCCAGTGGAATCACGTGGCGCGAAATACAAATACATCATAAATGCTATAACTTCAATTTCTCAAACATATGACTATTTTACACCATTTTAAAGACAAGACTCTCGTTAATCTAACCACACTGTCCAATTTCAAAAAGGCTTTACAGCAAAAGCAAAACATTAGATTATGTCAGGAGAGTACCCTGCCAAAAATAATCCCACAGCCATTTTCAAAGCAAGCCTATATGTCACAAAAACCAAAACCACAGCTAAATGCAGCACTAACCTTTGATGATCTTCATCAGATGACACTCCTAGGACATTATGTTATACAATACATGCATGTTTTGTTCAATCAAGTTCATATTTATATCAAAAACCAGGTTTTTACATTAGCATGTGATTTTCAGAACTAGCATACCCACCGAAAACTTCCGGTGAATTTACTAAATTACTCACAATTAACGTTCACAAAATACATAACAATTATTTTAAGAATTATAGATACAGAACTCCTTTATGCAATCGCGGTGTCAGATTTTAAAATAGCTTTTCGGTGAAAAGTTTAAATCGGGTACATTTTTTATCCGGCCGTGCAAATACTGCCCCCTAGCCCCAACAGGTTAAACACTGTATAAAATAAGGTAGCCACAAGGCAGGGTGCGCAAAACACACGATAGGAGAACAACTCCAAAATTCTAAAACGCACGGGGCGCAGCCCAGCAATCCCAATATATGATGCAAAGTACGCTGCGTAGGGAAAAGGCAGCGCAAAATACCAACTGCCACACACACGACATGAAATAATCTCGCACGAATTCCCGAACCAAAAGGACAAACTAAATACCCCCCCACTAATGACAAACAAGGAACAGGTGCAGACCTAGACAGACAAAACCAAAAGACACAGAAACATAGATCGGTGGCAGCTAGTAGGCCGGCGACGACGACCGCCGAGCACCGCCCGACCGGGGAGGGGCGCCACCTTCTGTGGATACTGTGACATTTATTTGTCACATGCTTCGCAAACAACAGGTGTAGACTAACAGTGAAATGCTTACTTAATGGGCCATTCCCAACAAGGCAGAGAGAAATAAAATAGAGAAATAATAGAAAAGTAAAACACGTAATAATACAAGTAATAATAAATACACAATGAGTAACTATAAGTTGGTTAAATATACGGGATACCAGTACCGAGTTGGTGTGCAGGGGTACGAGATAATTGAGGTACAGTAGATATGTAAATATAACTAGGAATAAAGTGACAGATGATAAATAGTAGCAGCAGCATATGTGATGAGGGTCAATACAGATAGTCCGGTTAGCTTATTTGGTTGACTATTTGACTAACTATTTAGCAGTCTTATGACTTGGGGGAAGAAGTTGTTAAGGGTCTTGTTGGTTCCAGACTTGGTGCATCGGTACCACTTGCTGTGCGGTAGCAGAGAGAACATGACTTGGGTGGCTGGAGTACTTGACAGTTTTTAAGGCCTTCCTGACACCGCCTGGAATAGAGGTCTTGGATGGCAGGGGGCTCAGCCCCAGTGATGTACTGGGCCATACGCACTACCCTATGTAGCGCCTTGCAGTCGGATGCCAAGCAAAACGTTATTTGAATGATTAAGTTTGTTGTATTTCATCCTTCCACCAGATGATATAGTCCAGACAAAAGCCAGTAGTTAGATCTGAAATTCCGAAGTTGCTAACCAAACACGCTGGTAATTAATTCTGTTCTCATGTTTTGACCCAGTCGTTCATTCTATTCATTTCACGTTGCTAGGTTAAACAAATCCTTGGCATTTAGCTAGCGAGCTAGCAGAGGTTCAATGATGATGAGACACAAGCACTTTAATAAATAATGATTGAATAAATAATTTATCAATAGTTAGTTATGGAGAATAGCTAGGTTAATGCCCAGCTAGCAATGAGGAATCGGCCCAGAAGTGGCCCTCTTCCGGGGGACTGGAACTGATTGAATCGGCCCAGAATCGGGTGTCGGACTCGGCCCGGAATCAAAATGAATGACCGCCCAGAATCGGCCCAAGTACTTCGGGCCGTTTCCGTCTACCGGAATTCAGCCGACTTTGCCGGCATCTTACCAGAATCCCCCCACAAGCGGCCCGATTCAAATTGAAATAAATGTATACAAAATTAGCCGATTTTGTAATTTTAAATATTACTATTATACGTTTTATACATACAAATTATACCCATCCACAAAAAAAAACATTTGGTGTCAGAGGAAAACCATACACCTTGTGAACTTGTCAGCGCCTAGCCCGCCACAGTGTGATGGGACAAGGACATCCTGGCCAGCCAAACCCTCCCCTTACTTGGACAATGCATGGTCAATTGTGGGTTGCCGGCACAGGTCTCGAACCAGCATCTGTAGCAATGCAGTATGCACTGTGATGCAGTGTCTTAGACCGCTGTGCCACTTGGGAGGTTGTATCCACAAAGTTTTTAATGTTTATCAGTTGCCTTGCACAAAGTATCAAAATACTTAAATACTACACAGGACTCTTAAAGAATTTCATTTAAATGTTAATTGTATTTTTTGATCACAGAAACAATGAGGAAAATATGGAAAAATAAATAAATAATGATATGTTAATTTTATAAAGCAGCCCCTATAATCATCTGCCAGAGAGTAGCCCCAATCGGCCCAAGCCCCAAGTAATACATTTGGGCCAGACAACTCACACCGGAATCGGCCCGAGCTCAATCCCCGCATCCTAGCCATAAGTAATGCTGCCAAAGGCAGCCCAGACTCAGACCACATGACGTCGGCCGAGTCTGACTCTCAGCCGAGTGTCCCGACTCTCAGCCGGAATCGGCCCAGATCCACTGTGCAGGCTGGGTGTTAACATAACTTGTCCTTTGCTAGCTAGCTAGCCAACAAAAGCTAGCACACAAACATCAAGCTGCTTAAATGACAGCAAACCATGTGCATTTTCGTTTGTTTTACCTTAATTTCTATTGCCATTCTTTGGATATATCCATTAAAATGACCCTGATAAATTAATTTGCCTGGATCAGAGAAACTGTCAGTCTCATCACATTCACATGAATGGCACGGTGGGCTGTGGGACAGTGGATGCACATTGATAAATCTAATGGAACTGTTAACAGACATTAGCTGTGGAATGCGGGAATTGTGGTGCTATCAACCAATCAGCATCCAGGATCCAGGATTCAAATAACCCGTTTATGAAGTATAAACCCTTCTGCCGAAGGAACTAATAAGACTGCAGCATTGTGTGCTGCTCTGTGCACAGTAACAGCTCCTACAGTAACAGCTTATGGAGAGGAGAGTGTACTCTGTCAAAATGTGATCAATAATTCCCATAAGTGTCTCATGTGCTATGCATGGAGAACGGGCTGAATAAGCAACATGTGAGGGGTCTGTGTGACTGGAGCCTCTCCACTGATGTGTCCATCAATTATGAGATCACCTGAGAAAGCCGCTGTCACTGCCCCTTCAAATAGGACGTAGTAACTGGACACATGCCCTCCCATTGATCAAACTGTCATTCAAACCCCCTATTCTCTGCTTAAACACACACGCATGCTCTCTCACACACACACATACAGTAGCAGTCAAAAGTTTGGACACACCTACGCAATCAAGGTTTTTCTTTATTTTTGCTATTTTCTACATTGTAGAATAATAGTGGAGACATCAACAATATGAAATACCACATATGGAATCATGTAGTAACCAAAAAAGTGCAACCAAAAAAGTGTTACTACATATTGTAGATTTTAGATTCTTCAAAGTAGCCACCCTTTGACCTGATGACAGCTTTGCACACTCTTGGCATTCTCTCAACCAGCTTCACTTGGAATGCTTTTCCAACAGTCTTGAAGGAGTTCCCATGCTGAGCACTTGTTGGCTGCTTTTCCTTCACTCTGCAGTCCAACTCATCCCAAACCATCTCAATTGGGTTGAGGTCGGGTGATTGTGGAGGCCAGGTCATCTGATGCAGCATTCCATCACTCTCATTCTTGGTCAAATAGCCCTTACACAGCCTGGAGGTGTGTTGGGGCAACCCCTCCTGTCTCAGCCTCCAGTATTTATGCTGCTGTAGTTTATGTGTCGAGGGGCTAGGGTCAGTCTGTTATATCTGGAGTATTTCTCCTGTGTCCTGTGTGAATTTAAGTATGCTCTCTCTAATTCTCTCTCTCTTTCAACTGTTCTGCCTGCGACTATGGAACCCTGACCTGTTCACCGGACGTGCTACCTGTCCCAGACCTGCTGTTTTTAACTCTCTAGAGACAGCGGGAGCGGTAGAGATACTCTCAATAATCGGCTATGAAAAGCCAACTGACATTTACTCCTGAGGTGCTGACCTGTTGCACCCATGACAACCACTGTGATTATTATTATTTGACCCTGCTGGTCATATATGAACATTTGAACATCTTGGCCATGTTCTGTTATAATCTCCACCCGGCAGAACCAGAAGAGGACTGGCCACCCCTCATAGCCTGGTTCCTCTCTAGGTTTCTTCCTAGGTTCTGACCTTTCTAGGGAGTTTTTCCTAGGCACCGTGCTTCTACACCTGCATTGCCTGCTGTTTGGGGTTTTAGGCTGGGTTTCTGTACAGCACTTTGTTACATCAGCTGGTGTAAGAAGGGCTTTATAAATACATTTGATTGATTTGATTGTTGGGTCATTATCCTGTGAAAAACAAATTATAGTCCCACTAAGCGCAAACCAGATGGGATGGCGTATTACTGCAGAATACTGTGGTAGCCATGCTGGTTAATTGTGCCTTGATCTCTAAATAAATCACTGACAGTGTCACCAGCAAAGCACCATCACACCTCCACCTCCATGCTTCACGGTGGGAACCACACATGTGGAGATCATCCGTTCACCTACTCTGCGTCTCACAAAGACACGGCTGTTGGAACCAAAAATATCAAATTTGGACTCATCAGACCAAAGGACAGATTTCCACCGGTCTAATGTCAATTGCTCGTGTTTCTAGGCCCAAGCGATTCTCTTCTTATTATTGGTTTGTTTTAGTAGTGGTTTCTTTGCAGCAATTCGACCATGATGGCCTGATTCACGTAGTCTACTCTGAGCACTTGAAGAAACTTCCAAAGTCACCAAGGCAAAGGGTGGCTACTTTGAAGAATCTCAAATATAAAATATATTTTAATTTAACACTTTTGGTTACTACATGATTCCATATGTATTATTTCATAGTTTTGATGTCTTCACTATTATTCTACAATGTAGAAATACAAATATATGTAAACCTCTGAATGAGTATGTGTGTCCAAACGTTTGACTGGTACTGTATATACATCAGGAATAGAAACACAATGCAGCAGGTAGTTAATATAAGAAATTGGCCTCCATGAAGTTGGCCTCCATGTTATAACCCAGAAAAAACATCCCAGTCTTCTCAGGAATGGACACGTGTTGTCACTTTAGCATGTCAGGCCCATCGCTATAAGAGGTTTATTTTGAGAGATGTGACATTCACCTGCGACAATGAGCCGTCTGCAGGAACACTCTTATTTCACTCTATTGAAAAGAGGGACTTTTTTTCTCTCTCAATGACATGGTTATTATCATGATGATCACTTTTTCTCCTCAAATAAGATTGATTTCCCTTTCCAAGCACTGTTAGGGCAGCTCTGTTGGAAAGCATCCAGACCCTGGGAACCATAGTCAAGGTTCCAATGCATCCTCACAATTTCTTCATTTGCTAGAGGTCACAGCTACTATGGTTGCTCCCTTGACATACTGATGGCCAAACATGCAAAGGCTTTTTCATTGTTATAACTGATTGAGAAGAGCAGAAATACCTCCGCAATTCATTCCGGGAAGAGATATGGGTTTGTGTCTGTCATATAAATGCAAATTGTCTTTATTTAAGACAATCTGGTGCATCTTGATAGACATGCGGATGACAATAAGGAGATGGTCACCTTGCTAGAATTCTGTGATGTTATTGTTTTACACACAGTGGAGGTGACCATACAAATGAGCTGTTTTTGTTCTTACTTTCGTTCACATTTCATTCAATTTTTGCCAAGTGACACTGGCAGGACATAATTATAAATTATGTATTTATGTTTGCAAATCCATTACAAGTTATCCTTACACATGTTGTAAAATAGCTCTTGAAATGTTGTGTGCTGGATATTTTGAGTAATAGCTTGAAGTTATTAGCCTACATTAGCTTGTGATCCATGCTTGTACAGTTGTCTAACATTTGTGTAACGGTCCCACTTGTGACCCGTTTCAGGAAACTAAGCGTATGTCACGGGTTACTACTTCACAGGAGAGACGTTTGAACATAAACTTTTTTTTTCATCAAAATGCGTTTTTTGGCAAAAATGCCTTCTCGAACATGCAACTTTCATGTGCCTTAATAACAAACTTGTATGCCATTTGTAAATACGAATAAAATGGTTAAATTATGAGCCTAGTTGGTTTAGCCACAGAAAAACACAGCAAACTTCCCACTAGCCATTATTGGCTGTAATAATGAGTGGGTTGGACATACCGAGAGATGAGTTTGGATTGGCCATATAGCACGCTACTGTCTATTTCAGCTGGTCAGCATGTCTAGGTAATCCTGTCTAACACGGCTTTTTTATTTTATTTATTGCGTAGCAAAACTGCATAAGTTTTGCTCTCCACTTTCTGGAGGACCAAGTTTTGAAATCAGTGAAATTTGAGTATGATAGCTAAGGAGATGGAGAAAACACCTGTCTCCGGATTACATCTTCAAACTAAGGGCAACCATGGCATCCGACAGGAGACGCGTACCATCCATGATGTATACGGGTAATATAGTCTAACTAGCTACGTTTTCAGATATTACACGCTTCTAATTTTGACAGAACGTGGTTTCATTTCAAGTTAAAGTGTACTGTTAGCTAGCTAATGTTAGCTGGCTGGCTCGCTAGCTAACGTTAAGTGTATGATCTTATTATTCGTATCTCAGAGCAATTTGTTTGGGTAGCTAGCTAACATTGAACCTGGTTGGTTAATACCTGCATATTCATGCAGGGTAGTAATGTCATGATTTTGGATTATGGTTCATTGTTTAGCTAGCTAGCTACTTGTCTTAACAAAAGACTCCACTATGCAAGTAATTATTTCGGGTGCGTTTGTTAATTCAGTCTGGCGATTTACTCCGATTTCAGAGCACTCGTGTCTGAGGTTGCCAGAGCGCAGAATAACTGATGAATTTACGAACGCTCAACACCCGTTGAATATGGCGTTGAATATGGTGTCAGTAAACGTCGGCAAAAAATTGTAATTCAATTGTTGCCAGCACCACAGATACAGTCACCAACACTCTGGAGAATATGAAAACTGCTAACCAGATCTGCTAGGGTGAGTAAAATGGTCAGAGTGGGGTGTTCTCTCATATGTGTCTGGAAGTAGCTAGCAAGCTAGCTAATGTTAGTCAGTTAGCTTAGGTGCTTGACTGCCGTTGTGAGGTCAAAATGTCCGGACCAACCCTACTCATCGGCCAGAGCATCCATAGTGGGCTCTGAACGCTCCAGGAGCGAAACGCTCTGAATTTACGAACGGACAATCTGACAGCACAGTTGCAGTCACCAAAGCTCTGAATAACAGCCTAATCAGATCTGCTAGGGCGAGTAATGTTCAGTGAGCTGTTCTCTCATTTGTGTCTGGAAGTAGCTAGCAAGTTATCTTAGGTGCTTGACTGCTGTTGTTAGTACAGAATGCTCAGATCAACCCTTAAAGAGTTTGGTGGGGCTAATGCTTAAGAGGGTTCAAAGGCCATTTTCTCAAAAGTGAGTTTACAAGTTTAACAACTTTCAAAGCAGAAGTACTTCCCATTGTTCCTCAACTGTAGTGTATGATATACAATTTTCTACCTCTGTCTCTACTTTTATCCAATGTAAAAAACAGAATTTCAAATGTTTCTATAAGACCGATTTCAGCCAGTCAGTCAAATTTGTTCCAATACCCTGAGTCACATCCACACATCTATACTCAGAATAGTTAGGTTTTAACTTAGGTGCTGTTGTGACACATGTGAATACAGCTGTTCAAGGCTCTATTTTCAGGTCAAAAGTGATGTCAACAAAAAGTATTAATGAAACTCAAAGGTTGAACAAGATAGATGCACTTTCAACATTTACACAGAAGTGCCAGCAGTCTCTACTCTGCTTGCCTTTGAGCTTGTATACAGTGTCACCGATGAACAAGGTACTCACTCTCGTTCGCTGAAGGTACAATGTGAAGGCCCAAATAGCATGTCAGTGCACTTCTGCAGGTTCAAGGGGATTGGATCACTTTTTGTGTGCCAAACGGACTCAATTCTGCCTCCACAGAAAAGTGGCGTGAGACTGGAAGAGAACTGAGAAAGAACAGACTTTGTGGGGGCTAAGGGAGAGGGAGGATGAAAAATTGCCTTGTTGTGTTAGTTTCTCTCTGATCCCAACTGGAACTATACATGTATCTGAGAGATGAGTTGTCTACCTACAGTATGGCGGGCTGTGCCACAAGCAGCCGCTGTCTACCTACAGTATGGCAGGCTGTGCCACAAGCAGCTAATTTCTTCCCTGTGTGCCTGTGATGAGCTGGCAGGACCTGGTGATAAAGCTGGTGGTATCAGGTGGCAGGATGGGTAATTACAACTCTCTATTTGTGCTGTGCAACGATCCTGGGCCCGATAAGGAAAAGGGGGCAGCTTTAATGCACCCGCTAAAGGGTGGGAAATAGTGGATCATGGCAAAGTGATCTCAATGCCTGCAGGGACACAAGTGTCTTAGGGATTTAAATCACAGGACGTGGCGAGAGAGAAAATGTGGATGTTTTATTTTAAGCAAAAAAATTGTGCCCTGTGGAAGGTTGCAGGGATATCTGACTTTATGACAAAAGGCTAAATGTTGCTCTATAATGATTCAGGAAGTCTATTTAGCCACCGCTGTTATTTGGTTTTGCCTAAAGGTGTGGAGATATCCTTCAATGGATGATTATATGTAAAGCACTGACAAGACTTATCAACCTCAGAGGTCTTATCAACCTCGTGACAAGACTTGGAGGTCTTATCAACCTTGTGATTTCCTTGTCCTACAGGGGCTTGCGAAAGTATTCACCCCAATTGGCATTCCTTACAACCTGGAATTAAAATAGATTTACAGAAGTATATTTACACAAGGGTATGGGTATGTCTCTATAAGCTTGGCACATCTAGCCACTGGGATTTTTGCCCATTCTTCAAGGCAAAACTGCTCCAGCTCCTTCAAGTTGGTTGGGTTCTGCTGGGTTCTGCTAACTCATACCACAGATTCTCAATTGGATTGAGGTCTTGGCTTTGACTAGGCCATTCCAAGACATTTAAACAATTCACCTTAAACCACTCGAGTGTTGCTTTAGCAGTATGCTAAGGGTCATTGTCCTGCTGGAAGGTGAACCTCCGTCCCAGTCTCAAATCTCTGGAAGACAAACAGGCTTCCCTCAAGAATTTCCCTGTATTTAGCACCATCTATCATTCCTTCAATTCTGACCAGTTTCCCAGTCCCTGCCGATGAAAAACAATCCCCACAGCATGATGCTGCCACCACCATGCTTCACTGTGGGGATGGTGTTCTCGGGGTGATGAGAGGTGTTGGGTTTGCGCCAGACATAGCGTTTTACTTGATGGCCAAAAAGCTCAATTTTAGTCATATCTGACCAGAGTACCTAATTCCATATGTTTGGGGAGTCTCCCACATGCCTTTTGGCAAACACAAAACGTGTTTGCTTATTTTTTTTTAAGCAATGGCTTTTTTTCTGGCCACTCTTCTGTAAAGCCCAGCTCTGTGGAGTGTACGGCTTAAAATGGTCCTATGGACAGATACTCCAATCTCTGCTGTGGAGCTTTGGAATTCCTTCAGGGTTATCTTAGGTCTCTTTGTTGCCTCTCTGATTAATGCCCTCCTTGTGAGTTTTGGTGGGTGGACCTCTCTTGGCAGGTTTATTTTGGTGCCATAATCTCTCAATTTTTTATAATGGATTTAATGGTGCTCTGTGAGATGTGCAAAGTTTCGGATATTTTTTTAGAACCCACCCCCGATCTGTACTTCTCCACAACTTTGTTCCTGACCTGTTTGGAGAGCTCATTGGTCTTCATGGTGCCCCTTGCTTAGTGGTGTTGCAGACTCTGGGGCCTTTCAGAACAGGTGTATATATACTGAGATAATGTGACAGATCATGTGACACTTTGATTGCACACAGGTAGATTTTATTTAACTAATTATGGGACTTTTGAAGGTAATTGGTTGCACCAGATCTTATTTAGGGGCTTCATAGCAAAGGGGGTGAATACATATGCATGCACCACTTTACCATTTTTTTCTTTTTTATTTATTTAAACAAGTTATTTTTTACATTTCACTTCATCAATTTGGACTATTTTGTGTATGTCCATTACATGAAATCCAAATAAAAATCCATTTAAATTACAGGATGTAATGCAACAAAATAGGAAAAAACCCTGTCTTGCCCCATAATGTGCTTTCAAACTTTAGCCATTTTGTGTTGTTTCTGCCAGTTCTCAGGTCCTCAGGGCTTGAATTGACAAGCACCCCCCCCCCCCCCCCCCCCCCCCCCCCGTGCTGAGTGAGGCAGGTGAGCTGCTCGACAGACGCTGTCTAGAATTCACCATCTTGACTTCTACTTTGTTTACTGCTTCTCTGGTTAATGCTCCGCTTTACGAGAGGATTATTTGAATTCATTAAATCGTTTTTAAATTCATACTACTTAGGTTTTGTTGGAGTAAATGTGTTGCTCCTTTACAAAAGTAATTCACAGTGGAAGAAAGACACTCAAGTCTGCCATGGGGAGCAATACAGACTGTATAATTCAAATAATTACACAACTGGAGAAGTAATTTGGCACTTATTGAATATGTTTTAAGAACACATCATGCAAAACAGGTCACATTACATTTTTAAACCCACGACAAAATATTAACTTTGCTCACATCAATTATGTATTTATTCCAAGCTTGATATGACTGTTTACATGTAATGCAGGAGACCTTATTGTTGATTTGCTGAACCTGTCATTATGTATCTTGACACTTGGGAACGTCTACCAGGCATTGTACAAACACAGAAGACATGGGACCAAATGACTTCTAATCTCAATACAACAACAAACATCTTTAAATAGTAATCAATTGGATTTTACACACGACTGAACTGTTCAAGTCATTAGCTCTATCTATGTATTAAGATAAGAAACTGAAGCAAATGGTATTCAATGGATGAAAAATGTACTTCTTTCAATAGCGTCTGGCTCAGGAGATCATGCAGAGAACATCCACTATGTTTAATTGGATTAAATTGAAACTGAACAGCTTTCACTGCTCTGTCATTTTTTATTTTCAAATGTAAAGAATTTCATCATCATTTCTAATAGATGTTTTTTGTCATTGTCCCGTAATTCTCAATACACAGTATTGCTCAATGCTTAAACCACAGAATTGCCTATGTGAGGAAAGCTGACTGAGCTCTCGTGTGTTCATGGAGAAGAAAATATCGAGCCTGTTTTTCTTCAGCCATATGCGCTTTAATATCTCAAAATATCTCAAAACCATCTGAACGATGCAAAACACAATTGTTTAATTAAAATAAACGAATCATGATGTGCACATGCATGTGGCACAAAGATAAGCGGCTATACAAATTGGAACAATAGGGATGGTTTGAAATGGGTTAAAGAACTTGACTACCTGGTTAAAGAACCTGACTACCTGGTTAAAGAACCTGACTACTTGGGGTTTAATAATGGTTTCACTCTCCTCCTAGTGATCTACTTGGCAAAGAGTTACAGTATTTATATGTCCTTAATCTCTTCCCATAGACACCTGGTTAAATATGGTCCTTAACCTCTTCCTATAGAAGGCCTGGTTCAGTCTGGTCCTTAATCTCTTCCTATATAAAGCCTAGTTCATTCTGGTCCTTAATCTCATTTTACAGAAGGCATGGTTCAATCTGGTCCTTAATCTCTTCCTTTAGAAAGCATGGTTCAATTTGGTCCTTAATCTCTTCCTATAGAAGGCCTGGTTCAGTCTGGTACTGAATCTCTTCCCATAGAAGGCCTGGTTTAGTCTGGTCCTTAATCTCATCCTATAGAAGACCTGTTCAGTCTAGTTGTCAGGAAGGAGGATGAAACAATAGGGCAGAAGACAGAAGGCAGGGCTGTGATCAGGCAAGCACATAGAAAAGACCACCACATCAGTTCAAGCCCCCCAGATATAGGGATTTTTACTGCAAGTAAAACAACCAACTTGTGCAGCTATGTCTGCAAATTATCTCACCTCTTGTGCTTCCATTTCAGACTACATGATGGCTAGGGCTTTGGAGTGAACCGTGTGAGATCTCTCCATAAAAATGTCCCCTGTGGGCTTGTTTTGCTGTCTGCCTTCCAAATGCATGATCTTTTTCGTGTCAGCCTTATCACCAGTCAGTGTGCTGTGAAGTGGGAGGGCTCTGCTCCCTCCGTCTCAGAGGATGGACCCAGGCTTTATCACCAGGTAATTCTTATGCCCATCTTATTCCCACTCTAACCTTAGCCCACGGGAGAAGGAAACACAACACAACAGAAAGGGGCTGAAAAAACACTAATTTACATCAATTTATTAGATCTTAATTACATGTGTTGGCCAAACTGGGAAATTGTGTTACTATTTCAGTAAATAGAAAAGGCAGTGAATGAATCATTGCCAAATCAAATAGGAGTGAGGTTCAGGTGTGGAAATACTAATTGAATTGAGGGTTTAATCAGCGAGGCTTTATCATCAGGAAAGTCAATCTCAGCGTGCACACTATAATCTGCTGGTCATGCTTCAGCAACAGGCTATTATGAAACAGTTATTATACACAGTATAAATGCTGCTGAGTACAGAATTAAATGTGTTTTATTTTTTTATCCAACAAATTGCAATAGTGGGGAGTAACATTTATGAGGTTCACGATTATGAGAAGATGAAAAGCATCTATTTTTGTACTCAATGGACTGTACACTTACTATCTACAGATGATAACAACTTTTCCCTTAACTTATTCATATCATTCATAGCTATTTGCGTGTTTGTGTCATAAAGGGAGATGCTCTTCACAGTGATTCGCGTGGTTCTCTGCTGGAAAGTTATCTAAAGTAATGACAGCCCCACAATAGGAGCACAACATAGTGTTGAGAGAGACGCGAATACTTTCAGTTGAGGCTGCAGCTTGTCTCTCTGAAAACGTCAAGTTGCACTAGTCAATCAGCGGCCGGTCCTTTTGACTCGCATCATCTCCTGACGATCAGACTGCCTCCAAATTGAGACAATGGAGCAGTTTCAGTGACAAGGCCACTGTTTCCCGGCCACAATGAAACAACATTAGCGTTACTCGTTTAGGCTCATCAAATTGCGAAAAGTATATCACACCAACAAGAGGACGGACAACTACAGGAGTCAATGGAGCTGTATGTCCCTTCTAATTAGCGCATCCTATTGAGTTCATCCAACGTTCCAATGTCATTCAATCAAATAACTTGTTTTCTTCATTCATTGTTTTTCCTGCATGATGTATAGCGCATTATATCTCAACGTATCCCATCAAACCCTCATCCTGTATTACTGATTATTTCAACACTGTAATGGCTGATGAGATGGCATGAACATGAGAGTTTTCATGAGAACTGATTGAAATTACGGACAGGCTACGATTTTAGGACAAGACCTAGTATGTGTATGCACTAATAATAATAATAATAATAATACCAATATGTAATAATAATAATCATCATAATACTCATACTAATATGTAATAATAATAATAATAATAATAATAATAATAATATAGAAATTACGGGAGGAAGGAAGACTCAATATTGACACTGTTCAGTAGGCTACCTGTCTTACCAGCTGAGTTGTCATAAATTCCGACTCAAGTACAAATGCAAATCATTCATGAAAGCCGACTTTATATTTAATTCAATTTGGCATTAATTCATACACTATATCAAATGAAATGCAGGGACTACAAATCGACATGTCAATTGTTTGATGCAGCCTTTTTTTTTACTTTTTCATTTTAATAATTATGCACAACCGAGAAGGTGCGGGAACAAACCACTTAAACAGACGATTTACTCAACGAGTCTTTCAGATAACTGTAATTGCTTAGTTGAATATTCGACAACCTAATTTCGGTTGTCGATTCTCCGCCCTTGGGAAAGTCCTTTGAAGTGAAAGTGAAAGGGGAAATTCAGGAAAATAATTAATTTCACCAAACGCGATTAGAGACACTCTACCCTCGTCAATATTTAGGCGTATTTATGACAAACTGCTTTTCACAATATCAGAAAATTAAAGAAGACATTCTTTACTTAGCTATCTTGCGTCTAGGCATGTACCATTTCTATAATACCAGTGCCACCCATGGAGCAAGGAACAGGCAGCGCCACTCAGGAAGAGATTAATGACATTATACTGTAGATGTAAGAGCCAGTGCAGAGTAGCCTATAACAGTAGGATATTTAGATCAAATAAAAAGTAAAGACCATAGTTATTTAGAAATAAAATAGTGTGCAGTTCAAGCTTTAATGTCACATGCGCAAGTGAAATTACTTTATTGCCAATTCCAAACACAACAATGCAGTAGTCAATATCAATGTAGCACTAACAATAATATATGGTAGAACAAAAACACAAAAAGTAAGAGTGTGTAGAGTCATGTGAGCGTGTAGAGAGACAGTGTGTGTGAGTATGTAGAGTCATGTGAGTGTGTAGAGAGACAGTATGTGTGAGTGTGTAGAGTCCTGTGAGTGTGTAGAGAGACAGTGTGTGTGAGTGTGTAGAGTCCAGTGAGTGTGTAGAGAGACAGTGTGTGTGAGTATGTAGAGTGATGTGAGTGTGTAGAGAGACATAGTGTGTGAGTATGTAGAGTCATGTGAGTGTGTAGAGAGACATAGTGTGTGAGTATGTAGAGTCATGTGAGTGTGTAGAGAGACAGTGTGTGTGAGTATGTAGAGGCATGTGAGTGTGTAGAGAGACAGTGTGTGTGAGTGTGTAGAGTCCTGTGAGTGTGTAGAGAGACAGTGTGTGTGAGTGTGTAGAGAGACAGTGTGTGTGAGTGTGTAGAGAGACAGTGTGTGTGAGTGTGTAGAGTCCAGTGAGTGTGTAGAGAGACAGTGTGTGTGAGTGTGTAGAGTCCTGTGAGTGTGTAGAGACAGTGTGTGTGAGTGTGTAGAGTCCAGTGAGTGTGTAGAGAGACAGTGTGTGTGAGTGTGTAGAGTCCAGTGAGTGTGTAGAGAGACAGTGTGTGTGAGTGTGTAGAGTCCTGTGAGTGTGTAGAGAGACAGTGTGTGTGAGTGTGTAGAGTCCTGTGAGTGTGTAGAGAGACAGTGTGTGCGTGTGAGTGTGTAGAGTCCTGTGAGTGTGTAGAGAGAGTGCAACAATAAATACAAGGGTCAACTCAGATAGAATTGGGTAGTTGGGAGAGAGAGTGAGAGAGAGAGAGAGAGAGAGAGAGAGAGAGAGAGAGAGAGAGAGAGAGAGAGAGAGAGAGAGAGAGAGAGAGAGAGAGAGAGAGAGGAGAGAGAGAGAGAGAGAGAGAGAGAGAGAGAGAGAGAGAGAGAGAGAGAGAGAGAGAGAGAGAGAGAGGAAAAAGAAGCAGACACCATTGGCAATACAACCCATATTTAAATGTATTAATTTTTCTTTTTGTACTTTTAACTATTTGCACATAATATGACATTTGACATGTCTTTATTATTTTGGAACTTTATTGAGTGTAATGTTTACTGTTAATTTTTATTGTTAATTTCACTTTTTTTATTATCTACTTCACTTGCTTTGGCAATGTTAACATATGTTTCCCATGCCAATAAAGCACTTACATTGAAACATTTAAATGAATTGAGAGAGGGAGAGAGGGAGAGAGGGAGAGAGGGAGAGAGAGAGAGAGAGAGAGAGAGAGAGAGAGAGAGAGAGAGAGAGAGAGAGAGAGAGAGAGAAAGAAAGAGAGCGAGTAGCCTATTGATCGCTCATTACCTCTTTCATTGGGCGGCATGTGCAATCAATTGTTTTAAAAGAATCATTTTATTTAATTTACGGAAACCCAGTGTTCTGAGTGATCTTAAACTTGCTGTGTATTTTCAACGTACTCTTAAGATAAGCCTAGACTTCTCAGGAACAGTTTGGTTACAAGCCCATTACGTTATTTAGCGCCTGAATATGTCTAGACTAAAATGAAATGTTTATTTAAATAAAGGTAGTCTTACTAATAATATTATTAATATATTCTAATGTAATAATATATCGTGACAATAATAGGTTAGTAATGATGATCCATATGATAATATGCTATAAAGAACTACACTATTCATTTCACTATGAAGGACATATGCCATGAAATGAGGGGATATAGCCAAATATACAGTGATGCGTTTTCTTTCGAATCCGTCAGTGTGTGTCAGATGTACTGCGCATGCTCCTGGACCACTTTCACTACCTGCCTCTGAAAACCTTATTTCACATGGGGCAGCCCGGAGTTATCAACCATTTGCGTAAACGCTGGATTCAAGTGCTGAGTGGTGGTTAACAGTCTGGCGATAGTAGCAAAACAAGATAAGAACTTCGCTAGGCATATTGCCTTCTGTCTTCTATGCAATATAGATTTTTCTCGTCGGACAACAACATGCATCAGAAAACTTAACTTTTACAGAGTTTCTCATCAGGACGCAGCGCATCGCTCTTTTCCTAACGGATATCTTACAACGGTGTGATGAAGTACTGAGATTTTACGTACGTTAATGAAATATGCTATTTTAAGCATTTTATCTCACACAATTATTGTTTCTCTGCTAAATATACTTTAATTAGATTACTTAGTTGTATCATATATGTAGACCTATGTAACTTTGATTTGCGTTGTTTGGCAACCTGAGGCTTTACTGTCAGTAAATACTAGAAAGAGACTTGACATATTGTCTGTGATATTTCCTTTTTCAGACCATAAGTACTTTGTACCAACATGTCTAAACCAATGGATCACGTAAAACGACCGATGAATGCATTCATGGTTTGGTCCAGAGCGCAGAGAAGAAAAATGGCTCAGGAGAACCCAAAAATGCACAACTCCGAAATCAGCAAAAGATTGGGAGCAGAGTGGAAACTTCTCACTGAGTCGGAGAAAAGGCCATTCATTGACGAAGCTAAACGACTGAGAGCCATGCACATGAAGGAACACCCTGACTATAAATACAGACCTAGGCGGAAGCCAAAGACTCTGATGAAAAAAGACAAGTTTGCCTTCCCAGTGCCCTACAATCTTGGGGAGCACGACGCGCTTAAAGTTAGCGGTTTATCTCATGGAGCACTTTCCGAGCACCTATTAGGGAACCCTGACAAGGCGGCAGCGGCGGCCGCAGCAGCGAGAGTATTTTTCAACCCGTCCATGTCCACGAACCCCTATTCGTTTTTTGAGCTCGGAGCGAAGATGTCAGAGCTATCCTCGCCCTCGTTTCCTTACCCATCTCTGGGCTACCCTGGTGGCACGGCTTTCTCTGGAACTGGCAGTGTCGGTGGAACTCACACCCACACTCACTCTCATCCAGCCCCGGGCAACCCAGGCTACATGATCCCCTGTAACTGTACGGGCTGGCCCTCTGCGGGTCTCCAGCCACCGTTAGCCTACATCCTACTCCCCGGGATGGGCAAACCTCAACTTGACTACCCTGCATATGCAGCGGCATTATGATAGCCTATTGGACTTAGGGGAAGTTTAAATGTGATAAAATATTCATGCAAGAGTTTATTATGCATGCACAAACTTGTACATGTGATAAAGTGCTCGTCGTCTCAGATATCACATGTGTATGTATATTGATTAATGCCTTTATCTAAGGTAGGGCCTAATGCTTATTTAGAGAACTCTCGAAACTAATATTCAGCCATCATCTGTCAAATCCCGGAGGGCCAGAACAAAAGGATGGCAGGACTACAGAGAGCAAAGGGCCCTTGTCAATGTGAATACTCATTTGAAAGGTACCATGTCTGTTGCTAAAGCACCGGCTTTACTGGGTTGTTATCAAGTATACAGTTTACTGCATCACACAACAAATCAGATATAAACATGAACTGGTCATACTTATCTTCATATATTTTATCTGATAATTAAATATTGTTTAAGAAATATAATCACTTGCTTTTATATGATTTATATTGTTGGTCAAGAAGGATTGCTAATTTCTTGTGCTTCTGGCTACGCCCATGTTGCTTTCCTGTTTCAATCAGAACGACATAAGCCTGTAAATGTGTACAGATAGCCTAAATGATGGTAATATTTAATTTGCCATTTGGCTAGTATTTCAGATGTGATCTGGAACTGACTGGGTGGTTTGGCTCAAAATCCAGTTGATATTTTAAGTTTTCAAACACTGTTTTATAGATGTCTGTAATATTTATTGTTTAGTGGGAATCATTATGCTGACCCAGTCGATTGAACAGTGGACATACCTTGTCCTGTAACATTTGCACAGGAAATATTAAATGCTTATGGGATGTAATTTATTTAAAGGAATCACACTGCCAAGTATGACGAGCCTAAACGTTTTTTTTTAATTCGACAATAATCGGTATCCTTTCTTTCAACATTGGCAATTCACCAAATTGTCATTTATTATTTCAGTTTCTTGAGACCTTCGCATTTATGTGCATAAGGAGCAGCACTCGTTTTTACTAACTCTTAATGAAGTTGTATGTTTTGTGTTTTATTTAAACACCACTTACATGTACTTTAAACTCGTAAATGCTATTATGTTCATTTGTTGAACAAAGGGTTATAATAAAGCTATTGCGGACAAACAGAAAGAATCGCGCTGTAGTTCTTGTTGAATTGCTAACAAGATTTTTATCTGAATTGCCCTGACATGGTCAGCCCAGGTGGAGTGTAATGTATCCTCCAAAGGCCGTTTTTGTTCGCGCTGTGAATAGCATTACTCGGAAATCTAAATCAACCCATTGTAATCAAGAGCCAAAACCTGATTTATCACAATTTTAATCGTGAATTGGAAGGAAGATAAAACTGAGTGGGTTTCTTTAAGCCCTCCCAGTAAAAATGAGCTCTTTAAGCCTGTAGAACAGAAATCTCTTTGAGGTTTAAAACAAGGCCTGAATTAAGTGTCAGCTTCCAATTACAAAACACAACTAATTGCATTGTATTTAATGTATTTTTGTTATATATACTTTCTTCAACATTCGTCACTATGGCACGGTTTGTGTATGTTCGTGTGTGTGGGCGCGTGTGCGTGTGTGTTGGTGATATCTCTGAATTTATGCTCATATTATGACATGTAATACATTGGACATGATATTTAAGCAAACTACCCCTCCTAGATTACATTAAGAAGTTAATTCATATGGATCAGAGCGATTATGCAAAACTAATTTGGACTGTCCAGGGATAATTATCATCCGACACGGTTAATTAAACCCTTTCACCATTCTGCATTCTCTATTGTAACACCCCGATCACTTCTTTCAACGGAACTTTCTGCTTAGCCCTGGAAATAACGCACAAGTGACCTTGTTTCATTCAGTATAAAATAAAATAAATATCAAATTCAACATTTATCCTCTCAAAATTATTTCTGCACATTTTAAAACAAACGAAGTCAACGCTTCACGGGGGACTTTTCTCTGTATCTTTTGGTGTCCATTCTGACACCAGTGTTTTATAACCAGCAGTTTGGCCTTGTTGGAGAATAGCCTACATACACATCAGTAGAGTACGCTAGGCTATTATGGGAAGAAAAAAAAAATCGAAAACGGAACGGATATTTATTTTGATTATTGTTTTCTTGAAGGTATCACTTATTTGATCGTTTTTGGTAGGAAGTAAAGCAGATATTGTTAAAGGGTAGTCAACAGTTGGCTGACCGAAACGCCTGAGAAGGTCGCCAGGTTAATAAAAGAGCGCGCATTACCATCTCAGTGAAAAAAATCGCTCTCTTTATGTGGCCTTGTATTCTACATTTTACTTTTAAGGAAAGGGGGAGAAACCTGAAAGAACTGTTTCTTCACTGGGAGCGTTTAGACGGTCGAGGAGGTTTTGTCTGGGAACAAAACGTGGGTTGGGAGGTTTTTGTGAGAGTGTTGTTTGTTGAAGTGGAGCTCAGCAAAAGCGTCTGCTTTCCTTCATTGTGATGAAAGCAATCAGTGGTATTTGGAAAACTGTTAGCATTGTGCAGTTTTTCTGTGTCCATTGTGGAGGATTTCTTTTCACAAGGTTTTTTTCAGCCGATCCAGCTGGCCGGAGTGAATAGCACTGCAATGTGTACACGCTTTGTCCCTCCAAGCCCTTCAAGTAGCCCACATTGAATAGAGTGAGTTGACACTGCATGACAGTGAAACAACACAATAAAAAATACATGAGCACATGAATAGAGGTAGGCGCATAAATAAATAAAATGGGTGGCCAAAACTGGATAAACTGAATGACAAAACGGTGAACGGAGGAACTAAAATATATTTAACACGCTAGATTAGCATTAGAATGCAATCTACAAGGCTTAACAATTGGTGAATAGGTTTACCGGCAAAGGAAAAGAAATGGACTAAATGCCTTTTGAATAGATAAGCCTATGGTTTTTTTTCTCCTTGGGAGAAAAGGGGCCTCAATGGGAAAGGTGGAGATGCAACTATGCAAATAACTGGGAGAAAACTTTTTTCTTAGAATAGTTTTTTCCAGAGTTGATTCCAAGATAGGCAGGTCATAGAAATACAGCCATGTCAGTGTCAGTATTGATAATGACTAAAACCTTTTCAACAATCATGCTTGTAAGCAAGATTGAATTTCATGATCATTTCATTTTCATATTTTTTTTATTTAAACTGGATGCATGGAGACTGAATGATGATCATTGTCAAATCCCTCAATCACATCTCAAATGTCTCCGATTGGTTTAGCCTCCTAGCCAAAACCATGGCCCCCAAAACACCATCTGCCATTTATCAGACTCACACTTGTAGAATCCAGAATGGCTGTAGTGGTATGTATGTTGTGTGACAATCCAAAAACACATTGTATACAGTATAAATCAAGGTTTGACCATATTTGTTTGAAATGGCATGATGTAGAAACGTGAAGTTAGAGCAGGGTTTGAGATGGCCATCCCTCATCACTAAACCCATGGGGAATGGAGGGTGACACTGGGACACCGCTGCACTGGGACACCCCTCCACTGGGACACCGCTCCACTGGGACACCCCTCCACTGGGACACCGCTCCACTGGGACACCCCTCCACTGGGACACCGCTCCACTGGGACACCCCTCCACTGGGACACCGCTGCACTGGGACACCCCTCCACTGGGACACCGCTCCACTGGGACACCGCTCCACTGGGACACCGCTCCACTGGGACACCGCTGCACTGGGACACCGCTCCACTGGGACACCGCTGCACTGGGACACCCCTCCACTGGGACACCGCTCCACTGGGACACCCCTCCACTGGGACACCGCTCCACTGGGACACCGCTCCACTGGGACACTGCTGGGGTGAATATGGCCAACGGGTCAGTATGGAAGGAAACAGTTTGTCTCAGCTTGTCCGCTGTTGATCATGTCTTTACACTTTTCCCCAGAATCTCATCTATTTATATAATTCTATTCAGGTCTGAAATTAAATATTGTAATACCTTTCTGTGAATAAATTGCATGATTCTGATAGAAATTAGAAATATATCTTTGTCTCAAAGTAAACAGGAGTCTACAGTGGTCAAGCAGCCGGCAACCTTTCTGTCTTGCTATAATTGGCAGATGGTCACTTCCATGTAGATAAGGGAAATTGAAATGGAACTGAATATTTATACTAGTAATTGAAATAAACCTTTTCACCCACACATGCCCAGACATGTCTTGGAACATCTTAATACATATATACTTATGGAAATGAGTAAGGTGCCTGTGTTTTGTATTTTTTATTTATTTATTATGGATCCCCATTAGTACATGCCAAAGCAACGTCTACTCTTCCGGGGGTCCAGCAAAATTAAGGCAGTTATACAATTGTAAAAACATTACCATAGATTTCACAACAGATTTTTTTTTTTGATTTTACTGTTTGGATCACTTACCTGATGTGGAATAGAGTTCCATGTAGTCATGGCTCTGTGTAGTACTGTGCACCTCCCATAGTCTGTTCTGGACTTGGGGACTGTGAAGAGACCTCTGATAGCATGTCTTGTGGGGTATGGATGGGTGTCTGAGCTGAGTGCAAGTTACAGTATGGTTATGGTATGGTTATGGTCCTGTCTTGGGGTTGGGGATGACAGTTTGTGTTTTGTAGCTTGTTAGTTGCTGGGAAAAAGGCCCTGCATCTTTTAGCTTTCGCTGGTTAAAGGCATGTTGTCACGACTTCCGCCGAAGTCGGTCCCTCTCCTTGTTCAGGCAGCGTTCGGCGGTCGACGTCACCGGCCTTCTAGCCATCGCCGATCCACTTTTCATTTTCCATTTGTTTTGTCTTTGTTTTACACACCTGGTTTCAATTCCCCAATTACATGTTCTTTATTTAACCCTCTGTTTTCCCCATGGTTTTTGTGCGTGTTTGTTTTATGTTTTTCGGTCCGTTTGTGTGGGCTTGGTATATCTTCATGTATTTGGTGATTTTTGAGTAAAGTTACTTTTATTACTCATCTCTGCTGTCCTGCGCCTGACTCCTCTGCACCAGCTACACCCAGACCATTACACATGTCTGGGATCACTGACATTTCAAAGATACTGGGGTACCTGCTGTAAGAGAAAAACATATTTTCCACCTTCAATGAGGTGGTTATTATTACACACCAACTCAATGGACACTACATGTGTGTTATTCAGCATGCTTAATGTGGGTTACTGCTACAGTAGCCATTTAAAAATAATAATTACTTTTAACCTTTATTTAACTAGGCAAGTCAGAGAAGAACAAATTCTTATTTTCGATGACGGCCTACACCGGGCAAACCCGGACGACATTGGGCCAATTGTGCGCAGCCCTAGGGGTCTCCCAATCACTGCCGGTTGTGATACAGCCTGTGATACAGCCATAATATATCCTTTTTTATTTATATGAGTTTTAGTATGCTGGCTATTGCCATTGTCTTGGGCCTAGTGGTTAACTAATGGCTGTTGGAATTGTTGCAGGGGACAACGTTTTTGTCACCATCTTGCATGGTGAACCTGTGGAGTAAAATTATCCACCGTTACTCAGAATGACACAATCACCTTGTGCTAGAAGAGTTGTATTTACGTAATTTCCACAGTGTATTTGAAATAACTACATCTCTCCAGATGAGGGGCGGTCACATAAGATCAATGCAGTAAAGCACTATGATTTCCCACAGATTACATTCATTATAGTTTATTCAATATTTAGTTCTGAATTCATTAAACCCTTATATTAGTCCCATTATACATCATCTTGGGAATATATATATATATATATATATGTAATTGTATGTCATTTAGCAGGCACGCTTATGCAGAGTGCTTTACAGGATGTGCTCAAGGCACACAGATTTTTCACCTTGTCAGCTCAGGGATTTGAACCAGAGATTCTTCGGTTACAGCCCAACTCTCTAAACCGATAGGCTACCTCCAGCCCATATCATACACATCATATTTAGTCTCATCATTGTCAACATATGCAAATGTTTTTTCTAGTTTCACATTATTTAAAAAAATATATATAAATAATGCATCTGCGTTACAGTAGATCAAGAGGCAACGTAAAGGTTTCTCTCATGATTTCAAGCCTTGGCTGTCTCAGATTTTCATAAACCTTTTTATGTGCCTGTAAGACATTTGTAGAGGAGAGATTAGGCAAATTAACATGCATATGTAGCACTGGGTCAACTCTATGCTGACCTCGGATAGATATACAGACGTTCTACATTCCTAATTTGCTCGAGGCTACCCCACAAGGGCTTGGATTAAAGCCTGTCTTCAATGGCTTAGTTGGATCAAATTTAGCATTTTTCTCAGAGATGAATACTAATAAACCATCATCAGCTCTTTGTTGTGTTTTATTTCATGAATTTATATACTTGGGACGCATTTTTGGAACAGATCTGTATATTCTATACTGAACAAAAATATAAATGCAACATGCAACAATTTCAACGATTTCACTAAGTAACAGTTCATATGAGGAAATCAGGCCTTAATCTATGGATTTCACATGACTGGGCCCACCCACTGGGAAGCCAGGCCCAGCCAATCAGAATGAGTTTTTCTCACAAAAATGGCTTTATTACAGAAATAAATACTCCTCAGTTTCATCAGCTGTCCGGGTGGCTGGTCTCAGATGATCCTGCAGGTGAAGAAGCCAGATGTGGAGGTCCTGGGCTGGCGTGGTTACACATGTTCTGCGGTTGTGAGGCCGGTCGGATGTACTGCCAAATTCTCTAAAATGATGTTGGAAATGGTTTATGGTAGAGGAATGAACAATAAATTATCTGGCAACAGCTTTGGGGAACATTCCTGCAGTCAGCATACCAATTGCACACTCCCTCAAAACTTGAGAGATCTGTGGCATTGTGTGTGACAAAACTGTTCATTTTAGAGCAGCCTTTTATTGTCCCCAGCACAAGGTGCACCTGTGTAATGATCATGCTGTTCAATCAGCTTCTTGATTTGCCACAACTGTCAGGTGGATTGATTATCTTGGCAAAGGAGAAATGCTCACTAACAGGGATGTAAACAAATGTGTGCACAAAATTGGAAAGAAATAAGCTTTTTGTGTGTATGGAAAATTTCTGGGATCTTTTATTTCAGCTCATGCAACATGGGACCAACACCTTACATGTTGCGTTTATATTTTTGTTCAATATAGTATGGGTGGAGAAAGAGAGATCTAATGCTAAAGGGCAGGTTTCTCTGTTAAGAACCTCAAAGATATCGCTGACTTCTCCAGCTCATTTCAGGCAAATCAAAGTGTGAAAATGTCTTTTCCTGGAGCAATCTCTCCATCATCAGGTTGCGTCAAGAATGTTTATGAAGGCTATGCCCATATTACCTGTAATCTCCAGAGAAGGACCGGCTCCATTTCTTACTTCTCTATGCTCACAGGAGGGGAAAATGCCCCCAAAATATCTTCATTTGCACCTTTCCTACCAAACCTCCATGTCTCATATCAAAGGCTCCAAAGCATACATGTCACTGTGCCCAAGGTGACCAGAAGAAATGAGAAAATCTTTACAGTACATTCCCATAAACATGCCACATCCTCTGAAGTCTAGCTTCACTTTCAGGAGGTCCAAGTTTGTTTAAAAGTACATCATGTAATGGGTATATGGACTCCTGCTGGGGCTCAGGGAGGCATTCTGAAATTAGGAACAGGGGGGTGAGCTGAAGGTGTCTCCTCTTGCCCAGGTGAGAGCATGGTGGAGAACATGTTATTTATCACATTTCCACTAACATTATCCACGGGTATCTCTGAAATATTTGAAGTGTATATTTGGTCTTTGACCGAATATTACTTTTACAAATCCATATTATTGAAGGCCACCACAACATAATACATTTTTTTACTCAGATAACTGGGTTAAATTCCAACAACTTGACTTATGTCTGCACTGTCACTGTGGTACATTTCTCACTGTGGTACATTGCTGCAGGAGGAAATGGTGAAACTACTTCCTCGTTCTTGTGTTTGTAGAACATTATGCTTCGGAGTCACTAAGGAAGGATATCTTAGATTATCTGTAAATATTTTTGGCATAACTATACACAATTACTCAGGGAAGGTTTGTTCTGCGTTTGTATGGTCATCAAATTACTCATAGTTTTCCCCCCAGGCCGAGAATTCATCCAATGAAGTCAAGCAGTTACACAAGATATTATGAGGGAGAGGACTGGGATTTCCATGTGATCTTTGCACGAAAAGGATTGAAATTATGATCTACAGTAGATAAAGTGGCATCAGTTGTCTCAGCGGTCACTTCTCTTGTGTTCTGTGGCCTGCCAGACAAAGCTTGCTAGGTCATATCGTAACCATTTCTAGAGAACAACTTGACTTTATTGACAGTATCAAGGTTAAATAGTTTTCATTGCCTTTTCCGAATAGTTGTGGTATGTCACAGATAGAGTATAATTCAAAATGGTGTCTTTAGTAGCCCTTTCCTGGAGTCAAATGACAAAATCTTCTTCTAGTGGCCTCATGGATGGAATGTTGTTAATATTTTTCATAATTAATCATCATTATTGTTGGTTCCCGAGTGGCGCAGTGGTCTAAGGCACTGCATCGCAGTGTTAGAGACGTTACTACAGGCCCTGGTTTGATCGCAGGCTGTATCACAACTGGCCGTGATTGGGAGTCCCATAGGGCAGTGCACAATTGGCCCAGCGTCGTCCGGGGTAGGGGAGGGTTTGGCCGGGGTAGGCCGTCATTGTAAATAAGAATTTTTTCTCAACTGACTTGCCTAGTTAAATAAAGGTTAAATATTTCAAAAAACCTGCTGAAAATCCAGTGTTTCTATGTCAGAAGGTTTTGTTATATTTCAGTCTTCTGTGATGTATATTAAGTGTAACATTGCAATGCAAACTCAAAGTTGAATACATTTCAACTCTATATCTGACATGGTAGAGGTGTCTTTTTTTTGTCCATGACCATGTGTGTGAGGTGTATACTTTGTTTCAAATATATTTGTTTAAGACTACCAAGAAACCCTCTGTGTGACCTTATTTAGCCCCCTTATCTAGCAGTAATAACTGTATTAATAGCATGTCTACTGTCAAAATCAAGTACAAATTACTCATAGGAGTAAGAGGATTTGAACATGAATCAACTTGCCATAGCTGTTGACAGGTAGAGCTGTAAGATACTAGGTCTAAAGATGTAGGATCTTAATTTGATCACCCTGTTGCAGGAGAACTTTCCTGCAATGCAGGAAATGTAAATTGTAAATTTTGTAGTGTATTTGAGGTTTAAAAAGCCTTCTGAAGTTTGTAATTTGCACTTATTGAAAATATATCATCCCCTACTATGTCGGTACCACTTTGCTTGACACCCAGCGTCATAGTACATTATGACACTGTCATAACCATGTCATAATATGTCATAACAGCTGACATAACTTGTCATAACCTGCTATAATATGGTAATAACACTGTCGTGACACATATATTTATGTGGCTCAGTTGGTAGAGCATGGTGTTTGCAACGCCAGGGTTGTGGGTTCGATTCCCACGGGGGACCAGTACGGGAAAAATATGTATGAAATGTATGCATTCACTACTGTAAGTCGCTCTGGATAAGAGCGTCTGCTAAATGACTAAAATGTAAATGTAAATGTATTTAGACCTGTTGTGACATATATTGTGTTATTTTATGGCTGGTTATGACACCTACTTAAGAGTGTCAAAACCCACAAAACCTACCCCACAAGGCAAAACAATCCATTACAACATAGCTTACATGTCAACAATATGTTTATGTTATATATATATATATATATATTTTTTTTCTTTCTTATTGACCATATTAAATTATCATTGTAATTGTGCACACATTGATGTCAGACATGCACCTACCATCAATGCTCTGTTGCTGATGACTGGGATGAATGCAGAAGCAGATTTTAGGGGCAGGACTCTCTTTTCGACTGATAACTGATATAAGGGCATGTATGTGATAGGCCTATCTGGCTTGTATGATTCTGATGGTCACAATGTTTCTTGACAGTGTCATGAAGTGTATTTTCTTAGTCCAAGAAAGTGACACAAGAAATTGACAAAGGACAATCATAATGCTTCATGACAGTGTCATAAAGTGTATTTTCTACAAGTTGTTTAAAATGTGACTTAAAGCCATGACTGTAAAGAATTCATTATGACAACAACAAAGGATTTAAGAAACAAAGTTTCAAACGAAAGGAAACTTCTTGGCAGGGAAAAAAATGGGGTTTTGACACTCTTATGTAGATGTCATAACCAGCCATAAAATAACACCATATATGTCACAACAGGTGTAAATATATGTGATATGACCATATCATCACAGCTTATGACAAGTTATGTCAGCTGATATGACATATTATGACATGGTTATGACCGTGTCATAACATGTTATGACACTGGGTGTCAAGTAAAGTGTTACAAAAAGGTCCATTCATTATAATCCACATCATAATTCACATTTCCTATTGCTGCAGGATTATTTTCCTGCTGTAACAAACTTGTTCAAATTAAGATCCTACATCTGTATTCCATTGTCTTCATGTCATTACTGTGCACTTGTATCCCTTCTTAAACAACACTTTGTGAGGCACAGATTCTCCCATGTCCTTACTGTAATAGGCTGTATAACACTAAAGCTCCCACTATGGTCTGGAAGAAATTACTACACTGACAATCTCTCCATCAGAAACAGTGGAGCAGAGCTGCTTGATGATTCTAGATCAGTGGTATTCAAACTTTTTCAGTGGGGAACCCATTATTTTCAGCAGAATATTCGGGGGACACCATTAAAAAAATATATTTTAATTACATTTTTGGCAACCCCATTGCAATTCCCCCCTTACCAAGACTTTGAATACCATTGTTCTAAATTGTGTAATTTAAGTTCAGGCACCACACTCGAGTAGTTTTTTTATTTTCTTCTCTTAATCATATCACAATCAACGTTTACCAGTTGAATGTAGACACACAAACAAACAAAAAATGTATTTACATTTGTCTGAAATATTATACAAAATATGCAAATGGTGATATTTAATTAAATATCAAATTCCTTTTTCTGGACACTGGATGCAGACAGCCTAAATGTTTTGGTTTAATTTTGCTAAGACACTCCAAGACCGGACTTATTCAGACCCGATTATGGATAAATATGTAAGTAAAATGAATCTTTGGCACATTTTTCAAAGCAAACATTATCTAGAAGATTTATTTTTACAACATATCAAGTCTGAAGAACATAACCACACAAACACTGGTGAATGCAGATGCTTCTGAAGCTGAGAAAAATGACGTGTGGGAAGAGTCTGACTTTCAGGAAATGGCAGTTAAAGACAAGTACATTGAATATAGACTACCAATTGCTAAATGCCTATTTTGACCCAATCGCCATCTCTTCAAAGTAAGTTACTACATATAGTCCAGTTTGTAACATTCTCTATGAAATGGGCTTTAAAATTATATGTGATTCAATGTATTGAACTTTTAAATAATGGATATATATCCATTTAAAAGTAGTTAAAAAGCATGAAATGTTGATAACACTAGTATGACAAACTAAAGAAAATATACATTTACATTACGTTTTTGACAATTTCATGTTTACATTTTAAAAATAGTCATAATAAAGGACCAAACTACCAAAACATCTCAACATTTATAAGTAGATACAAAAATGTCATTTCAGCCTGTGGTACCTGGCCTCATTTAAGTTGACGAATCCTAGTGCTTGGGTCCATGGTACAGTATGACAGCCTCCCACTGACACAATGTGACTCCTACTAAGTGACTACTCACTGTACTGGTTCACTGTAGGAATTACTGATCCATTAGTCAATGTCTAGGATTACTGGGAATTGTCAATTCAAATGTAAAATAACTCTAATATGATAAATCTATTAAGATAAGTATAATACGATAAGTATAATATGCTAACTCTAATATGATAAGTATAATACGATAAGTATATGATAACTCTAATATGATAGGTATAATATGATAAGTATAATACGATAAGTATAATAAGATAACTCTAATATGATAAGTATAATACGATAAGTATAATAAGATAACTCTAATATGATAAGTATAATACGATAAGTATATGATAACTCTAATATGATAAGTATAATATGATAACTCTAATATGATAACTCTAATATGATAGGTATAATAACTCCAATTGTATTTATCTTTATTTAACTAGGCAAGTCAGTTAAGAACAAATTCTTATTTACAATGACAGCCTAGGAACAGTGGGTTAACTACATTGTTCAGGGACAGAATGACAGATTCTCACCTTGTCAGCTCGGGGATTCTCTAACCACTAGGCTATCTGCCGCCCAGTTGAATGTTGACATATGTGATACCTGCCACCCAGTTGAATGATAACTCTAACATGATAAGTATAATATAATAACTCTAATGTGTTCAAGATCTATACATGGTTCAGTAATATACAGAAAGAATTTAGAAACATCTATGGAGAGGTCAGTTTTTTACATTATGTGGTCTTTCACCTTAAGACCTCTATAGTCAAATAAGCAGTGTGATTTGGATTGGATTAAAGATGATGATGAAATATGACGTATTTTCTTGTGATGTGATGAGATTACCTATGATCTGACTGACGGAGACATGACCGATAAGTACAAACGTTGTGTTAAAAAAAGAAATAAGATCCCTCTCATGAGCCATTTAAAAAAAAAAAAGATATAACTTTTATATACCTAGGCAAGTCAGTTAAGAACAAGTTCTTATCTACAATGACGGCTTACCTCGGCCAAACCCAGACAACGCTGGGCCAATTGTGCGCCGCCCTAAGGGACTCCCAATCACGGCCGGTTGTGATACAGCCTGGAATCAAACCAGGGTCTGTATTGATGCCTCTAGCACTGAGATGCAGTGCCTTAGACCGCTGCACCACTCTGGAGCCAAACATGTATTTATGTAGACACAAACCTATTGTGAGGCACAGTCAATCAATTGACAAAGTTAGACTTTGTTGAAATATTCCATTCTAATAGAGCTCAGTGTGCACCAAGAGCATCCACTCTCCCCTTTAAAAAAAACAAAGTGTCTGGCGTGTGTAGGATTACTTTTTGAATCCATCAATAAATTAAAATAAGATGGAAGGTGTACAGCTTTAAAAAATATTCTGTCAACTGACATGACATTTTTTGTTCCATTTCCAAATGTCCGCTGGCAGAGATTGTTAGCTCTCATATTAAAATCTCAGGTTTTTAGGGCAAACTATATCTATCAGAAAGAGAAACGATGAACTTGAAGAGCTGATGCCCTGAGGAGCAGTCACAAAGAATTATATCCTCCTATAAGACACAGGCAGTTGGCACACACTCTGCTGCATGTGCCTATCAATAAAACAGATTATTTTCACTGGTTATTACATTGGAGATCTGGGGGGCTCCTGATTGCACCTTTAATGAGAAGGAACGATTCCTTCCCACACTCTCCACAACAAGTTGAAGTGAGATGTAATGCCATTTTTTTTCTCCATTTCTCCCTTCACTTATTAAAATGAAATCTTGCCCACATTAATGCATAGGTTTTATTTATTCACATTTGAACAGGATTATAATATGCAAAGCTTGATTTGGGATTCACTTGGTGCATTGTGATATCATGGCTTTGCACACACATTCTGCATACTTGCTTTAATTAACAACCGCAGCAAAATAGATCATTGCCAAATGATACGTTGTTCCATTACTAATCTCCATGTACTGAAATGTTAGAATCCTCAGCCCCCACTTTAGTGGATGACAACGTTGGCTTTATCAGTGGAATGAGGTGCACCACCTGGTTTATATAGCTCCTCTGCAGAAGAGCTTCCGTCAAGATTGGATTCTAAAAAGCAAAAGGTGAATTTAATCCCGATTTCCTGATGGCTGTTTATGTTGTTATTATCTTGAATCGCTCATGGCATCATCAACAACAACCCCATGTCTACTGTAACAGAAACACTTTAAACTGTTTTCTGCCTTTACGCTGTCTCTGTAGATAGTACAGACTAGTCACATATCTAATATGTAAAGTAAAATCTAAATGGAGGTTATCATTATTTATTTATTATAATACTTAAAATTGTATACAGATACCTTTGTACAGTGCCTTCAGAAAGTATTTGTACCCATTGACTTATTCCACATTTTGTTGTGTTACAGCCTCAATTCAAAATGGATTAAATATAATTTTTTCTCTCCCTCATTTACACACAATACCCCATAATGACAAAGTGAAAACATGTTTTCAGACATTTTTCCAAATTTATTGAAAATGAAATACAGAAATAGAGTATCTAATTTACTTAAATATTCACACCCCAGAGTCAATACTCTGTAGAAGCACCTTTGGCAGCGATTACAGCTGTGAGTGTTTTTGGGTAGCTCTAAGTGCTTTGCACACCTGGATTGTACAATATTTGCACATTATTCCTTTTAAAATTCCTCAAGCTCCATCATGTTGATTGTTGATCATTGCTAGACAGCCATTTTCAAGTCTTGCCATAGATTTTCAAGCAGATTTAAGTCAAAACTGTAACTAGTCCACTCAGGAAGATTCAATGTTGTCTTGGTAAGCAACTCCAGCATAGATTTGGCTTTGTGTTTTAGGATATTGTACTGTTGAAAGGTGAATTTGTCTCCCAGTGTCAATTGGAAAGCAGACTGAACCAGGTTTTCCTCTAGCTCTATTTCGTTTCATTTTGTCCTTAAAGAAACACCCTAGTTCTTGCAGATGACAAGCATACCCATAACATGATGCAGCCACCAGCATGCTTGAAAATATGAAGAGTGGTACTCAGTGATGTGTTGTGTTAGATTTGTGCCAAACATAACGCTTTGTATTCAGGACAAAAAGTTAATTTCCTTGCCACATTTTTTGCAGTATTACTTAAGTGCCTTGTTGCAAACAGAATACATGTTTTGGAATATATTCCTCTGTCATTTAGGTTAGTATTGTGAAGTAAATACAATGTTGTTGATCCATTCTCAGTTTTCTCATGTCACAACTATTAAACTCTAACTGTTTTAAAATTACCGTTGGCCTCATGGTGAAATCCCCGAGCGGTTTCCTTCCTCTCCGGCAACTGAGTTAGGAAGGACACCTGTATCTTTGTAGTGACTGGGTGTATTGCTACACCATCCAACGCCTAATTAATAACTTCGCTATGCTCAAAGGGACATTTACTGTCTGCTTTTTATTTTTTGACACATCTACCAATCTGTGCCCATCTTGGCGAGGCATTGAAAAACCTCCCTGGTCTTTGTGGTTGAATCTGCGCTTGAAATTCACTACTCGATTGAAGGACCTTACAGATGTGTGAGGTACAGAGACGGGTTAGTCATTCAAAAATCATGTTAATGACTATTATTTAACATTATTGAACAGTCCATGCAACTTATTATGTGATTGGTTAAATACATTTTTACTCCTGAACCTTTGGCTTGACACAACAAAGAGGTTGAATATTTATTGACTCAAGACATTATTTGCAGATTTAAATTTATGAATTTCTAAAATGTTCTATAAACAAAATTCCACTTTGACATGATGCAGTATTGTGTGTAGATCAGTGACACAAAATCTCAATTTAATCAATTTCAAATTCAGGCTGTAACAAAACAAAATGTGGAAAAAGTCAAGGTGTGTGAATACTTTCTGAAGGCTCTACTCTCGCTCCCCCTCTCCGGCGCTCAACGTCGCCGGTCTATTTACCACCGGTCCTGGCAACCAATCCTTACACACACCTGGCAATCCTCATTACGCACATCTGTGGCTCATCATGAGGCACACCTGGACTTCATCACTACCCTGATTACTTCCCCTTTATCCGGCACTCCCCAGCATCACTCTTCAAGCAGTATTGGCTCTGTTTCCTTGTCAGACGTTTAGCGTGTTTTGTATCGGTCTACGGTCATTATTATTAAACTCACTAACGGTATCTGCTTCCTGACTCCCTGTGTCAACGTTACAGCTCTGTATGTTCTGTCTGTGCTTCCATAGTGCATTGATGATCATAACTGTTATGGGACCCATGTCATATTCAGCAGCAAATGCACATTGTCAATCTTTAAACATGGTCAGTGGATGAAGCACGCCGTTATGTTGTCCTCATTGAGAGCATGACTTCATACCTTAATTGGAAAAGAATGGCAAGGTCTTCATAGCTAATCTATTATGAATGGTCCACTCAGACTTCACATTACTGTGTGAACATATCAAGCACAGAGCAACTGTGGTAATGTCTGTTGCTTTTCGTGACAGTTTTATAGAATCGTAACGACTCTTGAACAAAGCATTAGTGTTTGGCTTTGTTTTGAGGTGCTTTGAAACCATCCTGGATGTAACATGTTCATTGATTCAGCACAAGTCAGGAGGAGAGAGGGATCGAAAAAAGGGAGAAGGAGCGAAATAAAGTAGGAGAGAAAAAGGAAGAGAGGGAGAGGGACAAATCAGAGGTCTGTCCATCTGCCCTCGTCTCATTGTGATGACTCGACTAACAACAACATCACAAGGCTTGACATGTTAGAGGACCTGTGGACATTTCTTGTTCACTCCTCAGTCAGTGAGAGGCCCTTCATTTGTTAGAGTGTGTTGAATAATGTTAATGATTTTTTTACATAACTTAGCTACTTGGTCTCATTCTGCCCAGGTGGGGCCTTAAAGTGAGTATGAAATAGCTCCTATGTAAAGCTGCCGATTGTCACAAAAAGAGCCGTGTTGAATAGACCAAACTGCAGCGGGAATATGGATGCTCATGTTTTAATTCAAAAAAGGAGTAACGCATCCACTGGAAAACAATATACACGACAGGAACAGTTTTGCAGGCACACAACACGCAGTGCAAAAACAACTACCCACGAAAACCAAACAAACACACACCTACTTATGGGACTCCCAATCAGAGGCAACTAGAAACACCTGCCTCCAATTGAGAGTCCAGCACCCAAAACTACACATAGAAAAACAAACCTAGAACCTATACCAAACTAATACACCCCACTACACCACACACAAAACCCCATAATACAAAACAAATATACCTCTGCCACGTCCTGACCAAATATAATAGAAATAATACCTAAATATTGGTCAGGACGTGACATTACCCCCCCCTAAAGGTGCAGACCCCGGAATGCACCTTAAAAGAAAACACAAAAAATCTCCATTACCCCAACAAAACCAAAAAGCAATACCCCCTAAACAATAAGGGAGGGAAGGGAGGGTGGCTGCCGTCAACGACGGCACTGTGCTACACCCTCCCTCCCCAACCCACCTATCCTGGAGGTGGCTCCGGTGCAGGACGTGGACCCTGCTCCACCCTCGGCGTCGCCCACTTCGGTGGAGCCGATAGCTGCGCCAGGCAGACGGACCCCTCGGGCTGGGCCGGAGGACAGGAGGGCCCCTCGGGCTGGGCCGGGGGACAGGAGGGCCCCTCGGGCTGGGCCGGGGGACAGGAGGGCCCCTCGGGCTGGGCCGGGGGACAGGAGGGCCCCTCGGGCTGGGCCGGAGAGCAGGAGGGCCCCTCGGGCTGGGCCGGAGAGCAGGAGGGCCCCTCGGGCTGGGCCGGAGAGCAGGAGGGCCCCTCGGGCTGGGCCGGAGAGCAGGAGGGCCCCTCGGGCCGGGCCGGAGAGCAGGAGGGCCACTCGGGCCGGGCCGGAGGACAGGAGGGCCACTCGGGCAGGGCCGGAGGACAGGAGGGCCACTCGGGCCGGGCCGGAGGACAGGAGGGCCACTCGGGCCGGGCCGGAGGACAGGAGGGCCACTCGGGCCGGGCCGGAGGACAGGAGGGCCACTCGGGCCGGGCCGGAGGACAGGAGGGCCACTCGGGCTGGGCCGGAGAGCAGGAGGGCCCCTCGGGCTGGGCCGGAGGGCAGGAGGGCCCCTGGGGCTGGGCCGGAGGGCAGGAGGGCCCCTCGGGCTGGGCCGGAGGGCAGGAGGGCCACTCGGGCTGATTCTGACAGGCCGGGCACCCTGGCAGATCAGGGCAGGCGGACCACTCGGGCTGGGCCGGAAGGCATGCGGGCCACTCGGGCTGGGCCGGAAGGCATGCGGGCCACTCGGGCTGGGCCGGAAGGCATGCGGGCCACTCGGGCTGGGCCGGAGGGCATGCGGGCCACTCGGGCTGGACCGGAGGGCAGGAGGACCACTCGGGCAGATCAGGGCAGGCGGGCACCTCTGGCAGATCAGGGCAGGCGGGCACCTCTGGCAGATCAGGGCAGGCGGGCACCTCTGGCAGATCAGGGCAGTCCGGCCACTCTGGCAGAACAGGGCAGTCCGGCCACTCTGGCAGAACAGGGCAGTCCGGCCACTCTGGCAGAACAGGGCAGTCCGGCCACTCTGGCAGAACAGGGCAGTCCGGCCACTCTGGCAGAACAGGGCAGTCCGGCCACTCTGGCAGAACAGGGCAGTCCGGCCACTCTGGCAGAACAGGGCAGTCCGGCCACTCTGGCAGAACAGGGCAGTCCGGCCACTCTGGCAGAACAGGGCAGTCCGGCCACTCCGGCAGAACAGGGCAGTCCGGCCACTCCGGCAGTTCAGGGCAGTCCGGCCACTCCGGCAGTTCAGGGCAGTCCGGCCACTCCGGCAGTTCAGGGCAGTCTGACCTCTCTGGCAACTGTTGACTGGCGGGCAGCTCTGACGACTGTTGACTGGCGGGCAGCTCTGATGACTGTTGACTGGCGGGCAGCTCTGACGACTGTTGACTGGCGGGCAGCTCTGACGACTGTTGACTGGCGGGCAGCTCTGACGACTGTTGACTGGCGGGCAGCTCTGACGACTGTTGACTGGCGGGCAGCTCTGGTGATGGTTGACTGGCGGGCAGCACTGACGACTGTTGACTGGCGGGCAGCTCTGGTGACTGTTGACTGGCGAGGCTGGGTTGACACACTAGACTCCTGATGCGTGGGGCTGGTATAGGACGTGCCAGCCTGGAGACACGCACCTCCATGCTAGTGCGTCTGGCGGGAAACACCGGACCGAAAGGGCGCACTGGCGGTCTTGAGTGCAGGGTTGGCATCACCCCTTCCGGCTCGATGCTCCCCTTGCCCTGGCACCTGCGGGGCGCTGGTACTGGGCGAACTGGGCTGTGCGTCCGTATAGGCGAGATGGTGCGCACCTCAGCGTAACATGGCGCCCTCCACCTCGTACGCACCTCCCTGTAGTCACGGGTAGCTGGCTTACGGCTCTTCCCTGGCCTGGCCAAACTACCCGTGTGCCCCCCCCAAAAAAAATCTTGGGGCTGCCTCTCGGGTTCCCTTAGCTCCCTTAACTTGTCCGCCCAGAATTTTCTTTCGTCCTGCCAGGTCCATTCCTCCATTTTCTTCTCCTGTGGCTTCCTCCTCTTCTGCTGCTTGGTCCTTTGGTGGGTGGTTCTGTACAAAAAGAGCCGTGTTGAATAGACCAAACTGCAGCGGGAATATGGATGCTCATGTTTTAATTCAAAAAAGGAGTAACGCATCCACTGGAAAACAATATACACGACAGGAACAGTTTTGCAGGCACACAACACGCAGTGCAAAAACAACTACCCACGAAAACCAAACAAACACACACCTACTTATGGGACTCCCAATCAGAGGCAACTAGAAACACCTGCCTCCAATTGAGAGTCCAGCACCCAAAACTACACATAGAAAAACAAACCTAGAACCTATACCAAACTAATACACCCCACTACACCACACACAAAACCCCATAATACAAAACAAATATACCTCTGCCACGTCCTGACCAAATATAATAGAAATAATACCTAAATATTGGTCAGGACGTGACACCGATAGTAACATGAATATGAAGGATAGTTATTTGGGCCAATGGTAGCCTACCGAGTGGCAGAACTGCTTCTATGGTCTGAGGCCACATTCAACTTTCCTAGGTGGAAAAGGTCTGAAACTGCCTGTACACAAAGTTGTTCAAGCAAATAGGAAATATAGCTGTTTGTTATAATCTGAAATGGGTCATGTGGAAAAGTGTTTCTTGAATTGCTATTTCAAGACGGGTTGAACGACTTCACCAGCAACATAACATTTTCTTCTGAATGCTATCCATGGAAAGTGTCATGGGAGACACACAAGGAACTTGAATGAGTTCAAACCAGCTCCAGACTTTACTGACAAGATTAAGGAAGGAAGGTGTACAAAGACACAGTTGCCACAAAGCACTAATGGACATAGATTTATCTACACTAGAGCTCAAAAGTTTAGGGTCAGTTAGACATGTCCTTGTTTTTCAAAGAAAAGCTAATTTCTGTTTATTAAAATAACATCAAATTGATCAGAAATACAGTTTAGACATTGTTAATGTTGTAAATGACTATTGTAGCTGGAAACGGAAGATTTTTTATGGAATATCTACATAGGCGTACAGAGGCCGATTATCAGCAACCATCCCTCCTGTGTTCCAATGGCGCATTGTGTTGGCTAATCCAAGTTTATCATTTTAAAAGGCTAATTGATCATTAGAAAACCCTTTTGCAATTATGTTAGCACAGCTGAAAACTATTGTACTAATTATGGCGGTTTTGGAGCAGTGGCTTCTTCCTTGCTGAGCGGCCTTTCGGGTTATGTCGCTATAGGACTCGTTTTACTCTGGATATAGATACTTTTGTACCTGTTTCCTCCAGCATCTTCACAAGGTCCTTTGCTGTTGTTCTGGGATTGATTGGCACTTTTCGCACCAAAGTACGTTCATCTCTAGGAGACAGAACGTGTCTCCTTCCTGAGCGGTATGGCGGCTGCTTGGTCCAATGATGTCTATACTTGCGTACTATTGTTTGTACAGATGAACGTGGTACCTTCAGGCGTTTGGAAATTGTTCCCAAGGATGAACCAGACTTGTGGAGGTCTACAATTTGTTTTCTGAGGTCTTGGCTGATTTCTTTTGATTTTCCCATGATGTCAAGCAAAGAGGCACTGAGTTTGAAGGTAGGCCTTGAAATACATCCACAGGTACACCTCCAATTGACTCAAATGATGTCAATTAGCCTATCAGAAGCTTCTAAAGCCATGACATCATTTTCTGGAATTTTCCAAGCTGTTTAAAGGCACAGTCAACTTAGTGTATGTAAACTTCTGACCCACTGGAATTGTGACACAGTGAATGATAAGTGAAATAATCTGTCTGTAAACAATTGTTGGAAAAGTTACTTGTGTCATGCACAAAGTAGATGTCCTAACCGACTTGCCAAAAGTATAGTTTGTTAACAAGAAATTTGTGGAGTGGTTGAAAAATGAGTTTTAGTGACTCCAACCTAAGTGTATGTAAACATCCGGCTTCAACTGTACATGTTTGTTTGTTTGTTGGTGTGCAGCATGTAGACATGTTGGAATATGTCTCTCTAATTTGATGTACAATTCATCTTGACTGCTTGGGTATTTCAGGTAGATTGATTCTTAGCACAATCAGTTTTTCATGCAGTTTCATTTCCCCCTGAACAACGTAGCCTACAAAATGGGTAGTAGTCATCCCATTATGTTATCAAGACGACCCTTTGACTTAGTGATCCAATCATTCATGTTCTATTTAGTCCCATATCTGTATGACTCAACTCTAACCCTATCTGACCTCTTCTTCACCCAGCCCCCTGGAACCATACAGTAAATATAGTGAAGGCCTATTCCTCACAGCCCCCTGGAACCATACAGTAAATAAGGTGAAGGCCTATTCCTCACAGCCCCCTGGAACCATACAGTAAATAAGGTGAAGGCCTATTCCTCACCCAGCCCCCTGGAACCATACAGTAAATAAGGTGAAGGCCTATTCCTCACAGCCCCCTGGAACCATACAGTAAATATAGTGAAGGCCTATTCCTCACACAGCCCCCTGGAACCATACAGTAAATAAGGTGAAGGCCTATTCCTTACCCAGCCCTCTGGAACCATACAGTAAATAAGGTGAAGGCCTATTCTTCACCCAGCCCCCTGGAACCATATAGTAAATATAGTGAAGGCCTATTCCTCACCCAGCCCCCTGGAACCATACAGTAAATATAGTGAAGGCCTATTCCTTACCCAGCCCTCTGGAACCATACAGTAAATAAGGTGAAGGCCTATTCCTCACACAGCCCCCTGGAACCATACAGTAAATATAGTGAAGGCCTATTCCTCACCCAGCCCCCTGGAACCATACAGTAAATATAGTGAAGGCCTATTCCTCACCCAGCCCCCTGGAACCATACAGTAAATAAGGTGAAGGCCTATTCCTCACCCAGCCCCCTGGAACCATACAGTAAATATAGTGAAGGCCTATTCCTTACCCAGCCCTCTGGAACCATACAGTAAATAAGGTGAAGGCCTATTCCTCACACAGCCCCCTGGAACCATACAGTAAATAAGGTGAAGGCCTATTCCTCACCCAGCCCCCTGGAACCATACAGTAAATAAGGTGAAGGCCTATTCCTCACCCAGCCCCCTGGAACCATACAGTAAATAAGGTGAAGGCCTATTCCTTACCCAGCCCTCTGGAACCATACAGTAAATATAGTGAAGGCCTATTCCTCACCCAGCCCCCTGGAACCATACAGTAAATAAGGTGAAGGCCTATTCCTCACAGCCCCCTGGAACCATACAGTAAATATAGTGAAGGCCTATTCCTCAAAAATCCCCCTGGAACCATACAGTAAATAAGGTGAAGGCCTATTCCTCACCCAGCCCTCTGGAACCATACAGTAAATAAGGTGAAGGCCTATTCTTCACCCAGCCTCCTGGAACCATACAGTAAATATAGTGAAGGCCTATTCCTCACCCAGCCCCCTGGAACCATACAGTAAATAAGGTGAAGGCCTATTCCTCACCCAGCCCCCTGGAACCATACAGTAAATAAGGTGAAGGCCTATTCCTCACACAGCCCCCTGGAACCATACAGTAAATATAGTGAAGGACAGCAGCAATTACAGAGGTAACATGAACACTTGGATTAGGGCAGTTTTTTTTTTTTTTTACATCACACGCAACCAAACTAGTCCTGACAAGCTCTGGTTTTGTCTCATCTTGTCTATTGCCCAGTTGTATGGTCAGGTGCTTGTGAAAAAATGACCTAGAAAAGCTGCAGCTGGCCTGAAACGGAGTGTCACGTTACGGCAAAGATCCTCAGTCTTCAATAAAAAGAGCCAAGATGAACAACAACTTGTCAGAGAGGGCGCTTTTTTTGTTTGGAATCTTCTCAGGTTTTTGCCTGCCATATGAGTTCTGTTATACTCACAGACACCATTCAAACAGTTTTAGAAACTTTAGGGTGTTTTCTATCCAAAGCCAATAATTATATGCATATTCTAGTTACTGGGCAGGAGTAGTAACCAGATTAAATCGGGTACGTTTTTTATCCGGCCGTGTCAATACTGCCCCCTAGCCCTAACAGGTAAGAGTGGAGCACAGATTGACTGCATCACTGCTGGTCTTTAACAAGCAGGGTTGGGGAGTAACTGATGATGTAAAAAAAAAACGTAATCTGTTCTGTTACCAGCTAAAATATTGTAATCAGATTACAGATACTTTTGAAAAAACAGATGATTACTTATTGTATTACTTGTAAATTCAGAGCTGATGTTTGCGAGAGAAAAAAAATACATTATGAGACTTTTCTGTTTTCTCAGTGACATTCAAATCAGCATTGAAAAAAATGCGGAAGTTGTAGTTTGTTCTGCCATGAGAGTCTGTCCACAAGTCAGAGACCATTGTGATGACACACCAAATGTGCTTGATGGATCCTTTTTGTCTTCTTCTAGTGCCTCTTAAGGGAAAGTAATTCAAAAGTTAATGAAAGTAATCAGATTACGTTACTGAATTTGGGGAATCCAAAAGTTACATTACTGATTACATTTTTGGACCGGTATGTAGTGGATTACATATAGAAAGTAAACTAGCCAACCCTGGAAAAAATATTGGCGTGCTGAAAGTACCGAATTGTCTGTTCAGCCAGTTAACACACAGATCAAAACCCATACATAGCCCACAAGACACGCAATCAGGGTCTGTTCACAGTCTCCAAGTCCAGAACAGACGCGGGGAGATGCACAGTACTGTATAGAGGAGCATTGACTACATGGAATTCTCTTCCACCTCAGGTAACTCAGGCAAACAATAAAATCGTTTTTTTTTAAAGCAGATAAAACACCTCAATGAACAACGCAGACTGTGAAAAGACACAGGCATACACACACACTACACACACATTATTCTTAGTATTTTTAATTTATTCGTTTTTCTTTTTCAAGTAGTCATGGTGTTCTTAGTTTGGATTTGTGTTGCTGTTCCTGTCCTTCAGTGTTCTGTGTTATGTCATGTTCTGTGTTATGTCATGTTCAGTGTTGTGTCATGTTCTGTATTATGTCATGTTCTGTGCTATGTCATGTTCTGTAATATGTCATATTCTGTGTTATGTCATGTTCTGTGTTATGTCATGTTCAGTGTTATGTCATGGTCTGTGTTACGTCACGTTGTGTATTAGGTCATGTTCTGTATTAGGTCATGTTCTATATTAGGTCATGTTCTGTATTAGGTCATGTTCTATATTAGGTCATGTTCTGTATTAGGTCATGTTCTATATTAGGTCATGTTCTGTGTTTTGCCTGGACCCTAGGAAGAGTAGCTGCTGCTTCTTCAGCAGCTAATAAATAAATCGAAAATCGAATCCTGACTTGCTGGACAGCTCCAGGGCTGACATTTCAAACAGAACATCACTAAACAAAACATACATTAAAGGAGAATGGCAGAGCAGGGGGTTTAAGCAGAAACCTGAAATTCAAGTTTTAGCGAAGACAGCGAACCTTCTTCTCGGTTACGTGCTTCTGCAAGCCTGGGCCCGGGGGTGACATCGTATCCCTTACACAGGGATTGCCAGTGCATTTACATAGCATGGTTAATGGGAGATCAACACCAGTAAGGCGTCTGGAATATAAAGCTTTCTTGTAAAAATAATGAGCGAGTGATTGATCCGTACTCAAACAAACCGGTTTGCTGAGTTCATACCAAAGGCAGATTAAAGCCAGTGCCAAAAAGTGCCCTGGCATGCAATGCCTTTCACTTAGAAGGTCTCCAAACTTGTCATCACATTAGCACATGGTCAAGGAGTACATCCTACCACTCTCATAATCTGCTTTCCTGCACAATTAACCTTCTATAATAAGAAAGAAAGAAGAAATCACTGAGTCTTTACAGATTACCATCTTTAGTTCATCAGAAACGTAGAGGCTAAGGTTATTTTTTTCCTCTTACTTTCCCACTTGCTGTGCTGCTATTAAGTGTGAAAGTTATGACAACACAGAGAAACTGCTGTTTTATTGTGCAGAGACTGCTGGCTGGCCACTGTACTTTAACAAAGCCAGACAGAAACAGACATGAAGAGATAAAGCGAGAGACAGACAGACAGGAGGTCTCCAAATCAGGCTGGATCTTTCCTAGCCCCAGAAATCTGATGTAAGAGAGGGTCTGGTGGCAAGACATTTTTTCTGAATCAAAATAATTGATCATTTCATTTTGACAAAGAGAGGAAACTATGGGAAAGAGGAGAAAAAAGCAGGAAGGTATGGAGAAGTGACGTGCTACGAAAAGAATAAGGAGAATTCAGTGCTGCTTCTTCAAGGGAAAAGAGAAGAAGAAAAAACATTGATGACACCCGGTTCCATTCTTCCGCTCTCGCCTTTCTCTGCTCTTCGCCTCGCAGCACGGCGGGCTAAGCTGGGAGCTGTAATGTCATTAAATTGCAAATGCTTTTTTTTTTTCTCCATTTTTTTTTTTTTTTCATTTCCGACACACACTGTTTACTTATCTGGCAAAAACATATGTTGGAAGGAATCCGTTCAATTCTGCCCATTGCCTTGGGTGAAAGTACAATAGATATGTGCCCACTGAGCTCCTTCTGTCCTCTCCTGGTACCACTTTGCCTTATCTACAAGGCTGCTTAGCAGCAAACTGGCGAGTTCAATGAAAAAAATGAAGATACAGTGCAAGATAAGGGAAGAACAGTGAGGGGAGAAATGCTTGGAGAGAGAGAGAGAGAGAGAGAGAGGGTCATCCCATTGCAAATTATTTCACTCCTCTCTATCTGCATAAAGGACTATTTTTAAGGCATCTCCAGCTGCTGTATATTTTTCTCACTCTGCCACACATTTAATTTCACGCCCCGTGTTCTGAATATGCTTAAATGCATATCTCTGATACACCTTTAAGCCAGAGGAAAGAGGATGGGGGAGGGGAAAGCAAAATGAAAGATAAATGGTGTGATTTGCACTACAAGTCTATTACATTATGTCATTTACACATAGTTTACCTCTGCAATTCAAATATTTGTTATACCACATTCCTATCAGCATTTGGGCTTGTTTAAATATGTATAAATCCCCGTTGAGGAAAAAATTGAATTCCCAGCTGTAGTGGAAACTTTTTGAAAGGTGCAACATCTTCCCTCCACTTGTCCCCCTGCTACCTCCAGTAAACCTACGGCAGACACAATGAGCTTAGCCCCACAAAGACACAGGCATGGACCGCTTTGTGCCCCGGGAGATCCCAGTAGTCCCCCCCTCAATGTTGAGACAGAGAGGAGAGATGGTCTGGCTCAGATTGGTAAGGACTGGCCGTACAGCAGCATGATGATCCATCTCAAGGCATCCACTGAACAGACCACACTGCAGCAACATGGTCTTACGCATTGGCATGAATAGTGTCACAAAAAATACTATCAAGTGCAATAACAGATGTACTCTATAACAGTTTCAATGCTAGCAAAGTGAAACATTCAATAGTGCCTAGATACATGTCAAATATAGCCAGGCTGTCAGACGGCTGTGTTTATTCTACAGTGTTGCGATGGGGAAGTTTGATCTGAGAGAGGAAAGCCTGCCCCTCTGGGTAAGGAAGAGGCCTTGGATTTGCCTAGGAGTGAAAGGGGGACAGAGAAGGGTATGCAGAGCATGGTTCTTCTCATTCATCATCTGGCCCCTTACATTTGAATACTCTCACTCTGTGCAGCTGAGAGAATGCTTCAGTTTCACATTGTTGCTGAGAGAATGCTTTAGAGCCTTCGCATTGTTGCTGAGAGAATGCTGCAGCCTTCGCATTGTTGGCTTTCTCTTCTTTTCGATTGGCAATTAAATGCATTTCAAATTGAACAGCTGTACAGAAAGCTATTATGGTGAGATGGAAATCCATTGCTTTTAACCTCCTTTGTTAAGGTTTTGCATTTTGGGGCAAATATTTTATTATATGAATTGCACAATTAAAAACATATATTTGTAGAGAAAATTCCACACAACTTAAAGAATTATTCATTTCAAATGTAAATGTTTAAAATAAATGATCATTTTAGTCTCTTATTTCCCCTCTATTTTAAAAGCAGAGCCTGTGTTTCTTGTAGCACAGGAGGTTGGTGGCACCTTAATTGGGGAGAACGGGCTCGTGGAGTGCAATAAGTGGAATGGTAACAAATACATCAAACACATAGTTTGCAGGTGTTTGATGCCATTCCATTTGCTCCGTTCCGGCCATTATTATGAGCCGTTCTCCCCTGAGCAGCCTCCTGTGTCTTGTAGGTAACATCCGACAGTAGGCTGGTTGTCCTTTGTTGTGTCATAGTCTCCACCCGGGTCATGTGATCAGTCGATTAGCATACACTGTCATCTGGTCATTTACAGCTTAAACACCCTCCACATGTGTAGTGTTCGCTTTATGTACAAAGCATCAACTGCAAAACCAATCTCTTCCCCCAGCCATGCATTTTTAAATAACTGTAAATAACTCCAAAACCTCTTCTTACGAGGTTTACCCCTGGAGCGCTTTGTAACTTATCAGGGCCGCCTTGTGCCTCCTCTAATGCCTGCATTATGCTCAAATGGGAATCAGTAAGCTGCGGGAAGCAGGTGGGCGGGAAGCACCGGAGAAAGAATCACTGAATGGTCTAGCCAATATTCCGATTTTGGCATAGTGAAAAATAGTCATTTTGTTTTCAGCAGTCAATTCCAAAACAATATACCATATTTTATTCCCTTGTTATACTGTAATTGTTGAACAATTCTGTCTGCGCTTGGAAGATCCTGAGACCTGGTACAGAGGAACAGAGGTTAAATGCTTACTTAAAGAGGATCATGCGTTACAGGCTTTTGACAAGGCTTGTGAGAAGAGCATTAACAGCCAAGCACTTTAACCACTCAACAATCTTTTTATCCCTCTATAATGCAACTTTAATGTATTCTGATTGAAAAGTGCCCAAAGTCTTTTTGTATTTCTAATTTCCATCTCTAACAGTACAAAGGGGCTGATTACTAATTAGGCCCTTTGAATGCATGTAATGAGCATGTATGCTACTGTAGTTCCCATATACAGAGCATTCAGAAAGTATTCAGACCCCTTCCCTTATTCAATTTTTTTTTTACCTTACGTCCTTATTCTAAAATTGATTCAATATTTTTTTCTCTCATTAATCTACACACTATACCCCATCATGACAAAGCAAAAACAGGTTTTTAGAATTTCTTGCAAAAAAAAAGAACAAAAAAAAGAAATATCACATTTAAGGATTAAGACGTTATATTGGGCCCCTATATCTATAGGCTACGCCACCCAGTTCAATGTATAGGCAATATACAGTAAGTCATTGCCTGGCATGGTTGGAATTTGAAAAATGTGTCAGTTCAAGTACAAAGCTTTCCATACCCAGGTTATTTCATGGTGTGTTTAGGAAAGCATCATGAAGGCAACTTAGGTGGCTTGGTCGATCATGCCTCTGAACAAAGACCAGAAACACAATACTGCCCCCTGAAGTCAATTAGACGTACTGCAACCAGCCCATTAGAGGGCTGGTTCAAATCAAAGGACACAGCTGCTCCTCCATATAGACTGTAGGTGCTGTATTTATTATTGATCCCCATTAACTGCTTCCAAGGCAGCAGCTCTCCCTGGGGTCCAGCAATATTAAGGCAGTTTATACATGTTTTAAAAACATTTTAGACATTACAATACATTCACAACACACTGTGCGCCCTCAGGCCCTACTCCACCATTACCACTTATCTACAGTACAAAATCCATGTGTACGTGTATGTGTATAATGTGTATGTTATAGTGTGTGTGTATGCATGTGTCTGTGCCTATGTTTGTGTTGCTTAACAGTCCCCACTGTTCTATATGTTGTATTTTTATCTGTTTTTTAAATATAATTTTACTGCTTGCATCAGTTACCTGATGTGGAATAGAGTTCCATGTAGTCATGGCTCTATGTAGTACTGTGCGCCTCCCATAGTCTGTTTTGGACTTGGGAACTGTCAAGAGACCTCTTGTGGCATGTCTTGTGGGGTATGCATGGGTGTCCGAGCTGTGCGCCATTAGTTGTAACAGACAGCTCGTGCATACAAGTAGTGAAGTCAATCTCTCCTCCACTTTGAGCCAGGAGAGATTGACATGCATATTAATAATATTAGCTCTCTGTGTACATCCAAGGCCCAGCCATGCTGCCCTGTTCTGAGCTAATTGCAAGTCCCTTTTTGTGGCACCTGACCACACGACTGAACAGTAGTCCAGGTGCGAAAAAACTAGGGCTTGTAAGACCTGCCTTTGTCACGTCCTGACCATAGACAGCTGTTATTTTCTATGGTAGAGTAGATCAGGGCGTGATAGGTTATTTTTCTAGTTTAGATTTTCTATGTTGTTATGTTCTAGTTTTTGTATTTCTATGTTGGGCTTTTTTTGGGATGATCTCCAATTAGAGGCAGCTGGTCATCGTTGTCTCTAATTGGAGATCATACTTAAGTAGTTGTTTTTCCCACCTGGGTTTGTGGGAGATTGTTTTTGAGTTAGTGTATGTTGCACCTCTTCGTCACTGTTTGTTGTTTTTGTTCTTTAGTTTATTTGTGTATCTTGCATAGTTTCACAGTTCAAAAAAATATGTGGAACGATACACACGCTGCACTTTGGTCCGCTCCTTCCGACAAACGACGTGACAGAATCTCCCACCACCAAAGGACCAAGCAGCGTGCCCAGGAGGAGCAGGGATCCTGGGCTCGGGAGAGAAGAGAGTGGAGGATATCCTGGACCTGGGAGGAGGTAATGGCAGGGGGCAAGACCCTGCCATGGAAGCAGGCGGAGATAGCGAGAGAGGAACGGCGACAATACGAGGAACTAGCACGGCAACGACGGAAGCCCGAGAGACAGCTCCCCCCAAAAATTTGGGGGGGGCACACGGGGAGATTGACGGAGTCAGGTTGTAGACCTGAGCCAACTCCCCGTGCTTACCGTAGGGAGCATGTGACCAGTCAGGCATCGAGTTATGCTGTGATGAGCACTATATCACCAGTGCGCATTCATAGCCCGGTGCGATCTGTGCCTGCGCCCCGCATTTGCCGTGCTAGAGTGGGCATTCAGCCAGGACGGAGTGTGCCGACTCAGCGCTCCTGGTCTCCAGTACGCCTCCTCGGTCCAAGATATCCTGCGCCAACTCTAGCACTGTGTCGTCAGTACGTCTTCACAGCCCAGTTCGTCCTGTGCCAGCGCCCCGCACTGAGCATCCAGCCAGGACGGGTTGTGCCAGCCATACGCTTCAGACCTCCGGTGCGCCTCCACGGTCCAGTATATCCTGTCCCGGCTCCTCACACTCACCCTGAAGTGCGTGTTACCAGTCTGGCGCCACCTGTGCCAGCCCCAATCATCAGGCCTCCAGTGCGCCTGCACAGTCCGGGGTGTCCTGTTCCTGCTCCCCGCACTCACCCTGAGGTGCGTGTTACCAGTCTGGCGCCACCTGTGCCAGCCGCATGCACAGGCCTGCTACTCAGGCCCAGTAGCTAGGATATGCATATTATTAGTAGATTTGGATAGAAAACACTCTGAAGTTTCTTAAACTGTTTGAATGATGTCTGTGAGTATAACAGAACTCATATGGCAGGCAAAAACCTGAGAAAAAATCCAAACAGGAAGTGGTTTGTAGTTTTTCAAGTGATTGCCTATCCAAACTATAGTCATTTGCACTTCCTAAGGCTTCCACTAGATGTCAACAGTCTTTAGAACCTTGTTTGAGGCTTCTACTGTGAAGTGGGGGAGAATAACAGCTCATTGAGTGAGAGGACTGCCAGTAGGGCATGAGCCTCAGCCATGCGCGCTCACGTGAGAGGTAGCTCAGTTCTATTGCATTTCCGAAGACAAAGGATTTCTCCGGTTGAAACTTTATTGCAGATTTATGATAAAAACATCCTAAAGATTGGTTCTATACATCGTTTGACATGTTTCTACGAATTGTAATGGATTTTTAAAAAGTTTTTGTCTGACCTGCGCGTCGTGAATTTGGATTTGTGAACTGAAGGCACGAACAAAAAGGAGGTATTTGGACATAAAGGATGGACTTTATCGAACAAAACAAACATTTATTGTTGAACTGGGATTCCTGGGAGTGCATTCTGATTAAGATCATCAAAGGTAAGTGAATATTTATAATGCTATTTCTGACTATTGTTGACTCCAACATGGCGGATATGTTGTATGGCATGTTTTGTGTCTGAGCGCCGTACTCAGATTATTGCATGGTGTGCTTTTTCGGTAAAGCTTTTTTGAAATCTGACACAGCGGTTGCATTAAGGAGAAGTTTATCTAAAGTTCCATGCATAACACTTGTATTTTCATCAACATTTATGATGAGTATTTCTGTAAATTGATGTGGCTCTCTGCAAAATCACCGGATGTTTTAGAGGCAAAACATTACTGAACATAACGCGCCAATGTAAACTGAGATTTTTGGATATAAATATGAACTTTATCGAACAAAACATACATGTATTGTGTAACATGAAGTCCTATGAGTGTCATCTGATGAAGATCATCAAAGGTTAGTGATTCATTTTATCTCTATTTCTGCTTTTTGTGACTCCTCTCTTTGGCTGGAAAATGGCTGTGTTGTTTTGTGTATAGGCGCTGACCTAACATAATCATATGGTTTGCTTTCACCGTAAAGCCTTTTTGAAATCAGACACTGTGGCTGGATTAACAAGAAGTAAAACTTTAAAATGGTGTATAATACTTGTATGTTTGAGGAATTTTAATTATGAGATTTTTGTTGTTTTGAATTTGGCGCCCTGCACTTTCACTGGCTGTTGTCATATCGATCCCGCTAACGGGATTCCAGCCATAAGAAGTTTAAGAGTGTGCTCCTAATCTCAGCTCGTTACCTGTATAAAAGACACCTGGGAGCCAGAAATCTTTCTGATTGAGAGGGGGTCAAATACTTATTTCCCTCATTAAAATGCAAATCAATTTATAACATTTTTGACATGCGTTTTTCTGGATTTTTTTGTTGTTATTCTGTCTCTCACTGTTCAAATAAACCTACCATTAATATTATAGACTGGTCATTTCTTTGTCAGTGGGCAAACCTACAAAATCAGCAGGGGATCAAATACTTTTTTCCCTCACTGTAGACACACTGGCATTACTCAAAGCCAGTGGCATGTCATTAGTAAAAATTGAAAATAGTAAGGGGCCTAGACAGCTGCCCTGGGGAATTCCTGATTCTACCTGTATTATGTTTGAGGCTTCCATTAAATAACACCCTCTGTGTTCTGTTTGACAAGTAAATCTTATCCACAAAATATAGCAGGGGGTGTAAAGCCATAACACATATGTTCTTCCAGCAGCAGACTATGATCGATAATGTCAAAAGCCGCACTGAAGTCTAACAAAACAGCCCCCACAATATTTCTATCAATTTCTCTCAGCCAATCATCAGTCATGTGTGTAAGTGCTTGTTGAATGTCCTTCCCTATAAGCATGCTGAAAGTTTGTTGTCAAATTTTTTACTGTAAAATAGAATTGTATATGGTCAAATACAATGTTGTTCAAAAAGTTTACTAAGAGTTGGTAACAGGCTGATTGGTCTGCTATTTGAGCCAGTAAAGGGGGCTTTACTATTCTTAGGTAGCGGAATGACTTTTGGGGTGGCAATAGGGGTGGCAATATCATCCACTATTATCCTCAGTAATCTCTCATCCAAATTGTCAGAACACAGTGGCTTATCATTGTTGATAGACAACAATATTTTTTTCACCTCTTCCACACTCACTTTACGGAATTCAATATTACAATGCTTGTCTTTCATAAGTTGGTCAGATATACTTGGATGTGTAGTGTCAGAGTTTGTTGCTGGCATGTCATGGCTAAGTTTTCTAATCTTGCCAATGAAAAAATCATTGCCTAAGTTTCCACTAATTACTATAGCCACAAAGTCAAAACTGTCTAAATTGTGAAAATGTATGAAAACAAAAATGTGCTTTTTGGTCTTAATGTAAGGTTATGGAGGCATACGGTTAGCAGTGTGGTGAAGGTAAGGATTAGGTTTAAAATCAAATATTCAGAAATAAATTGTAGAAATAGGCGAGGTTTATGCCTTTGTGATTGTGGTAACTTGTGATGACCAGGCACAACTCTGATATAAAGTTGTTGTTTTTTTCAAAGATGCCAGATTGTCACGTGTCCTTCTTATATCAGTACTCTTGTAACAATCTTATCACTACGAAACTTCTATTCGATCAAATAAGCCAGATGTAGCAAATAAGCCCTTAAATATTTTGTCAACCAAATTCGACACTCTCACATTGACCTCCATACAAAAACTCCTCTCTTGGTGAAAGAAAAAAAATGAAGAGCGCCATCTGCTGGAGAAGACAGATTTTGGCCACAGTTATCTCTCGTCTCGCTTCTTCCTCTCTGTTCAGAGTACTGGTTTAAATCAGGTGATTCAGCTGCTCCTCCAATCAGTTCTTCCCGTTTTCAGACAACTGAGCTCTGTTTTCAGTGAATGAAACCGTGCTCTCCATTACCATTAGAAAAGACCCTCTTTCTCCCAACCAACACATTATATTCCTTCAAATGTGTGCAGAGCACAACACACTGGACATAATATTCGCATAGCCATTAAGGAAATGGGTGCATTTTGCCATCAACATGGTAATGAGTAGATCATTTTACAAATTAAACACATTACCTCCTGTGATGTCTTTTGAAATATTATTAAAGGAGAATGTCAATTTGCAGCACTTCAAAGGTTGAGCAGCACTTTCCCTTCACGCAACGCTGGCCTTTCATTTGGAACTTTCCATTTTAGAATAGTGCCACTTCCATTGGGGCTGATACAGAGGACTCTCGACACAACCGGGCAACATTGTCTCCCAAACAAAAGACGACAATACACTGCATGCATATTCCACGCCGGTGCAAATGGCAACTCGAAAAATCAACAGCGCTCAAATTGTTCTCATACAATGTCCAATCACTCAGTGCAAAATCAAAGGGTAATATTAAATTAATACTGGGAATTAGGTTGAACAAATGGAAAGGATAAAACCCATACTTCCTTATCTACAATTTTAGAGGGGATTTACATATACACAATAGAAGCATACTTTTTGATAGAATAGAGTATATGTATCCAAAAACAAGAGCGAAAGCAGAGGGAGACCAATATAAGGGCCATACTGGGTTTTCTCTATCCAAATGCTTATGGAATCTTCCTTTTCATATGGCAGATAATGTTTCAATTGCACCTCCTTCTGCTACATTTCTGCCACAAAAAAAACTAATGAAAGACACAAGGCATGATTTTCAAGAACTGATCAATCCATTTCTAGGAATCATCATCATTCTTGTGCTCATAATAGGTCCTAAAAACACTTTCTGAATATTTCCTGTGTTTTCTTAGAATTTTGTGTAACTTCAGGACATCAGGGACAGTTTAGGTCTCGGTAGGTGCCAAATCTCAGGAAAACAACGTATACATTTTAAGTTTGAATAGAACCCATTTACCTGCATATACTGCTACTTTCTAAAGCTATCGCAGGACAAAATGGTATCATATTACCTTGTAACAATGGAGTGCTGGACTACAGTGACAAGCGGCACATAAGAATTCACTTATACCGCTGTACATACCCACAAATACTATTTTCAAGAACACTTGCCGCCATAGTGTTTCAGGGAGCTGATTCTGCCTCAAAGATGGCTCTCTAGCACCCCCATGTGTTCCAATGGAGGCTTCGGGGGTCTATGTGACACAAAGTTCCCATTTCACGACATGCAAAAGCTTCAGTGAAAGATATAACGTAATTAATTCAAAGTGCTCCGAAGATCTATTGAAAGGAATGTTAAACCAGCAGGATTTATTTATTTTTTGGGCCAAGAAAATGTGATTGTTTGTGGAGAGATATATCTTGAAACTGTACTTCTAGATGTAAGGAAATTGGTAATGCATTTCTAAACAGGATATAATGTGTATTCTGTATGAAAAGATACATAATGAGAAACATATGCACACAGTCTAAAGTTGTTTTGTTAAAAAGTGCATACTCATGGTGGTTTGGGAAACATTCAGTTGAACACATGATTTCAAAAGAGCTCCTTAGGGATCTATGAGAGGATTCCAGTGTGACTCGTACCATACCGTTGTAGAGTACAGTACATTAAAGGTTAGTCATCCATTGGATGATGTCAATTGTAAAAACAAACAAACCCTTCCTCAGATATGTACATGTACAGTTCTATATGTTAAACAGTGAAGACCAGATAACAGTAAACAGAGAAAGGTAGACTCGGATGATAAAAGTTATTTCAAATGTTCAAATTGTTTATGATGAAATTCCTACTGAACTATGCCTTTTTGCAGTAAAGGCACCAAAGTTGAGGTTGAAGTTTATACCTACTGCCAGAGGGCAGTTTTAGAAAGCAGTGGTAGAGTTGAGCGTGGTGTGAATGGTGTAATATAGCTCGCTACTGGGGTATCTCTGTGGATGAGAATGGGTATCAAATTAATGATTTGAGAAAAAAATCGCAAATTGTCTTGGAGGGCCAATACTTTTAAATTTATCTCTTACTGTGCATCTCATCTGCTACCACGTGATCTTTATTTGAGGGCGAGCATTGTGCATACATACTGACAACATTGTTATCTGGGCTCTTAAAAGACACTGTCTGGGTATTTGTATCGCTTGTCCACAGAAATCTTAGTTGGATAATTATTCCTGGAAAGAGCGGTTTAATTTCTTGTAGGCCTGCAGCCCACTGTCAATGCTATCTGTCATCATGCGGAATGGATTGGAAATTCCAAAGTGAACCTTGAAGTTTTATTTTCTGGAAAATGGGAAAGACGAAGACCATAAAATCGAATTAGTTCCATCTCTGTGTCTTATTGGAACTTATTGACCACATCATTGCTGGGAACTGGTGTACAAATACATTTTTTAGGGTGAAAGTAGAAGATTACAGCAGTGTGAAAAAGACAATGAGGGCTCTTGTGCTAGGGTTGGTCTGTTATGTGACATGGCCTGATTCTACAGAGGCTCAGTATCCGAGTGTGTAGCACGGTGGAAGGGATCGTCTCAAAGCAGTGCTGCCCTGCCCTCGGGTCTGATCCTGCTAACGTGTGTGGACTTTTATCTGGATGAGGACACCAAACCCTGGGGTGGACCAATTCGAATGAGAAACCGAGATGACCGTGAAAGGTGGCCAACTACATGTTTTAATCAAACTTGCAGGTGCTTCAGTAACTAATGAAATTATAATGTTGAAAATGTTAAACTGTACACTTCTAAGATATCTGCATTTTATAAAATTTCTTACCCACGCAAGAAATGTCTAACTTCAAGTTAAAATTCAATGTAAAAAGTGTATTAGTATGTTTTGCAGTATAGCTATAAACTATGATCTATATTTTATCCCTGTGTCTAGGTAACTTTAGTGGCGTTGACTGTGGCCAGTGTAAGTTTGGCTGGACAGGACCAAACTGTGGTGAGGAAGAACATCCACTCTGACTCCAGCTGAGCTCCAGGAGTTCCTGGATGTGTTGGACCGGGCCAAGAACACCACCCACCCAGAGTCATTGTCACACAGCACTGGCTGGCCCTGTTGGGGCCCAATGGAACCCAGCCCCAGTTCTCCAACATCTCCATCTAAGACTTCTTTACATGGCAGCACTACTACTCTGTCAGAGACACTCCTTGGGGAATGTGATCCATTACACAAAAACAAACAAGCAAACACAAACAATATATTATAAAGATAATAATTTACATGTGTACAATGTTGAACAATTTAACTTCTATGGATATGATTTCACTTCTAAGACTAGAATGTTTCATCTGGATGTCCATTCAAGCACATTGATTCTCCCGTAAAGGACCTGCCTTCATAACTTGGCACAGATACCACATACTCAGTCTGGAGAGAGACCTGCAGGTAAGAGTGTAAAGGTAAATTAATTGTTGTATTTGTCTTACACAATATGAATATGTACTTGGGAAAATGTCAGCTTCCTTGAATGCGTGTATTTGAATCTGAATAATTTGTCCTCTGCAGAGACTGACTGGCAATGAGAACTTTGCTGTTCCATTCCGGAATTTCGCCACAGGGCAGACTGAGTGTGACGTCTGTACAGATGCTCTCCTGGGGGGCACAACCCAGATGACTCCTCCCTCATCAGTAACCAGTCCAGGTTCTCCAATTGGGGGGTGGTGTGTGACAGGTCTGGAGCAATTTGTGTCACAATATTGAATGCATGCAGCTAAGCTGATTACATAAATAAATGTGTATTTTGATGGGTACTGTTTCTTAACCCAGTAATGCCAAATTCAGCGTTTCATCAAATATTTTTTTTGCATCTTTTTTGATACCTTAATGGGTCTTAAAATTCAAAATCAAATAGCTAAATGATCCTTGGTATGACCATCTTAAAACAATTCCTTATGTTAGCGTAGACTCTTGAGCAGGATTTCCCAAAACTCGGTGCTCGGGACCCCAAGGGGTGCAACGTTTAGTTTTTTTGCCCCAGAACTACACAACTGATTCAAATAATCAAGATTAGATTATATGAATATGGTGTTCAGTGTTAGGGCAAAAAATAAATATCTACGTGCATCCCTGGGTGTCCCCAGGACCGAGTTTGGGAAATGCTGCTCTAGAGTCTAAGCTAACATAAGGAATTGTTTTAAGATGGTCATACCAAGGATCATTTAGCTATTTGATTTTGAATTTTAAGACCCGTTAAGGTATCAAAAAAATATGTAAAAAAAAATATTTGATGAAACGCTGAATTTGGCATTACTGCTATTAGCCCATAGAAATGCATTGAATAACAGATTCACTATATGGAACAACAGATAATCCTTCCAAAAACGTTAAGGAAGTTTGTTCTGAAGTGTTTGTCCTACAGTTTATCTGAGAGATATAAGAAAGATCAGGAAACACATTTTTGTAAATGTATTTAACCCCTTTTGTAGGCACTAAACTATCTCCATATATACTTCTATTCATTTTCTTTAAACGGGTAACAGGGGACCATCAGACAAGTGTTGTGAGGCTTGTGGGTGTCCTAGAGCAAAACAAATCAAAAGCACAATCAAATCAAATGTTATTTGTCACAGACATTTTTAGCAGATGTTATTGCGGGTGTAGGGAAATGCTTGTTTAGAGCAGCATTCTTACTGTAAGTATTACTCTTGTCCAAATGGGATAGGGCAGTGTGCAGTGCGATGCCATCATCTGTGGATCTATTGGGGCGGTAAGTAAATTGAAGTGGGTCGAAGGTGTCAGGTAAGGTAGAGTTTATATGATCCTTAACTAGCCTTTCAAAGCATTTCATGATGACAGAAGTGAGTGCTATGGGGCGATAGACATTTAGTTCAGTTACGTTAGCTTTCTTGGGTACAGGAACAATGGTGGACATCTTGAGTGGGGACAGCAGACTGGGATCGGGAGAGATTGAATATGACCGTAAACACTACAGCCAGCTGGTCTACGCATGCTCTGATGACGCGGCTAGGGATGCCGTCTGGTCCGGAAGCCACGCTTAAATGTCTTACTCTGGTCGGCCACAGAGGACGAGAGTCCAAAGTCCTTAGGAGAGGGCCGCATCGGTGGCACCGTGTTATCCTCAAAGCGGGCGAAGAAGGTGTTTAGCTTGTCCGGGAGCAAGACGTCAGTGTCCGCGACGTGGCTGGTTTTCCCTTTGTAATCTGTGATTGTCTGTAGACCTTGCCACATACGTCTCGTGTCTGAGCCGTTGAATTGTGACTCCACTTTGTCTCTATACTGACTGTTTGATTGCCTTACGGAGGGAATAACTACACTGTTTGTATTCAACCATATTCCCAGTCACCTTGCCATGGTTAAATGTGGTGGTTTGCGCTTCAGTTTTGCACGAACGCTGCCATCTATCCACGGTTTCTGGTTTGGGTGGGTTTTAATAGTCACAGTGGGAACAACATCCCCTGTACACTTCCTGATGAACTCAGTCACCGTGTCCGTGTATAAGTCAATGTTGTTCTCAGAAGCTACCCGGAACATATCCCACTCCGCGTGATCAAAACAATCTTGAAGAATGGATTCCGATTGGTCAGACCAGTGTTGAATAGACCTTTGCAAGGGTACTTCCTGTTTGATTTTCTGCCTATAGAAAGGATGGAGCAAAATGGAGTCGTGCTCTGATTTGTCGAAGGGAGGGCGAGGGAGGGCCTTGTAGGCATTTCAAATGGGGGAGTAGCAGTGGTTGAGTGTTTTATCAGAGTGAGTACTACAGTCAATGTGTTGATAGAACTTCGGTAGCATTTTTCTCTAATTTGCTTTGTTAAAATCCCCAGCTACAATAAATGCGGCCTCAGGATATCTGGTTTCCAGTTTGCATAAAGTCAAGTGTAGGTAGCCTAGTGGTTAGAGCATTGGACTATTAACCGAAAGGTTGCAAGGTTGAATCCCTGAGCTGACAAGGTAACAATCTGTCGTTCTGCCCCTGAACAAGGCACTTAACCCACTGTTCCTAGGCTGTCATTGAAAATAAGAGTTTGTTCTTAACTGACTTGCCTAGTTAAATAAAGGTAAAAAAAATGTAAAAGTTCCTTGAGGGCCATAGTGGTATCGGCTTGAGGGGGAATATACACAGCTGTGACTATAACAGTCATTCTCTTGTGAGGTAATACGGTCGGCATTTGATTGGGAGGTATTCTAGGGGGGGTGAACAAAAGGACTTGAGTTTCTGTATGTTACCACAATCACACCATGACTAGTTAATCATATAACGTAAACCACCACCCTTCTTCCCGGAGAGTTCTTTATTCCTGTCTATGCGATGTACTGAGAACCCAGCTGGCTGTATGGACGGGGACAGTGTATCCCGAGAGAGCCATGATTCTGTGAAACAGAGTATGTTACAGTCCCTGATGTCTCTCTGGAAGGAGATCCTCGCCCTGAGCTTGTCTACTTTATTGTCCAGAGACTGAACATTAGCGAGTAATGTTCAAAGGATTACATTTGGGAAAGTCGTATTCCTAGTCTTAATGCTGGTGAGTTACCGTCGCTATTGACCTCATCCCATCAGTAGATGATGCCTGGCTATTCTTTAAAAGTGCCTTCCTCACCATCTTAAATAAGCATGCCCCATTCAATTTAAAAAAAAACTAGGAATAGATATAGTCCCTGGTTCACTCCAGACCTGACTGACCTTGACCAGCACAAAAACATCCTGTGGAGTTCTGCATTAGCATCGAATAGCCCCCATGATATGCAACTTTTCAGGGAAGTTAGGAACAAATATACACAGGCAGTTAGGAAAGCTAAGGCTAGCTTTTTCAAACATAAATTTGCATCCTGTAGTACTAACTCAAAAAAGTTCTGGGACACTGTAAAGTCCATGGAGAATAAGAGCACCTCCTCCCAGCTGCCCACTGCTCTGAGGCTAGGAAACACTGTTACCACTGATAAATCCACTACAATTGAGAATTTCAATAAGCATTTCTCTACGGCTGGCCATGCTTCCCACCTGGCTACCCCTACCCCAGTCAACTGCACGGCACCCTCCCCAGCAACCCGCCAAAGCCCCCACCATTTCTCCTTCACCCAAATCCAGATAGCTGATGTTCTGAAAGAGCTGCAAAATCTGGACCCCTACAAATAAGCCGGGCTAGACAATCTGGACCCTCTCTTTCTAAAACTATCTGCCGAAATTGTTGCAACCTCTAATACTAGCCTGTTCAACCTCTCTTTCGTATCGTCTGAGATTCCCAAAGATTGGAAAGCTGCCACGGTCATCCCCCTCTTCAAAGGGGGTGACACTCTAGATCCAAACTGCTACAGTCCTATATCTATCCTACCCTGTCTTTCTAAGGTCTTCGAAAGCCAAGTTAACAAACAGATCACCGACCATTTCGAATCCCACCGTACCTTCTCTGCTATGCAATCTGGTTTCCGAGCTGGTCATGGGTGCACCTCAGCCACGCTCAAGGTCCTAAACGACATCATAACCGCCATCGATAAGAGACATTACTGTGCAGCCGTATTCATCGACCTGGCCAAGGCTTTCGACTCTGTCAATCACCACATTCTTATTGGCAGACTCGACATCCTTGGTTTCTCAAATGATTGCCTCGCCTGGTTTACCAACTACTTATCTGATAGAGTTCAGTGTGTCAAATCGGAGGGCCTGTTGTCCGGACCTCTGTCAGTCTCTATGGGGGTGCCACAGGGTTCAACTCTCGGGCCGACTCTTTTCTCTGTATACATCAATGATGTCGCTCTTGCTGCTGGTGATTCTCTGATCCACTTCTACGCAGACGACACCATTCTGTATACTGCTGGCCCTTCTTTGGACACAGTGTTAACTAACCTCCAGACGAGCTTCAATGCCATACATCTCTCCTTCCGTGGCCTCCAACTGCTCTTAAATGCAAGTAAAACTAAATGCATGCTATTCAATCGATGACTGCCCGCACCTGCTCGCCCGTCCAGCATCACTACTCTGGACGGCTCTGACTTAGAATACGTGGACAACTACAAATACCTAGGTGTCTGGTTAGACTGTAAACTCTCCTTCCAGGCTTAGATTAAGCATCTCCAATCCAAAATTAAATCTAGAATCGGATTCCTATAGCGCAACAAAGCATCCTTCACTCATGCTGCCAAACATACCCTCGTAAAACTGACCATACTACCGATCCTTGACTTCGGTGATGTCATCTATAAAATAGCCTCCAACACTCTACTCAACAAATTGGATGCAGTCTATCACAGTGCCATCCGTTTTGTCACCAAAGCCCCATACACTACCTACCACTGCGACCTGTACGCTCTCGTTGGCTGGCCATCGCGTCATACTCGTCGCCAAACCCACTTGCTACAGGTTATCTACAAGTCGCTGCTAGGTAAAGCCCCGCCTTATCTCAGCTCACTGGTCACCATAGCAGCACCCACTCGTAACACGTGCTCCAGCAGGTATATCTCACTGGTCACCCCCAAAACCAATTCCTCCTTTGGTCGTCTTTCCTTCCAGTTCTCTGCTGCCAATGACTGGAACGAACTGCAAAAATCTCTGAAGCTGGAGACTCATATCTCCCTCACTAGCTTTAAGCACCAGCTGTCAGAGCAGCTCACAGATCACTGCACCTGTACATAGATGGGCTGTTTACAGATGGGCTATCTACCTATCTCATCCCCATACTGTATTTATTTATTTATCTTGCTCCTTTGCACCCCAGTATCTCTACTTGCGCATTCATCTTCTGCACATCTACCATTCCAGTGTTTAATTGCTATATTGTAATTACTTCGCCACCATGGCCTATTTATTGCCTTACCTCCCTTATCTTACCTCATTTGCACTCACTGTATATAGACTTTTTGTTTTCTTTTGTTCTACTGTATTATTGACTGTATGTTTTGTTTATTCCATGTGTAAGTCTGTGTTGTTGTATGTGTCAAATTGCTATGCTTTATCTTGGCCAGGTCGCAGTTGCAAATCAGAACTTGTTCTCAACTGGCCTACCTGGTTAAATAAAGGTGAAATAAAATAAAAAATACATATCCAAAAGTTCTTTACTTTGTAATAACAAAAAAAAAACATTCTGGGCTAATAATGTAAGAAGTAACACACAAAAAAAAGAAGGAAAAGTTGCTTAGGAGCTAGAAGTAGAGCTGCCATGTCTGTCGGCACCATCTTACTTGTACTGACATATACAGTACGGACATATACAGTATGTGTTCGTGAGAGACACCATTCCACAGAGGTGTGTAGCCCAAAACTGTTCGGACGCTACAGACAGAAGTTGGCAGAAGAGTCTGTACCGACTTCAGATCAGTCCTGTGTAGAGTCTCATCTTTCCACAGAGGGGTCTGGTGGCACCTTAAACGGGGAGGACGTGCTCATAGTAATGGCTGGAACGGAAAATATGAAATGGTATCGAACACATCAAACACATGGTTTTCATATGTTTGATACCATTCCATTCACTCCATTCCAGCCATTATTATGAGCCGTCCTCCGCTCAGCAGCCTCCTGTGCATAATAGCTTTGTAGGCCAAACTGTTCAGATGCTTTCAAAGTTTTTTTTGTGAAAAGGCCAATTTTCAGGATGTCTCATGTTCTGACAAACACCGCTCTAGCGCTACCGTTCACCTCAGATGCGAAAACAGACAAACAGTTCTGTGCTGACATTGCTTCCGGAGGCAGGTTGAAACTCAGTAGTGAGTGTTGCAACTGAGGACAGACAAAAAAAAAATGACAGTGCCACTGAGCTCTTCCGTAAGGCCATTCTACTGCCAATGTTTGTCTATGGAGATTGCATGGTGTGTGCTCGATTTTATACACCTGTCAGCAACGGGTGTGGCTGAAATAGCCAAATCCACTAATTTGAAGGGGTGTTCACATACACTATATATACACAAGTATCTCTAGCTTATACAGATGGATTTTGATGGGGATTTATTTATTACATTAATTCGATTTCCAGGGCCTCCGGAATGGCACAGTGGTCTAAGGCACTGCAATGCTAACTGTGCCACTAGAGATCCTGGTTCGAGACAAGGCTCTGTCTCAGCCAGCCGCAACCAGGAGACCCATGGGGCAGCACACAATTGGCCCAGCGTTGACCGGGTTAGGGGAGGGTTTGGCCGGCAGGGATGTTCTTATCCCATCGTGCACTAGCGACTCCTGTGGCAGGCCGGGTGCAATGCACGCTGACATGGTCGCCAGGTTACGGTGTTTACGCTGACACATTGGTGCGGCTGGCTTCCGGGTTAAGCAGGCGTTGTGTCAAGAAGCAGTGCAGCTTGGCTGGGTTATGTTTCGAAGGACGCACGGCTCTCGACCTTCTCCTCTCCCGAGTCCGTACGGGAGTTGCAGCGATGGGAAAAGACTAACTATCAATTGGATACCACAAAATTGGGGAGTAAAAGGGGCACAAAAAAATCTATAAATAATTATATATTTTTTTTTAATCAAAATAAATAAATTTAAAAAATCATTAAATTAAAATACAAAACATTTACAAAAATTTTTTTCTATATTTTTTTAAATAGAATAATTTGATTTACGAAATTGTAGGAGAAGGGTTAAAAATTTGTATTTGATTGTGATTGTTTCTTAATCTACAGTAACTTTCCTATTATGGTGTGTGGGTGTGTTGATGAAAGTTAGTTTCTTTGACTCTGCCTTACCGTGTGTGTGTGTGTGTGTGTGTGTGTGTGTGTGTGTGTGTGTGTGTGTGTGTGTGTGTGTGTGTGTGTGTGTGTGTGTGTGTGTGTGTGTGTGTGTGTAACAAGCGTGTGTAACAGTCTCATGTTAGAATTAGATGTTCATCCAATTTTTCTCAAATGTCAAATTTCCTGGTGTTTAAGGTTAAATTTAGCCATTAACTCCAAATTTTTAGTTTAGGGTTAAGTTTAGTAATTAACTCAATAATCTTAAGGTAAGGCATTAACTCAAAATGGTTAAGGTAAGGGTTAAGGCTTGGGATAGGCTTAAAACTAAAATCTCAAAAAACTATATCGCTGGATTCGAACATGCAACTTTTGGCCCCAGAGGCCGATGCTTACGCCACGTGATGCATCAGAACAGCCCTTAGCTGTGGTATATTTCCTGTTATAAACTGGGTAGTTTAGGTCCTGGATGCTGATTGACTGAAAAAGCATTTCATCCGTGTGTCTATCAGACAATATACTGTACCACGGAATGATGCAAAAATAGTTGTTTACTGTTCTATTTATGTCGGTAACTAGTTTATAATAGCTATAAGGCACCTCAGTAGTTCGTGTTACATGGACAATATACCACATCTGTATCCAGGCTGTATTATCGCATTGCGTCATGCTTAAGAACAGCCTTTAGCCGTAGTATATTGGCCAATATACCACACACCCTCAGGCCTTCTTGCTTAATTAATTTCTCGTGGACAGACTATGTAAACATAAATGATACCATAGATATGTCATGATACAACAGGATGTGTGAGATAACGAACAGCATTAGTTCCAGTGCATTGGAAAAATCCCGATATCTCAGGTGTTAGCATCTTTAGAATTTTGGAAAGGGAGGGGACATTTGGCCCATAGACTTGCCCTTAACTTGCAAAGAGAGAGTGGAGCTCTTCATTCCGGTTCCGAATAAAGCATCTGACCAATTACGCAAGACTTTAGTTCTGAGATTAATGGGCTATATACCACAAACTCCTGAGGTCCCTTATTGCTATTATAAACTGGTTACCAAGATAAATAGAACAGTAATTTTGTATTTTTCATACCGTGGTATATTGTCTGATATACACACAGAGGAAATGCTATTTCAGCCAATCAGCATCCACAAATCAAATTACTGTTATTTTTTATTATAATTAACCACCATGTCTTTTCTCCCAGCATGGATGACTATAACCGCCTGGTCACTCTGTGTAATGGAACCAGTGAGGGATGTATAAGGGAAGGTCAAATAGGAGGACCAACATGCTGCACCAGCGAAGACAGCATGGCTTTGAACCCTTACTTCAATACAATGGAAAGTACACAGACAACTCTTGAACTAAAGCCTAACAGGAACTAACAGTAAGCCTACAGTTTATCTGATTATGCCTCTATGCAATTTTCATGTTATTGTAATAAATGGTCCAACTGAGAAGATCAATTGAAACATAACTCAGGAAAGTACCTATTTCTTCAACATAGATTCCTGAGGGTAGAATGTTTGAGCACAGTCATTATGTCTATTCAGCTAATAATAATAACTTAGGCATGAACCTATACAGAATAATGAATACATACTGAATCATTACTAAAGCTAGTGCCTGTTATTTTCAGTGCCTGTTCCATGAATGATTTCGGACAAAAATGTAGTCTGTTTGAGAATAAAAGTGAATTCGACATCCTTTCATTCTATAGTATATTATAGTATATTTCTTTATGACAATAATTAAAGGTGTTACAATACCAGCACATTGTTTCTACTAGCTTACATTGAATTATATGTAATTTTTCGATTTAGGATATTTATTTTTAATTCAGTTTTAGATTTAAAAAAAAATCTCATTCCCTTATGTGTGTAGCTATGGTGTGATTGGCAATGTAACTTTTCACTCACCATTCAACAGTCACTTGCCAGATCATAGGTAACAGGGGGTAGGGAAAGTCTAGCTAATGACACAAGCATATCAGCTATTTCTGCACTGACGTACCAAAAATCATATGTCTTCATTGATGTGTTTGGTGCTCCTCCCACAGAACAAAGAATGCTTGTTTCTCAGAGGAATTCAACAATCAGTTGATGACTTTTTCTCAGTGGAGTATGAGAAAAATTATAGTAATACAGTATAGACACACGATATGATTAGTAGTAATCCAGTATAGACACACGATATGATTAGGCTATCATGATTTAAATGATTTAGGATTATATGTATGATATGTCATGTGATAGAGGGAAGCCAACAAGAAACCAAAAATCCTATCTGTAATTATGCAAATGTACTATCAATCAGTCTACTGTGGATTTCATTTCTGGCAAAAACAACCTCATAAATGAGAAATTACTCTCAAATACTTCCAAAAAATATTATTCATGGGTCTAACGTTGTAAACTTCATATTAGATGGGCGGCAGGTAGCCTAGGGGTTAAGAGCGTTTTACCAGTCATCGAAAGGTCACTGGTTCAAATCCCAAGTTGACTAGGTGAAAAATATGTTGATGTGCCCTTGAGCAAGGCACTTAATCCTAGTTGCTCTAGATAAGAGTGTCTGCTAAATGACTAGAATGTAAAAATTGACCTGTAGATAACTGATGGTCTAACCGACAACCCCATGCATTTTGGCCTGAGGCATTTCTCTGGTAGGAGCCAAGCTCATAGTTGTCAGGTGATTACCACGAGACCTTAATCCGTTCTGCCCAGACTTAAAGAGAGCACATGAATTGGAGGCTTTGTTAAAGTTGATGAGACCGACTGGAACACAGTCTACTCTCAGGCTGGCTCTTAGTTAACATTTATGACTGTAGCCAAATGTTGAATACACAACTTTGGAGCATTACATATTTAATTCCATGCGCTTTTGGAGGAATTAACTAATTAAGCATTGATGTGAACTGGTATACAAACTGATTTGTTAGTGGACAGACATGGACAGAAGAGGACCAGAGGTGTTGAAGACAATGAGGGCTCTTGTTCTAGGGTTGGTCTGTTATGTGACATGGCCTGATTCTACAGAGGCTCAGTTTCCTCGAGTGTGTAGCACGGTGGAAGGGATCGTCTCAAAGCAGTGCTGCTCTGCCCTCGGGTCTGATCCTGCTAACGTGTGTGGACTTTTATCTGGACGAGGAAACTGCTCCGACATCAGAGTCAGTACCAAACCCTGGGGTGGACCATATAAGTTGAGAAATGTTGATGATCGAGAAAGGTGGCCGACCAAATTCTTCAATCAGACATGCAGGTGCTCAGGTAAGTAACATGTTAATAGTGTTACATTTAAGTGTTAATAGCAAATCAGTGTTTAAAATTTCATAAAATATGTTTAGTCATTGTTAAATTATGATTATTAGGAAGACGTATGTAAAATATTTCAAGACTGTTGGGTGAACTTTGAGACCATTTAGTTAACCTAAAATTGGTGGCTGAACTGCAGGTATTTGACAATAACATATCATCAAATCAATGTATCATATTAATGTATTAGTTTCTAAAATGTATTCCAATAAGATTAATTTACAGAAACCAAATTTCTTGGCCATTCCCATAGTCTTGACTTGGTTTGGTTTATATTTTGTTTATATTCCATCCCTGTGTCTAGGTAACTTTGGTGGCTTTGACTGTGGCCAGTGTAAGTTTGGCTGGACAGGACCAAACTGTGACGTGCATAAATCCCCAGTGGTGAGGAAGAACATCCACTCTCTGACTCCAGCTGAGCTCCGGGAGTTCCTGGATGTGTTGGACCTGGCCAAGAACACCACCCACCCAGACTATGTCATTGCCACACAGCACTGGCTGGCCCTGTTGGGGCCAAATGGAACCCAGCCCCAGTTCTCCAACATCTCCATTTATGACTTCTTTGCATGGCAGCACTACTACTCTGTCAGAGACACACTTTTAGGTAAAACACCAATTTATTGTTTTCTGAAGTCATAAGCTTATAGATTCAATAAATAATATCAACAAATTATGAAATTATATTCAACCTTCAAACTAATTTCTTTTTGGTTGAAAATGAATGAAAATGAAAGACAAATGTTATAAATGACTCACTTGCTACGTTACTTACTTACTTGTTCTGAGTTATATGACTCTCTATGTACTGGAAATCTAGCAGAAGAGAACATTCAAAAGTTGCTCATAAACCACCTTATTTGTTTCTTCTGTAGGTCCAGGTCGTCCCTTCAAGGCCATTGACTTCTCCCACAAAGGACCAGCGTTCGTCACCTGGCACAGATACCACCTCCTTAGTCTGGAGAGAGACCTGCAGGTAAGAGTGGATTTGAATGCTGAGGACATGAAGAACAAAATAGCTTCAAACATTGATGAAAATAAAAGCAAAACGATCCTCTCTGCTGCAGAGACTGACTGGCAATGAGAACTTTGCTGTTCCATACTGGAACTTCGCCACAGGGCAGACTGAGTGTGACGTCTGTACAGACGATCTCCTGGGGGGGCACAACCCAGATGACTCCTCCCTCATCAGTAACCAGTCCAGGTTCTCCCATTGGGGGGTGGTGTGTGACAGGTGCGCTGTTGGACAGAAATGTGTTTAAAACATTGTAGGAAACAGATTAAGCCTAGTCCTGGAATAAAATGCATGTTTCCTGAAGGATTTCCATTGAAAGTGCTTTTTAAATCAGGCGTAATTCATGTCTAGGAAACCAGCCCTGTATGCACACTACCGTTCAAAAGTTTGGGGTCACTTAGAAATGTCCTTGTTTTTCAAAGAAAAGCAAATTCTGTCCATTAAAATAACATAAAATTGATCAGAAATACAGTGTAGACATTGTTAATGTTGTAAATGACTATTGTAGCTGGAAACGGCAGATTTTTTATGGAATATCTACATAGGCATACAGAGGCCCATTATCAGCAACCATCACTCTTGTGTTCCAATGGCACGTTGTGTTAGCTAATCCAAGTTTAGCATTTTAAAAGGCTAATTGATCATTAGAAAACCCTTTTGCAATTATGTTAGCACAGCTGAAAACTGTTGTACTGATTAAAGAAGCAATAAAACTGTCCTTCTTTAGACTAGTTGAGTATCTGGAGAATTTGTGGATTCGATTACAGGCTCAAAATGGCCAGAAACAAAGACCTTCTGAAACTCGTCAGTCTATTCTTGTTCTGAGAAATGATGACTATTCCAGGTGAAAAATTGCCAAGAAACTGAAGATCTCATACAACGCTGTATACAACTCCCTTCACAGAACAGCGCAAACTGTCTCTAAGCAGAATAGAAAGAGGAGTGGGAGGCCCTGGTGCACAACTGAGCAAGAGGACAAGTACATTAGAGTGTCTATTTTGAGAAACAGACACCTCACAAGTCCTCAACTTTCAGCTTCATTAAATAGTACCCGCAAAACACCAGTCTCAACGTTTTCAGGTTCTTGGCAATTTCTCGCATGGAATAGCCTTCATTTTTCAGAACAAGTATTGTCTGACGAATTTCAGAAGAAAGTCCTTTGTTTCTGGCCATTTTGAGCCTGTAATCAAACCCACAAATGCTGATGCTCCAGATACTCAACTAGCCTAAAGAAGGCATTAACAACATTAACAATGTCTACACTGTATTTCTGATCAATTTGATGTTATTTTAATGGACAAAAAATGTTATTTTCTTTCAAAAACAAGGACATTTCTAAGTGAGCCCAAACTGTTGAACGGTAGTGTATATAATATATCTGTGCTGTTTATGCTTTGTGCACTATGCTGGTTGTTATACTACTGGGTACATGTTCATCATGTATTTTGTACCAGACTCATTGTCCTTAAATGTTGCTTGAATCTTTTCCCCTCCCCAGCTTGGATGAATATAACCGCCTGGTCACTCTGTGTAATGGGACCAGTGAGGGACATATAAGGAGAGGTCAGATGGGAGGCGCGAGAACCAACATGAGTCTGCCGACCATGAATGATGTCAGAAGCTGTCTAAACCTCAGAGACTTTGACAACGCTCCCTACTATACTAACTCTACCTTCAGCTTCAGGCAACCGAAACTGTTCACATTGACCTGGGACCTTACACATTCACCTACAGGCTGTTATTCAATGAAGTCAAGTCGAATGAACTCTCTAAATTGCATTGTTTCTGACTTCCAAATATACTTTGTCTTCTATACAGGAATGCTCTTGAAGGCTATGACAAGCCAGATGGCGAGGCAGAGCTTGACTCCACAGTGAACAACCTGCACAACCTGGTCCACTCCTTCCTCAGTGGAACCAGCGCTCGGTCTCACTCTGCAGCCAATGACCCCATCTTTCTGGTAATTATCTAGTTCAAATCAAATGAAATTGTATTTGTCACATGCGCCGAATACAACAGGTGTAGACTTTACAGTGAAATGCTTAATTACAAGCCCTTAACCAACAATACAGTTAAGAAAAATACCTCAAGAAAAATAAGAAATAAAACTAACAAATAATTAAAGAGCAGCAGTAAAATAACAATATCGAGGCTATATACAGGGGGTACCGGTACAGAGTCAATGTGTGGGGACACCGGTTAGTCGATGTAATTGAGGTAATATATACATGTAGGTAGAGTTATGGTGTGGTTGCCTATGAGTCCATGTATTTGACTGTCATGTGAGATAATGTAAAGAATTGGTAGTTGGTCAGATTTCTGTGCAGACGATGCAACAATGTTTTACAGTTACATAACTATCTCTCTCTCTATAGGTGATCCATGCTTTCACTGACGCCATTTTTGATGAGTGGATGAGGAAGTCTGTTCCAACAAACTCCAGCTTCCCAGATGAGATGGCTCCCATTGGTCACAACAGACATTATAACATGGTGCCATTCTTCCCTCCTGTGACCAACGAGGAGATTTACGTGGCTTCTGATCAACTGGGATATTCTTATGCCATTGAACTCGATGGTTGGTGATTTCACAGATAACTTTGCAATTAAATAATCGTCATCAACTGCCGCTTGTTTTAAATGCAGGTCAATGAAATAAGAACACTTTGATAAATATCTTGTTGCATTAATTATCTTCTTCTATCCCTTCCTCAGCTACAGACGGTGGAATCGTGTTTGTGCTGGGCTCCAGTCTAGGTGGTGTTTTCCTGGGTGCCCTGGTTCTTCTACTTGTCCTGGTGCTCTACTTGCAACAGTGTAGGAAACACAGCTTTGAACCCCTTATCAAAGCAGAGTTCACCAACAAAAAGTACACAGAGGAAGCCTAGAGACTGTAGGTACATTTTGGCAGTGTTTTGCACAGCTACATAGAGTAGGCAGCCAACTAGAAAACGTAGCCAACCAGGCGTCCCCAAGCCAGGGGGGTCCGGCGGTGCTTGCTCCCCTGGACTACATTTTTTTTTCCAGAAAGAGCTCTATTTTGGTACATTCTAATGACTTGACTCCATCTGAAATACACAGTGAAATGATTGAATACTTTATAGAGTTTACCTCCAAGTTGGAAAAATGATTTGTGGTATTGTGTAGAAAGACTTTACAATTTGTATTGCTGAAAATGTATGAATTCATTGTATTGTTAGTTGTTTTGGATATTGTCTGTCTATGTCAGAGAACATTAAACCTTTTTTTAACATTCTCTTGAGATTAAAGTCTTATTTATAGTTTTGCCGCAAGATATGAATTGCCACAATGTTTGTTCTTCAAATTATATATTTTATTAAAACAGACAAATTAAGTAAATAGTCCACATTATCTAGAAAAATAAATTAAAGGTTTTGTTTTTACAGTTCTCTGTTCCCATTTTTTTCAGGTTTTCGCTCTCAAAATCACTTTTTTTCACCCTTAAAAGTCTAAGCCATAAATGCTACATAAATGCTACATGTAACAACTTAAAAGATTTTACTGAGTTACAGTTCATATAAAGTAACTCACTCAATTTAAATAAATGCATTAGGCCAAAATCTATGCATTACACATGACTGGGAATACAGATATGCATCTGTTGGTCACAGATACCTTAAAAAAGGTAGGTATGTGGAGCAGCAAACCAGTCAGTATCTGGTGTGACCACCATTTGCCTCATGCAGCACGACACGTCTCCTTCACATAGAGTTGATCAGGCTGTTGATTGTGGCCTGTGGAATGTTGGCCCACTCCTCTTCAATGGCTGTGCGAAGTTTCTGGATATTGGTAGGAACTGGAACACACTGTCGTACATGTCAATCCTGAGCATCCCAAACATGCTCAATGGGTGACAAGTCTGAGTATGCAGGCCATGGAAGAACGGTGACATTTTCAGCTTCCAGGAATTGTGTACAGATCCTTGTGACATGGGTCTATGCATTATCATGCTGTAACATGATGTGATTGCGGCGGATGAACGGCACGACAATGTGACTCAGGATCTCGTCACGGTATCTCTATGCATTGAAATTGCCATCTATAAAATGCAATTTGGTTATTGTCCGTAGCTTATGCCTGCCCATACCATAACCCCACTATGGGGCACTCTGTTCACAACGTTGACATCAGCAAAACACTCGACCACACGATGTCATACACGTGGTCTGTGGTTGTGAGGCCAGTTGGAAGTACTACCAAGTTCTATAAACAACGTTGGAGGCGGCTAATGGTTGAGAAATTAACATTAAATTCCCTGGCAACAGCTCTGGTGGACATTCCTGCAGTCAGCATGCCAATTGCACGCTTCCTCAAAACTTGAGACATCTGTGGCATTGTGTTGTTTGACAAAACTGCACATTTTATAGTGGCCTTTTATTGTCCCCAGCACAAGGTGCACCTGTGTAATGATCTGCTTCTTGATATGCCACACCTGTCAGGTGGATGAATTATCTTGGCAGGGATGTAAACAAATTTGTGGACAAAAATTAAGAGAAATATGCTTTTGTGTGCATGGAAAATGTCTGGGATCTTTTATTTCAGCTCATAAAACATGGGGAAAACACTTTACATGTTGTGTTTATATTTTTGATCAGTGTATATGGATTTTTTTTTAAATGGTCATACCATGGATTATTTAGCTATTTGAATTGTAGGACCCCCGTAGATATTCCAACAAAATCAGTCATAAGGAATAAGGTTAAGAAATGTCTCTCCTATATCTAGGAATTCTCAGGAATATATACATTTTTTGGAAAACATATTTATCCCCCTTTTTTGATTGCGCAAAACTACTCACATACTTCCATTCTTTAAACCGGTACCAGGTTACCTTCAGGCAAGTGATGCTTCTGGGGGTCGTAGAGCAGGGCTCCCCAACTGGCAACAGCGGGTTGAATGTGGCCTGCGGGTGGTTTTACTTGGCCCCCCAAGTTTTCTGAAAGATATTTTTTTATATCATTGTTGTACTCAAAAGACTGTAAAAACACCAGGAAATCAGCTCCAAATGATGTTAATTTTGGAAATCTATTCCCAAGTATTCCCAACGCATAATAGAGAGACAGGATCATATACAAATGTTAGGTTTGAAATTATTATGTTTTAGTCCAGTATTATATCTGTTTGGGCTGCTTGCGCTCAATTGGCAGTCTACAAATTATTATGTTCCGGGCCCCGACCATCCGCTCAAGAATAATATCAGCCCACTGCTGAATCTAGTTGATGATCCCTGTTTGTAGATCAAAACAGAGAACACTATCGTGTGCATCACAGTAAGGCTCATATTAGTTTGTAGACCAAACAGTTCGGCCGTTACAGCCAGATGTTGGCACATCAGCGGTACCAACAGCAGACGAGTCCCGTGGGGGCAAAATAGTTAATATACTACTTTGTACACCAAACTGTTCAGACGCTACAGACGTTTCCGCGAGAAGACATATTTTGGGGATTTCTCCTGGTCTGACAAACAGTGCTGTAGCTCTGCCACTTTTTACAGCAGATATGGAAGGCTGACATAGGCGGATGCAGTGGATTGAGACGCAGCCCATACAAGAAAACAGATACAGGGCCTTCAGAAAGTATTCACACCACATTTTCCACATTTTGTTGTGTTACAGCCTGAATTTAAAATGGATTAAATTGAGATTGTGTGTCACTGGCCTACACACAATAGCCCATAATGTAAAAGTGGGATGGTTTTTTTCATTTTTTCAAATTAATTTTAAAAAAAAGTAAAGCTGAAAAGTCTTGAGTCAATAAGTATTCAACCCCTTTGTTACAGCAAGCCTAAATAAGTTCAGGAGTAAAAATGTGCTTAACAAGTCACATAATAAGTTGGAAGGATCCGTCCCTTTTTACCCCCGCTTAAAATGACATACCCAAATCTAACTGCCTGTAGCTCAGGCCCTGAAGCAAGGATATGCATATTCTTGGTACCATTTGAAAGGAAACACTTTGAAGTTTGTGGAAATGTTAAAGAAATGTATGAGAATATAACACAATAGATCTGGTAAAAGATAATACAAAGAAAAAAACAACCGTTCTTTTGTATTTTTTTGTACCATCATCTTTGAAATGCAAGAGAAAGGGCATAATGTATTATTCCAGCCGGCCACTAGATGGCAGCAATGTATGCATAAACTTTAGACTGATCCAACGAACCATTACATTTCTGTTCAAAATTTTGTATCAAGACTGCCCAGATGTCCTAATTGGTTTATTAATAACTTTTCATATTCAAAATTGTGCACCCTCTTCAAAAAATAGCATGGTATTATTTCACTGTACTAGCTACTGTAAATTGGATAGTGCAGTTAGATTAACAAGAATTTAAGCTTTCAGCCCATATCAGATATGTCTATGTCCTGGAAAATGTTCTTGTTACTTACAACCCCATGCTAATTGCATTAGCCTATGTTAGCTTAACCGTCCCGTGGACAGGACAGATCCCTAATTAACATGATTTTTGAATGACAACTGAATCTCTGTACCCCACCCATAAAATGATATGTAAGGTCCATCAGTTGAGCAGTGAATTTCAAACACAGAATCAACCACAAAGATCAGGGAGCCTTTCCAACGCCTCGCAATGAAGGGCACCTATTGGTAGATCGGTGAAATAAAATAAAAAGCTGACGTTGAATATCCCCTTGAGCGTGGTGAAGTTATTAATTACACTTTGGAAGAGGTATCAATACACCCAGTCACTAAAAGATACAGGCGCCCTTCGTAACTCAGTTGTTGGAGAGGAAGGAAACCGCTCAGGGATTTCACCATGAGGCCAATGGTGACTTTAAAACAGTTACAGAGTTTAATAGCTGTGATAGGAGAAAACTGAGGATGGATCAACAACATTATAGTTACTCCACAATACTAACCTAAATGACAGAGTGAAAAGAAGGAAGCCTGTACATTCCAAAACATGCATCCTGTTTTCAACAAGGTGCTTAAATAATACTGCAAAAAAATGTGGTTAAGAAATGTACTTCATTTCCTGAATAGAAAGCGTTATGTGTGGGTTAAATCCAACACATCACTGAGTAGCATGGGAGTAGCATGGTGGTGGCTGCATCATGTTATGGGCATGCTTGTCATTGGCAAGGACTAGGGAGTTTTTTGTTGTTGATAAATCAGCTTGAAAATCTATGGCAAGACTTGAAAATGGCTGTCTACCAATGATCAACAATCAACTTGGCAGAGCTTGAAGAATTTTAAAAAGAATAATGTGCAAATATTGTTCAATCTAGGTGTGCAAAGCTATTAGAGACTTACCAAGAAAGACTCACAGCTGTAATCATTGCCAAAGGTGATTCTAACATGTATTGACTCAGGGGTTTGAATGTTCATGCAATCAAGATATAGTGTTTTATTTGTCATATACACTGCTCAAAAAAAATAAAGGGAACACTTAAACAACACAATGTAACTCCAAGTCAATCACACTTCTGTGAAATCAAACTGTCCACTTAGGAAGCAACACCGATTAACAATAAAGTTCACATGGTGTTGTGCAAATGGTATAGACAACAGGTGTAAATTATAGGCAATTAGCAAGACACCCCCAATAAAGGAGTGGTTCTGCAGGTGGGGACCACAGACCAGTTCTCAGTTCCTATGCTTCCTGGCTGATGTTTTGGTCACTTTTGAATGCTGGCGGTGCTTTCACTCTAGTGGTAGCATGAGACGGAGTCTACAACCCACACAAGTGGCTCAGGTAGTGCAGCTCATCCAGGATGGCACATCAATGCGAGCTGTGGAAAGAAAGTTTGCTGTGTCTGTCAGCGTAGTGTCCAGAGCATGGAGGCGCTACCAGGAGACAGGCCAGTACATCAGGAGACGTGGAGGAGGCCATAGGAGGGCAACAACCCAGCAGCAGGACCGCTACCTCCGCCTTTGTGCAAGGAGGAGCAGGAGAGGCACTGCCAGAGCCCTGCAAAATGACCTCCAGCAGGCCACAAATGTGCATGTGTCTGCTCAAACGGTCAGAAACAGACTCCATGAGGGTGGTATGAGGGCCCGACGTCCACAGGTGGGGGTTGTGCTTACAGCCCAACACCGTGCAGGAAATTTGGCATTTGCCAGAGAACACCAAGATTGGCAAATTCGCCACTGGCGCCCTGTGCTCTTCACAGATGAAAGCAGGTTCACACTGAGCACGTGACAGACGTGACAGAGTCTGGAGATGCAATGGAGAACGTTCTGCTGCCTGCAACATCCTCCAGCATGACCGGTTTGGCGGTGTGTCAGTCATGGTGTGGGGTGGCATTTCTTTGGGGGGCCGCACAGCCCTCCATGTGCTCGCCAGAGGTAGCCTGACTGCCATTAGGTACCGAGATGAGATCCTCAGACCCCTTATGAGACCATATGCTGGTGCGGTTGGCCCTGGGTTCCTCCTAATGCAAGACAATGCTAGACCTCATGTGGCTGGAGTGTGTCAGCAGTTCCTGCAAGAGGAAGGCATTGATGCTATGGACTGGGCCGCCCATTCCCCAGACCTGAATCCAATTGAGCACATCTGGGACATCATGTCTCGCTCCATCCACCAACGCCACGTTGCACCACTGACTGTCCAGGAGTTGGCGGATGCTCTAGTCCAGGTCTGGGAGGAGATCCCTCAGGAGACCATCCGCCACCTCATCAGGAGCATGCCCAGGCATTGTAGGGAGGTCATACAGGCACGTGGAGGCCACACACACTACTGAGACTCATTTTGACTTGTTTTAAGGACATTACATCAAAGTTGGATCAGCCTGTAGTGTGGTTTTCCACTTTAATTTTGAGTTTGACTCCAAATCCAGACCTCCATGGGTTGATAAATTGGATTTCCATTGATTATTTTTGTGTGATTTTGTTGTCAGCACATTCAACTATGTAAAGAAAAAAGTATTTAATAAGATTTTTTCTTTCATTCAGATCTAGGATGTGTTGTTTAAGTGTTCCCTTTATTTTTTTGAGCAGTATATTTCTTGCATATGTTTTGACATGAGAGTATTTTGTGAGGATCTGTGACAAAAAAAATACATTTAAAATAATTTAATCCCACCAAAATGTGGAACAAGTCAATGGGGTGTGAATACTTTCCTAAGACACTGTCTCTAGCTTAAACAGACGGATTTTGATGGGGTTTTGTCTTATCTTGATACGATTGAGGCACGAGTGTTAAAGATTGATAGAAAAACAAGAAAATTGGTTGTTTAAGTATACAACAATGCTTAAACCACATCAGAAGACCACTTTTGATGTCTGGGAAAAATCTGAGAAATGTAGATTTTTGGGAGTAGTTACCCTTTAATTGTTGTTTAGCTGTGTTTTTGTAGTGAACATGTGATAGTAGAATTTGCAAAACAAATACCAACTGGATTGATGAAAATAATCATGATACCATTCTGCCACGTAACCATAGGCTACTTTGTAGTTAACATTTACTTGAGAAGGGTTTTAGGAAAGTTGTTCCATCGACCAGAAGACTTTTCATTAGCATTATCGCAAATCTCTACAGTCGTGGCTAAATGTTTTGAGAATGACACAAATATTTATTTTTACAAAGTTTGCTGCTTAAGTGTCTTTATGTATTTTTGTCAGATGTTACTATGGAATACTGAAGTATAATTACAAGCATTTCATAAGTGTCAAAGGCTTTTATTGACAATTACATGAAGTTGATGCAAAGACTCAATATTTGCAGTGTTGAAACTTCTTTTTCAAGACATCTGCGATCTGCCCTGGCATGCTGTCAATTAACTTCTGGGCCATATCCTGACTGATGGCAGCCCATTCTTGCATAATCAATGCTTGGAGTTTGTCAGAATTTGTGGGGTTTTGTTTGTCCACCCGCCTCTTGAGGATTGACCACAAATTCTCAATGGGATTAAGGTCTGGGGAGTTTCCTGGCCAGGGACCCAAAATATCGATGTTTTGTTCCCCGAGCCACTTAGTTATCACTTTTGCCTTATGGCAAGGTGCTCCATCATGCTGGAAAAGGCATTGTTCGTCACCAAACTGTTCCTGGATGGTTGGGAGAAGTTGCTCTCGGAGGATGTGTTGGTACCATTCTTTCTTCATGGCTGTGTTCTTAAGCAAAATTGTGAGTGAGCCCACTCCCTTGGCTGAGAAGCAACCCCACACATGAATGGTCTCAGGATGCTTTACTGTTGGCATGACACAGGACTGATGGTAGCGCCTACCTTGTCTTCTCCGGACAAGCTTTTTTCCTGATGCCCCAAACAATCAGATAGGGGATTCATCAGAGAAAATGACTTTACCCTAGTCCTCAGCAGTCCAATCCTGGTACCTTTTGTAGAATATCAGTCTGTCCCTGATGTTTTTCCTGGAGAGAAGTGGCGTCTTTGCTGCCCTTCTTGACACCAGGCCATCCTCCAAAAGTCTTTGCCTCACTGTGTGTGCAGATGTATTCACACCTGCCTGCTGCCATTCCTGAGCAAGCTCTGTACTGGTGGTGCCCCGATCCCGCAGAGGAATCAACTTTAGGAGATGGTCCTGGCGCTTGCTGGACTTTCTTGGGTGCCCTGAAGCCTTCTTCACAACAATTGAACCGCTCTCCTTGAAGTTCTTGATGATCTGATAAATGGTTGATTTAGGTGCAATCTTACAGGCAGCAATATCCTTGCCTGTGAAGCCCTTTTTGTGCCAAGAAATGATGACGCCACGTGTTTCCTTGCAGAGAACCATGGTTGACAGAGGAAGAACAATGATTCCAAGCACCACCCTCCATTTGAAGCTTCCAGTCTGTTATTCGAACTCAATCAGCATGACAGAGTGATCTACAGCCTTGTCCTCGTCAACACTCACACCTGTGTTCACGAGAGAATCACTGACATGACGTCAGCTGGTCCTTTTGTGGCAGGGCTGAAATGCAGTGGAAATGTTTTTGGGGGATTCAGTTCATTTACATGGCAAAGAGGGACTTTGCAATTAATTGCAATTCATCTGATCACCCTTCATAACATTCTGGAGTATATGCAAAATGCCATCATACAAACTGAGGCAGCAGACTGAAAATTAATATTTGTGTCATTCTCAAAACATTTGGCCACGACTGTACAAAGTGGTAGATACGCACGCACACACACACACTATTCTGGTTGCCTCTTCAGAAAGTTGCAGGAAATACGAATCACTGATACATTCTGTTCATGTCTTATAATAAACTTGGGCAAATTAATACATTTAGTTGATTCCCTACTAAGGTAGATACATTTTTATATTGTTGAATTCCGTTGTAATGCCTGGATTCCGTTGTAATGCCTGGATTCCGTGAGGGCAGCCTGGTCTCAGACTAGACATAACAAAATCGGGCTAGACAATCTGGACCCTCTCTTTTTAAAATGATCTGCCGAAATTGTTGCAACCCCTATTACTAGCCTGTTCAACCTCTCTTTTGTATCGTCTGAGATTCCCAAAGATTGGAAAGCTGCCGCGGTCATCCCCCTCTTCAAAGGGGGAGACACTCTAGACCCAAACTGCTACAGACCTATATCTATCCTACTCTGCCTTTCTAAAGTCTTCGAAAGCCAAGTTAACAAACAGATTACCGACCATTTCGAATCCCACCATACCTTCTCCGCTATGCAATCTGGTTTCAGAGCTGGTCATGAGTGCATCTCAGCCATGCTCAAAGTCCTAAATGATATCATAACCGCCATCGATAAGAGACAATACTGTGCAGCCGTATTCATCAACCTGGCCAAGGCATTCGACTATGTCAATCACCAGCCCGTGGTGAATTCTCAAATTATTGCCTCGCCTGGTTCACCAACTACTTCTCTCATAGAGTTCAGTGTGTCAAATCGGAGGGCCTGTTGTCCGGACCTCTGTCAGTCTCTATGGGGGTGTCACAGGGTTCAATTCTCGGGCCGACTCTCTTCTCTGAATACATCAATGATGTCGCTCTTGCTGCTGGTGATTCTCTGATCGACCTCTACGCAGACGACACCATTCTGTGTACTTCTGGCCCTTCTTTGGACACCGTGTTAAAACCTCTTACATCTAGACGTTCCGCTAGCGGAACACCTGCTCCAATATCCAATGATGGGCGTGGCGCGAAATACAAAGTCCTCGAAAATCCGAAAACTTCCATATTTCAAACATATGACTATTTTACACCATTTTAAAGACAAGACTCTCATTAATCTAACCACACTGTCCGATTTCAAAAAGGCTTTACAGCGAAAGCAAAACATTAGATTATGTCAGCAGAGTACCCAGCCAGAAATAATCAGACACCCATTTTTCAAGCTAGCATATAATGTCACAAAAAACAAAACCACAGCTAAATGCAGCACTAACCTTTGATGATCTTCATCAGATGACACTCCTAGGACATTATGTTATACAATACATGCATGTTTAGTTCAATCAAGTTCATATTTATATCAAAAAACAGCTTTTTACATTAGCATGTGACGTTCAGAACTAGCATTCCCACCGAACACTTCCGGTGAATTTACTAAATTACTCACGATAAACGTTCACAAAAAAGATAACTATTATTTTAAGAATTTTAGATACAGAACTCCTTTATGCAATCGCGGTGTCCGATTTTAAAATAGCTTTTCGGTGAAAGCACATTTTGCAATATTCTGAGTAGATAGCCCGGCATCACAGGCTAGCTATTTTGACACCCACCAAGTTTGGCCCTCACCAAACTCAGATTTACTATAAGAAAAATTGGATTACCTTTGCTGTTCTTCGTCAGAATGCACTCCCAGGACTTCTACTTCAATAACAAATGTTGGTTTGGTTCCAAATAATCCATAGTTATATCCAAATAGCGGCGTTTTGTTCGTGCGTTCAAGACACTATCCGAAGGGTAAAGAAGGGTGATGCGCCCGGCGCGTTTCGTGACAAAAAATGTCAAAATATTCCATTACCGTACTTCGAAGCATGTCAAACGCTGTTTAAAATAAATTTTTATGCGATTGTTCTCGTCAAAAAGCGATAATATTCCGACCGGGAAACCCTGTTTTCGTTCAAAGACGAAAAAATAAAACATGGAGTCTTCTCGTGCACGCGCCCCCAGTCTCATTGTTCTCAGATCGACCACTATCCAAATGCGCTACAGTTTTTCAGCCATGGCCTGCAAAGTCATCATTTCCCGTTCTGGCACCTTCTGAGAGCCTATGGGAGGGTTAGAAAATGTCACGTTACAGCAGAGATCCCCTGTTTTGGATAGAGATGATCAAGAAGGCCAAGAAATAGTCAGAGAGGGCGCTTCCTGTTTGGAATCTTCTCAGGTTTTGGCCTGCCAAATGAGTTCTGTTATACTCACAGACACCATTCAAACAGTTTTAGAAACTTTGGAGTGTTTTCTATCCAAAGCTAATAATTATATGCATATTCTAGTTTCTGGGCAGGAGTAATAATCAGATTAAATCGGGTACATTTTTTATCCGGCCGTGAAAATACTGCCCCCTGTCCATAACAAGTTAACTAACGTCCAGACGAGCTTCAATGCCATACAACTCTCCTTCCGTGGCCGCCAACTGCTCTTAAATGAATGTAAAACTAAATGCATGCTCTTCAACCAATCACTGCCCGCAACCGGCCCGCCCGTCCAGCATCACTACTTTGGACGGTTCTGACTTAAAATATGTGGACAACTACAAATTCCTAGGTGTCTGGCTAGACTGTAAACTCTTCTTCCAGACTCACCTTAAGCATCTCCAATCCAAAATGAAATCTATAATCGGATTCCTATTTCGCAACAAAGCATCCTTCGCTCATGCTGCCAAACATACCCTTGTAAAACTGCCCATCCTACCGATCCTCGACTTCAGCGATGTCATTTATAAAATAGCCTCCAACACTCTACTCAACAAATTGGATGCAGTCTATCACAGTGCCATCCGTTTTGTCACCAAAGCCCCATATACTACCCACCACTGCAACCTGTACGCTCTCGTTGGCTGGCCATCGCTTCATACTCGTCGCCAAACTCACTGGCTCCAGGTCATCTACAAGTCTCTGCTAGGTAAAGCCCCGCCTTATCTCAGCTCACTGGTCACCATAGCAGCATCCAACTGTAGCTCGCGCTCCAGCAGGTATATCTCACTGGTCACCCCCAAAGCCAATTCCTCCTTTGGCCGCCTTTCCTTCCAGTTCTCTGCTGCCAATGACTGGAACGAACTGCAGAAATCTCTGAAGCTGGAGACTCATATTTCCCTCACTAGCTTTAAGCACCAGCTGTCAGAGCAGCTCACAGATCACTGCATCTGTACATAGTCCATCGGTAAACAGCCCATCCAACTACCTCATCCCCATACTGTATTTATTTATTTATCTTTCTCCTTTGCATCCCAGTATCTCTACTTGCACATTCATCTTCTGCACATCTACCATTCCAGTGTTTAATTGCTATATTGTAATTACTTTGCTACCATGGCCTATTTATTGCCTTACCTCCCTTATCTTACCTCATTTGCACTCACTGTATATAGACTTTTTGTTTTCTTTTATTCTACTGTATTATTGACTGTATTATTGACTGTATGCAGTTGTAAATGAGAACTTGTTCTCAACTTGCCTACCTGGTTAAATAAAGGTAAATAAAAAAATAAAAAAAAGTAAATGTAAACAAAAATAAAGTACGGTGGGTTGGTCAGGATGGGTGGGTGGGTGAATAACGCAAACGTCTAGCAACCCAAAGGTTGCGAATTCAAATCTCATCACAGGCAACTTTAGCATTTTAACTAACTACCACTTTTTTAGCTACTTTGCAACTAATTAGCATGTTAGCTAACCCTCCCCCTATCTCTAAATGGAGTGTGTCATGTATTCACGTACAGAATAATACTAAATGCTCTGAGACCATGTTGGTGAGGGATCTAATTATCATATTTTGTTCCTGCAGTGACGATTCACCATCTTCATCTAATGTTTCATAGTTCATCTGCAGATAATCGCCAAAAGCCTAGGCCTACCAGTAGCCTATGCAAATTAGGGAGCCAAATTAACGACTCTCTCTCACCGAGCTTCGGTAAGCTATACTAGCTATGTTTCCATTAACTTGTCCAGTGATATTTTTGTCAACATTTATAAAGTTTGCATAGAAAATATATGCGACAATTGCCTGCTGGGATGCGTTTCCATTTAACTATCGTGTAGATAAAAACAGCTGGACGTAATGATGTCACATCTAAAGAAAATGATTTTTCACAAAAACCTACAGTGTCAAATACATTTTTTGTGTTTGAAGTGTTTCCATTACCCATTTAGGCAAATTGCGCATTAATAAATTGCCGACAGCTGTACGCCCTCCCACTTATCAGTTCCATGTCTCAGGTAGCCCGCAAAAGCCAGCATGGATTGAATGCAATAATTTACAAATATTTGCCACATTCTAATAATTCTAATGTGCCTAACATATCACCATATCCTGATTGGCTGTCTAGGCTAGTCCATACCATGTTGAAACTTGCACTGCTGGTTTACTCGTCCCGATGTGATACCACAGCATGGACCTATAACCACTTTGCATGATCCATGAATGGCAAAGGGATATGGATATTTAGGTAACGGGATATATGCTGCACCAGCAAGATAGAACAGCATACTCCGCTAAGACAAGTGGGACGGCGGTCTGTGCATATTTATAAACAACTGCGGGTGCACAAAATCTAAGGAAGTCTAGATTTTGCTCGCCTGAAGTCGAGTATCTTATGATAAACTGTAGACCACACAATTTGCCAAGAGAGTTTTCATCCATACTTTTCGTGGTTGTTTATTTACCACCACAGACGGAAGCTGGCACTAAGACTGTACTCAGTCAGCTGTATAAGGAAATAAGCAAACAGGAAAACGCTCACCCAGAGGCGGCGCTCAGGGGCCCGGGCATTTTAATGCAGGGAAACTTAAATCAGTTTCACCTCATTTCTATCAACATGTTAAATGCGCAACCAGAGGGAAAAAAATTCTAGATCACCTGTACTCCACAAACAGAGGCACATACAAAGCTCTCCCTCGCCCTCCATTTTGTAAATCTGACCACAATTCTATCCTCCTGATTCCTGCTTACAAGCAAAAACTAAAGCAGGAAGCACCAGTGACTCGGTCTATAAAAAAGTGGTCAGATGAAGCAGATGCTAAACTACAGGATTGTTTTGCTAGCACAGACTGGAATATGTTCCGGGAATCTTCCGATGGCACTGAGGAGTACACCACATCAGTCACTGGCTTTATCAATAAGTGCATCGAGGATGTCATCCCCACAGTGACTGTACGTACATACCCCAACCAGAAGCCATGGATTACAGGCAACATTAGCACTGAGCTAAAAGGTAGAGCTGCAGCTTTCAAGGTGCGGGACTCTTACCCGGAAGCTTATAAGAAATCCGGCTATGCCCTCCGACGAACCATCAAACAGGCAAAGCGCCAATACAGGGCTAAGATTGAATTGTATTACACTGGCTCCGACGCTTGTCTTAAGTGGCAGGGCTTGCAAACTATTACAGACTACAAAGGGAAGCACAGCCGCGAGCTACCCAGTGACACGAGCCTACCAGACGAGCTAAATCACGTCTATGCTCGCTTCGAGGCAAGCAACACTGAGGCATGCATGAGAGTATCAGCTGTTGATCACACTCTCCATAGCCAATGTGAGTAAGACCTTTAAACAGGTCAACATTCACAAGGCCGTGGGGCCAGACGGATTTCCAGGACGTGTGATCTAGGCATGTGCTGACCAACTGGCAGGTGTCTTCACTGACATTTTCAACATGTCCCTGATTGAGTTTGTAATACCAACATGTTTCAAATAGACCACCATAGTCCCTGTGCCCAAGAACACTAAGGAAACCTGCCTAAATGACTACAGACCCGTAGCATTCACGTCCATAGCCATAAAGTGCTTTGAAATGCTGGTAATGGCTCACATTAACACCATTATCCCAGAAACCCTAGACCCACTCCAATTTGCATACCGCCCAAACAGATCCACAGATGATGATCTCTATTGCACTCCACACTGCCCTTTCCCACCTGGAGAAAAGGAACACCTACGTGAGAATGCTATTCATCGACTACAGCTCAGCATTCAACACCATAGTACCCTCAAAGCTCATCACTAAGCTAAGGATCCTGGGACTAAACACCTGTCTCTGCAACTGGATCCTGGACTTCCTGACGGGCCGCCCCGAGGTGGTGAGGGTACGTAACAACACATCTGCCATGCTGATCCTCAACACTGGAGTCCTTTAGGTGCGCGTGCTAAGTCCCCTCCTGTACTCCCTGTTCACCCACGACTGCTTGGCCAGGCATGACCCCAACCCCATCTTTAAGTTTGCAGATGACACAACAGTGATAGGCCTGATCACCGACAACGACGAGACAGCCTATAGGGAGGAGTTCAGAGACCTGGCCGGGTGGTGCCAGAATAACATAATCAAGACAAAGGAGATGATTGTGGACTACAGGAAAAGGAGGACCGAGCGCGGCCCCATTCTCATCGACGGGGCTATAGTGGAGCAGGTTGAGAGCTTCAAGTTCCTTGGTGTCCACATCACCAACAAACTAGAACGGTCCAAACACACCAAGACAGTCGTGAAGAGGGCACGACAAAGCCTCTTCCCCCTCAGGAAACTAAAAAGATTTGTCATGGGTCCTCAGATCCTCAAAAGGTTCTACAGCTGCAACAGAGAGCATCCTGACTGGTTGCATCACTGCCTGGTACGGCAACTGCTCGGCCTCTGACCACAAGGCACTACAGAGGGTAGTGCGTACGGCCCAGTACATCACTGGGGCTAAGCTGCCTGCCATCCATGACCTCTACACCAGGCGGTGTCAGAGGAAGGCCCTAAAAATTGTCAAAGACCCCAGCCACCCCAGTCATAGAATGTTCTCTCTACCACCACATGGCAAGTGATACCGGAGCGCCAAGACTAGGACCTAAAGGCTTCTCAACAGTTTTTACCCCCAAGCCATAAGACTCCTGAACAAGTAATCAAATGGTTACCCGGACTATTTGCATTGTCCCGCACCCCCACCAATCCCTCTTTTACACTGCTGCTACTCTCTGTTTATCATATATGCACAGTCACTTTAACTATACATTCATGTAGATACTACCTCAATTAGCCCAACTAACCGGTGCCCCCTCACATTGGCTACCCGGACTATCTGCATTGTGTCCCACCACCCACCAACCCCTTTTTTGCGCTACTGCTACTCTCTGTTTATCATATATGCATAGTCACTTTAACCATACCTACATGTACATACTACCTCAATTAGTCCGACTAACCGGTGCCTGTATATAGTCTCGCTACTGTATATAGCCTCGCTACTGTTATTTTTCACTGTCTTTTTACTGTTGTTTTTATTTCTTTACTTATCTATTGTTCACCTAATACCCATTTCTTACTTAAAATCACACTGTTGGTTAGTAAGTAAGCATTTCACTGTAAGGTCTACACCTGTTGTATTTGGGCATGTGACAAATAAACTTTGATTTGATTATAGGAGATTGACTTCATTCAGTTAGTTCGACATCTATTATAAACCAGTTATCGCTTTGCTGTTCAGTTGTCAGTCAACACACAGAAAATAGTCTACTATGCACCCACATTATGCGTGGCTGGCTATGTGAAATGCGCAAAAGAAAACAAATGAATGTGTCAGAAAACAATAATTAGCCAAACTGATGGATTGACTCATCATTACCACTTAAATTGCATTGGACGTGCAAATTAACGAGCATCATGCTTTCCTCCCTGTAAAGAAATTTGACTGCAACCAGAGATCTGTATATAATGACGAGACACTCATGTCTCCGCCCTAACAATGGGAGTCGTTGTCCCAAAGGTGGGAACGCAGGCGACAAGCTTAGGTCCAAAATAAGTCCATGGATAACACTGTAAAGTAACCAGGAACAATGTGAAACCTGCAGATAGCACTGTAAAGTAACCAGGAACGACGTAAAACCTGCAGATAACACTGTAAAGTAACCAGGAACAATGAGAAACCTGCAGATAGCGCTGTAAGGTAACCAGGAACGTTGTAAAACCTGCAGATAGCACTGTAAAGTTACGATGAACAATGTAAAACCTGCAGATAGCACTGTAAAGTAACCAGGAACAATGTGAAACCTGCAGATAGCACTGTAAAGTAACCAGGAACAATGTAAAACCTGCAGATAGCACTGTAAAGTTACGATGAACAATGTAAAACCTGCAGATAGCACTGTAAAGTAACCAGGAACAATGTGAAACCTGCCAATAGCACTGTAAAGTAGAACTCCTATGTATATGTGATTCATATATTTTCATGCTTTAGCTATTATTCATGATAGAAACTTGAACTTGCTCGCACCCTGTCATACAAGACATTATTGATGGGAATTTACAGTACAATGTTTACAGTGCTTCGCTTATCCTTGTACCTACCCTACCCTGATGATTTTGGGGCGGCAGGTAGCCTAGTGGTTAGAGCGTTGGGCCAGTAACCGCAAAGTTGAAAGATTGAATCCCCAAGCTGACAAGGTAAAATCTGTTGTTCTGCCCACTGTTCCTAGGCCATCATATAAGAATTTGTTCTTAACTGACTTGCCTAGTTAAATAAAGATAAAAATGTAAAATGATTTAATAATAGGATATTGTCACCTAAATCTCATTATAACCCATAAGATTGATATTATCCTGTGTTTTTCCCTAACTGAAGCATCCGTTATAATATACATTATACTTCATTTTTTTGTATTATGCATTTCAATCATTTTTTTCTTGAAATTACAAATGTAAGTCATCAAATTGCAAAGCTGTTACCATCTTTTTAATAAATATTTATTTGCAAGAAAGAGTAACAAAACTCAGATGCAACCATTTTAATTGCATTAAAAAACTGTAAGGCATTTTTGTTCGTACGGTCTTTATGTTAACTAGATCATCAACCTTATTGGCTTGAATCGGTTTTCCAATTCTAAGCAACAGATGTCATCATGATCTTCTTTTTGTTACAATAGAATGCATTTGATTGTATGAAATGTTGATGAATAATGTTTCTGAAACATTTGTTTGACATTAATTTGCTGATCCATAAACATCAATTTTCAAGACAAAATATTGCAAATATATTACCATTAAAAGTGCAATGATACACAAAATAAAAAACAGCATCCTGCAAGATAATTATTCATATTAAAGAATCTTATTTTAAGGACACACTGACAAAGGGACAAAATGTTTTGTTCTCCATAATTTTGCACATCATAATTTTGCCTTACATTCATACAAGATGAACACTAATACTGGTTTATCAAGAGGCAACGAAGCAAGCTCACACAATTTATATGCTGCACTGAGTCCATTAAGAGACCATGATAAAAGCTGAAGGATTTTAATATAATCCTAACTCCCTTGTTATGTAAGCTTAGCTGGCCTTTTGTGGTTTACTGAGTTGACCGGCTGGCCCTCTGAGAACACCGAACACAGACTGGTTTTGTTGGCTAGCGTTTGAAGGGGGGGAATACAGAACTCTCCTTTCAGTAATACCGATCCTCTTCCTAGTCTCTGTAGGCATGCTCTACTGCCTATCCTCACTGGAGCATTCAACCCTGTCCAGACACTCTCTACCTCCTATAATTCTAATTTCACAGGTGTCTGTGGTCGGCATTGAGCCTGTCACCGCAGACAGAACCCCTCAGGCGCCAGAGATAAATTCAGGGTCCTTTTTTCAGGTCTTCTGCATTTTTAGCCTTCAATGTGCTTTTAACCTACTACAATTTGGCACGTCATCATGTTGATCCTCAGTCATTATTTATTGTTTTTAGTAATGAATGAATGAATGCAGACAGTCTGGTTTGAATCAATGTTACGTGTACTGTACACGAGAAGGGCTTGCTAGAATTGTTAGAACAAGGTGTCTTCCTGTATCTAAATTTGCCTTTATAATGACAGATGGGAAGTTCAAGACATCACATTGTTGGTAATGAAAACCCTTTGCAAGGCAGATGAACATGCAGTATTCTTATGAAGTTAAGCATGTGCAGTTAAAGTTGAATTAACATTAAAAACATAATTAAAAACATATCAATCCTGAGTTATCAGGTAAAGGTTCATATTGGAGGATATAAAAAATAGTGACACTTAAAAGGGACTAAATGAATGTAAACCTTCAATAACCTCCCACCAATAACCTCCCACCAATAAATGCAGGCCGATAGCTTGCACCTTTGACCATTCTCTTACTCTTTTCAATGATTAGAAAATACGTAGTGGATATCACCATAGAACATAAAGCAATATTTCTGATGAGGTTCTTTGTGATATGATAACATTTGCACTCAAAAGAATAGAACGCAGTAAATGGTAGAAACTCATATCAGATATGAGCAATACACAGTGTTGAGGAGTAGTGAACTACATGTAGTTCAACTAGTAATTTAACTACATTTTGAAGTAGCTTGGTGGTAGTTGAACTACATTCTAATCTAGGTTGTGTTTTCAGTAGTTAATGACTTGTTAGCCATGTAGCAGTGTAGCTAACTACTGGAATTACACATTAATTTTTTTGCAAGATACGGGTAGGAAATAATTTCCTTTCTTTTTCTTTTTCGGCATCAGACCTGACTAATTCTCACTTGGAACATTGTGTTTGTGTTTAATAGACAAAATTACTTATTCCGTTACACATTTTATCCCAAAGATGCAATTTGTAGTCTATGACATTTCAGATTTGCATATGATCATTCATTTTTTAAGTAGTTTGGATGTAGTGAAATACTTTTTAAAAGTAACTTTAGTTAACTAATATATATATATATATATATATTGTAATATTAGCGTTAACATTATTAGGGTAGCTTTTGTGTAGCTTAACTTCTTCCAGAGTGAAGTAATTGGTAGCTTGGTAAACTATATTTTCAGAGTAGCTTCCTCAACACTGGTAATAGAATATCTTACTTTACCTGATTAACATTAACAACAAACATGTTTCATTGGTATTATTTACTGTCAATATAGATGTAATCAATAATATTTAAAGCAGAGGAAACAAGGTAGAAACCAACAATTATTGTGACAGCCGTACTGTTTCAATTTTTTTTTTATATGATTTTGGGGTCGTCTGAGGTTTGTTATTTGAATGAAGAAACGCACTTCTAACCTGTCAACAAGTAAAAGACCTGTCAACTGAGATCACCTCATAGTATGTGGTATAACAGTAAACCATAGTAAACGTGTTCTAGCTGTGACTCCTGGTCACCACTAGGTGTAACCTCTCCACATACTCACAGTGATAAAACATAATAACCTTCTATAGCATTGAAAAAAATAAAAAATAAAATAGGACCAAAAGTGCAAGGGCTTTTTCTCATGGAGACCTAATAACATCTGCCTTGTGCCAGACAAAAGTAATTCTTGAACAATGTTTAACAGGAGATCATCTGTTTCTATCTTGGAGTGACGGCAGTCATGTGAAGCCCTGCCTAAGGATGGAATCAACAACCAGACACTCTTTGGGAGGAGGAAAGGGGAACCAGGATGCATGACTGCTGTCTCCAGAGCAGAGTAGACCCCTCTATCTATCCGAAAGGCCAAGGCTGCCTGAATACTGTCTGCTTGACTGTAGCTCCAGTCTGTTTGGCTAGAAAAACACAGCGTAGAGAGAGATCCTACTGTCCACGTTGGGTGAGTTCCCCCAGCATTATCTCCATAGTCTGTGCAGTGCCAGGGCTGAAAGGGCCAGGCTGGCCAGCAGGGCTGCTGAGGGGGCAGGGTGTGTGGCTGCTGCTGAATCCTCCATCGGGCCACTCCCGCTCCGGTCCGCTCCCACCACCGGGGCCTCGGTGCTGGCAAAGTCAAACTCAGTGACGCAGGCCTCCGTGCAGCCGCTGCCACTGCCCGAGCCACTGCCCTCGTCGCCTGGACAACAGCACAGGAACACACAGAACACAATGAGCAGTCCATAGATATACAGAGAGAGGAACTGACAGAGAACAAATAACAGAAAGCGCAACTGACAGAGACTATTGATATAAACTACACTTTCAATGTTAAAATGAAAACATGAATACAGAAAAAATTATTGCAGATTTTGAATATGAAAACGTTTAATAATATAATATATATGTATACAGCACCAGTCAAAAGTTTTAGATCACCTACTCATTCAAGGGTTTTTCTTTATTTTTACTATTTTCTACATTGTAGAATAACAGTGAAGACATCAAAACTATGACATAAAACATATGGAATCATGTAGTAACCAAAAAGGTGTTAAACAAATCAAAATATATATAATATTTGAGATTCTTCAAAGTAGCCACCCTTTGCCTTGACAGCTTTGCACACTCTTAGCAAAGCTGTCATCACGCTCTTGAACAATCTAAAATCTAAAATATATTTTGATTTGTTATACACTTTTTTAGTTACTACATGATTCCATATGTGTTATTTCATAGTTTTGATGTAGAAATTTGTAAAATATTTAAAAAACCTTGAATGAGTCGGTGTGTCCAAACTTTTGGCTGGTACTGTATATACACAGTGCACTCGGAAAGTATTCAGACCCCTTGACTTTTTCCACATTTTGTTACGTTACAGCCTTATTCTAAAATTGATTAAATTAATGTTTTTCCTCATCAACTTACACACAATACCCCATAAGTGAAAACAGGTTTTTAGAAATGTTTGCAAATGTATAAAAAAAATAAAAAACTGAAAAGCCCTACTTACATAAGTATTCAGAACCTTTGCTATGAGACTCGAACTTGAGCTCAGGTGCATCCTGTTTCCATTGATCATCCTTGAGATGTTTCTACAACTTGATTGGAGTCCACTCGTAGTAAATTCAATTGATTGGACATGATTTGGAAATCCACACCTGTCTATATAAAGGTCCCACAGTTGACAGTGCATGTCATAGTAAAAAATAAGCCATGACGTCGAAGGAATTGTTCATAGAGCCCCGAGAAAGGATTGTGTCGAAGAACAGATCTGGGGAAAGGTACCAAAACAAGTCTTCAGCATTGAAAGTCTAGAACACAGTGGCCTCAATCATTCTTAAACTAAATAAGTTTGGAACCACCAAGACTCCCTGCCAAACTGAGCAATCAGAGGAGAAGGGCCTTGGTCAAGAACCTGATGGCCACTCTGAAAGAGGCCCAGAGTTCCTCTGTGGAGATGGGAGAACCTTCCAGAAGGACAATCATCTCTGCAGCACTCCACTAATCAGGCCTGTATGGAAGAGTGGCCAGACGGAAGTCACTCCTCAGTAAAATGCACATGACAGCCCGCTTGGAGCAAAGTACAGAGAGATCCTTGATGAAAACCTGCTCCAGCGCGCTCAAGACCTCAGACTGGGGCTAAGGTTCACCTTCCAACAGGACAACAATCCTAAGCACACAGCCAAAACAGCGCAGGAGTGGACAAGTCTCTGAATGTCCTTGAGTGGGCCAAGCCAGAGCCCGGACTTGAACCCGATACAACATCTCTGGAGAGACCTGAAAATAGCTGTGCAGTGAAGCTTCCCATCCAACCTGACAGAGCTTGAGAGGATCTGCAGAGTAAAATGGGTGAATCTCCCCAAATACAGGTGTTGCAAGTTTGTAGCGTCATACCCAAGAAGACTCAAGGCTGTAATCGCTGCCAAAGGTGCTTCAACAAAGTACTGCGTAAAGGGTCTGAATACCTATGTAAATGTGATATTTCCGTAATTTTTTTTTACTGAATTCGATTTTTTTCATAAAAACCTGTTTTTGCTTTGTCATTATGGGGTATTGTGTGGAGATTGCTGATGAAAAAAAAACTATTTCATCAATTTTAGAATAAGGCTCTAATGTAACAAAATGTGGAAAAAGTCAAGAGGTCTGAATACTTTCCGAATGCACTGTATATGTGGAGTGTTACTTACTTGAGTCTTGAAAGTAGATATCATTGCCATTGTAGGCATTTTTTAACTTGTTTGTCATCACTCTCAGAGCCATGATCTGCTGGCGAATGAACGTGTCCGGCCTGGTGATGTCTACGCCCACCTCAGGGTTATTCACCTGATTGGTCAATCCGTCTTTCAGAACCTCTGGGAAATACCTGCCAGGCCAGACAATAACCATTCCTTTTCATTTCATACTAAAAAGAGTTCCCATAGTTACCAATGCAACTGTTTTTTAAAGAAATCATGTCTTCTGCACACCGAGGCAAACACCAATTTGTTAGGCAATTAGTAGAACATTTCATGTGGAACATTGGTGCAACACAGAGACTTCGGGTGAATGAGAGTAATGGCAGAGCAGTTAATGACACTCGACAGCCTCATTATAGTCTGGTCTGGCCTCCCCTGCATGCTGTGTCTGTCAAACAGAATTCTCCGGAACTGAGGCTGTGGGCTCTGCACCCTCCAGTTGGATAAGACAGGACAGAGACAAAGGCTGGACCCACCATGTAACTCTCTACAGTGTTATTTTTGTCCTCTGCTCTCCTTCTGACAGGCTGGAATAGCACAGGTCTGTCAGGGGTGACCAGGGTGAGTAGAGTGAGCTCTTGAAAGGCACTTGTCTTGGGATGTTTTGACATACTTTGAAGATATTTCTCCAGGGAAATTGTTACAGGGGTCACTTCCTATTTATTATTTCACAACTCAGTCACCAGTGCCACCATTCCAAGTCTGTGCAATGTTTCCCCACATCCACCAGTCCGTGCTGCTCTGAAACAGTCGGACAGCTTCGGGTAACAACACACCAAGAGGTATACCTTTTAAAAAAAACATATTTCAACTAAAACCTGATAAAAACCTAAAATCTCAAACAAGACATGAGCTGTTACAAAAATCAGTTTTCTTACCAATTACTAATGCAAAAAAAAAAAATACGACATAATAATATGTTTTCTAAACACCTGTCTGACAATCTATTTGGAACACCCACACAACCTATCACAGGTTATATTGGTCAGGCAACAAAACCAACAATTGTTTACATGGTAACAGTGCCTTCAGCATCTTCAGTTATGTTTGTATCTCAACCTTTGGGTGTTCAAACCCGAAGGATAACCAGTAGGGGAAGTATGTTTCCGCACCTAGACAACCTGGCATATCAAGAAAGACGGGGAAGAGATCACAATTCAAGAACGCTAAGATAAATGCAACCTCTATGTAATTATCATACACATAGGACACAACTAAATATTACATTCATAATGACTGAATGAGAAACAGAAATTAGCAATGTTATTAATATTACTCAAGTGAAGTCAGCCAGCAAGTCCAGTCCTTGGGACTATACTGTTATATCTGAATTTTTATGTAAAAAATGAGTTAGTCACATATAATTGATCTTTAGATGGTTCTTCATATGTCTGTGAAGTTAGATTTTCGAAAAATAACATTTTAAGTGAAACAAATGGAAAAACTAGAAAGTTGGATCTGAATAAACCCATTTGAACTTGGCACTATAAGGTTATATCTGCAATTCAATTACAAGCCTGAACAAATATCGACGGACCAATCCGAACTCGTCTTTGCCATGTCCCTCTAAGTATGGTCTAGGCTAGTCTTGCCAGCAATAATGGCACGGAAGCAAAATAACAATGCGGTCAGAAATCTTAAAGTAAATGTTGTCACATCATTGTTCAGTGATGATAGTAATTTGTCTGATGACCATAATACATGGCTTAATGTATTTGATGATGTGTTCGGACTCTATCTTAGTAAAACAGTGTTATTCTATCAGTAATGCATTCAAATAGCTGCAGTAGTCTTAAAAACTGAACAATTGTCAGAAAGAACCTTATGGCTGAACACAGATTGACATTTCAGAGCCATAAGGTTGTATCTGTGATTGCACCCTCCTAAAAAAACTGATTTACAAGCATCTCAGGAGTTTGATACTCTGTACTTTAAGTAACTTTAAAGTGAGAACCTTAATGGGTTATGAAATAAGAATTCACTACAAAACAGTTTTGAGATCTGGGATGTAAAAACATTGATTCTCAATATCTCAGAACTATGCTTTGCGCAGATAGAACCTTAAAGTCCCAAGGTCACTAAGTAATATGCACATAAAAGTACAAATTGTATTATGACTTTGGAATAACAGTAGTTTATTAGTCTTCCCTTTTGGGACAAAGCAGAATTTAACTTCAGTTTTCAAACATTTTGGCTACTAATGAAATTAATTCCAGCAACGAGGCATTATGCTGGTTATAAAAAGACATCAAAGCAAATTAAAACCAACATTAAAGATGGAATCTGCTACCCATCGATGCCACTCTGTTTTTTTTACTTTGAATGAAAATATGGGGGTTGAGCCCTGAGCTGGCTTGGGCTGGCCTTCTGGGCAAGGTGTGTCTTTGGTTGAGCCCTGAGCTGCCTTGGGCTGGCCTTCTGGGCAAGTTGTGTCTTTGGTTGAGCCCTGAGCTGCCTTGGGCTGGCCTTCTGGGCAAGTTGTGTCTTTGGTTGAGCCCTGAGCTGCCTTGGGCTGGCCTTCTGGGCAAGGTGTGTCTTTAGTTGAGCCCTGAGCTGCCTTGGGCTGACCTTCTGGGAAAGGTGTGTATTTGCATTAACCCCGCCTACTCAAACAACCCAGCTGGAGCATGGCTCCGGAGCTTGAGAGGAAGGGAAAGTCACTTGCAAGCTACAGCCGCCAGAAACAAACAAAGAGCAGACAAAGCCAACAAGCTAGTTAACTTGTTTGCGATTGAACTGTCCTGGTAGAAGGTACAATGTTTTCAGAAAATGTCGACAGTAACAAGCATCATCCTTCTCGGTTCTTGGATCTGAATCAACAACCCCATAAGAGAAAAAGAAGAGAAATAAAGACTGCTCAATCCAGAAACGAGATAAACATTGAAATTCATGTTGAAAGGTGGCGAGCATTGAAAGGTTAGAAGTGTGAAGCTGAAACTGCCACCCTTCTCATGGACTGGTAGGTAAGTGTTGGATTGTTTTTAGTCTACTTGCTAAGTTAGCTGCTAACCTTAGTGTGTGTAAAGTTCAAGCTAGCTAACATGGCTACTTAGCTAGCAAGCTAACGTCCTGTGTATTCTGACTGTTTTGTACTCAAACTAATCTAACGATAGTTACATCATATAGCTACACTGCATAAACTCCACAAGATGGCCAAATGTCTTTATTTCAACTAACTAAAGCCTGATATGCAGATTGTAGACATCACAACATTAGTGGGTTTGGTTTGTAGATTATAATGCTAGCTAGCTGGGTGGTAAACATCATTTCAGGCCCAGGACCACCCCAAAAAAGTGCATCAGCTATTAAATCTGGTACAGTAACATCACAGAAACATGCATTTCTCAGGGAGATACTGGTGAAGACAATCTGATTTAGAGGGAACCTGGGGCTGTACAAGTTGTGGTGCAAACCCTAACACTGAAAGAGAGGTAAGAAATTCTATATGCATTTTTTATTATGCTTCATGATTCGATAATGATAGGGTTGCTAAATCGACCAAAATAGTTAGCTATGTTTGCCTGTTCAGCACATTGCCTGCCTATATACAGCATTGATTCCTACATAGCAGTGTTGGGATTAGTTACTTGAAAAAGTTATATATTACTCGTTACATTTAACAAAAGTAACGTGTTACTTTATAATAGAACTTTGTGTGGAAAATAACGTGTTATATTACTTTGCATTACCTTCATGAAATCAAAAATCTGCTGGAGAGAGCAAGGCGAGCCGTGCACGCTCTACCAAACATACGCTTCTTACTAACAGAGGTTTGATCACTAGTTTCTCCTTTCATCTATGCCGCTGCTTTCCTGTACTAGTATGGAAGTGCTGCGCTATCATGTGGGCTCCTTAATTGGCCATATACAGTACCAGTCAAAGGTTTGGACACACTTACTCATTCAAGGGTTTTTCTTTATTTTGACTATTTTCTACATTGTGGAATAATAGTGAAGATATCAAAACTATGAAATAACACCTATGGAATCATGTAGTAATCAAAAAAGTGTTAAACAATATTTTATATTTTGAGATTCTTCAAAGTAGCCACCCTTTGCCTTGATGAAAGCTTTGCATACTCTTGGCATTGTTTCAACCAGCTTCACCTGGAATGCTTTTCCAACAGTCTTGAATGAGTTCCCACATATGCTGAGCACTTGTTGGCTGCTTTTCCTTCACTCTGCAGTCCAACTTATCGAAAACTATCTCAACTAGTGACCATATCCCCCGTGCATCCCACAAATGCGGAGGTGTTGCTAACATTCACGATAGCAAATTTCAATTTACAAAAAATATTAAAAAACGACAGCATTTTCGTCTTTTGAGCTCAGTTGATAGAGCATGGTGTGTGCAACGCCAGGGTTGTGGGTTCGATTCCCACGGGGGGCCAGTACAAAAAACAAAAACAAAAAATGTATGAAATGTATGCATTCACTACTGTAAGTCGCTCTGGATAAGAGCGTCTGCTAAATGGCCTGTCTGACCATTTCTGGAACTTCTTTGCCATCTCTATCTTTTACTAAGGATCTCTGCTCTAACGTGACACTTCCTACGTCGTCCATAGGCGCTCAGAGCCCGGGAAAAACCTGAATGTCGTCATCCCAGCCCCAGGCTGAAACACATTATCGCCTTTCTCAAGTGGCCGATCAAGGGACTCTGGGCTTAGGCGCGTGACCTGACCGCCCCCGTCTTTGTGATTTTTTTTCCTCTGTTTGCCGAAAAGGAGATTCCCGGTCGGAATATTATCGCTTTTCTACGAGAAAAATGGCATAAAAATTGATTTTAAACAGCGGTTGACATGCTTCGAAGTACGGTAATGGAATATTTAGAATTTTTTTGTCACGAATTGCGCCATGCGCGCGACCCTTCTTTACCATTTCGGATAGTGTCTGGAACACACGAACAAAACGCCGCTATTCGGATATAACGATGGATTATTTTGGACCAAACCAACATTTGTTATTGAAGTAGCAGTCCAGGGAGTGCATTCTGACGAAGACACCAAAGGTAATGAAACTTTTGTAATAGTAAATCGGAGTTTGATCAGGGCTAAACTTGGTCGGTGTCTAAATGGCTAGCCGTGATGGCTGGGCTATCTACTGAGAATATTGCAAAATGTGCTTTCACCGAAAAGCTATTTTAAAATCGGACATATCGAGTGCATAGAGGAGTTCTGTATCTATAATTCTTAAAATAATTGTCATGTTTTTTGTGAACGTTTATCGTGAGTAATTTAGTAAATTCACCGGATGTTTGCGGGGGGTATGCTAGTTCTGAACGTCACATGCTAATGTAAAAAGCTGGTTTTTGATATAAATATGAACTTGATTGAACAAAACATGCATGCATTGTATAACATAATGTCCTAGGGTTGTCATCTGATGAAGATCATCAAAGGTTAGTGCTGCATTTAGCTGTGGTTTTGTTTTTTGTGACATTATATGCTAGTTTGAAAAATGGGTGTCTGATTATTTCTGGCTTGGTACTCTGCTGACATAATCTAATGTTTTGCTTTCGCTGTAAAGCCTTTTTGAAATCGGACAGTGTGGTTAGATAAAGGAGAGTCTTGTCTTTAAAATGCTGTGAAATAGTCATATGTTTGAAAAATTGAAGTTTTTGTATTTTTGAGGAATTTGTAATTCGCGCCACGCCTATCATTGGATATTGGAGCAGGTGTTCCGCTAGCGGAACGTCTAGATGTAAGAGGTTAATGGCGTCAGACCGAGGCTCTGCATCTGTCATCGTGCTCCGAGACCTTAGTGCTGCTTTTGGTACCATCAATCACCACATTTTTTTGGAGAGATTGGAAACCCAAATTGGTCTACACGGACAAATTCTGGCCTGGTTTAGATCTTATCTGTCGGAAAGACATCAGTTTGTCTCTGTGGATGGTTTGTCCTCTGACAAATCAACTGTACATTTCGGTGTTCCACAAGGCTACGTTTTAGGACCACTATTGTTTTCACTATATATTTTACCTCTTGGTGATGTCATTCGGAAACAAAATGTTAACTTTCACTGCTATGCATACGACACACAGCTGTACATTTCGATGAAACATGGTGAAGCCCCAAAATTGCCCTCCCTGGAAGCCTGTGTTTCGGACATAAGGAAGTGGATTGCGGCAAGTGTTCTACTTTAAACTCGGACAAAACAGAGATGTTAGTTCTAGGTCCCAAGAAACAAAGATATTTTCTGTTGAATCTGACAATTAATCTTGATGGTTATTCAGTCGTCTCAAATAAAACTGTGAAGGACCTCAGCGTTACTCTGAATCCTGATATCTCTCTTGACAAACATATCAAGACTGTTCCAAGGACAGCTTTTTCTATCTACATAACATTGCAAAAATCAGAAACTTTCTGTCCAAAATTATGCTGAAAAATGTATCCATGCTTTTGTCACTTCTAGGTTAGACTACTGCAATGCTCTACTTTCCGGCTACCCGGATAAAGGACTAAATAAACTTCAGTTAGTGCTAAGCACGGCTGCTAGAATCTTGACTAGAACCAAAAAATGTGATCATATTACTCCAGTGCTAGCCTCTCTACACTGGCTTCCTGTTAAGGCTAGGGCTGATTTCAAGGTTTTAATACTAACCTACAAAGCATTACATGGGCTTGCTCCTACCTATCTTTCCGATTTGGTCCTGCCGTACATACCTACATGTACACTACGATCAGAAGATGCAGACCTCCTTACTGTCCCTAGAATTTCATAGCGAACAGCTGGAGGCAGGGCTTTCTCCTATAGAGCTCCATTTTTATGGAATGGTCTGCCTAGCTATGTGAGAGACGCAGACTCGGTCTCGACCTTTAAGTCTTTATTTAAGACTCATCTCTTCAGTAGGTCCTATGATTGAGTGTAGTCTGGCCCAGGGGTGTGAAGGTGAACGGAGCGACGAACCACCCTTGCTGTCTCTGCTTGGCCGGTTCCCCTCTCTCCATTGGGATTCGCTGCCTCTAACCCTATTACAGGGGCTGAGTCACTGGCTTACTGGTGCTCTTCCATGCCGTCCCTAGGAGGGGTGCGCCACTTGAGTGGGTTGAGTCACTGATGTGATCTTCTTGTCCGGGTTAGCGCCTCTCCCTTGGGTGAGTGTCATGGGGGAGATCTTCGTAGGCTATACTCGGCCTTGTCACAGGATAGTAAGTTGGTGGTTGAAGATATCCCTCTAGCGGTGTGGGGGCTGTGCTTTGGTAAAGTGGGTGGGGTTATATCCAGCCTGTTTGGCCCAGTCCGGGGGTATCGTCGGATGGGGCCATAGTGTCTCCCGACCCCGCTTGTCTCAGCCTCCAGTATTTATGCTGCAATAGATTCACATAGTTTCCTCTGAACAGTTGATGTTGGGATGTATCTGTTACTTGAACTCTGTGAAGCATTTATTTGGGCTGCAATTTCTGAGGTTGGTTCCTCTAATGGACTTATCCTCTGCAGCAAAGGTAACTCTGGGTCAAAAGAGACAGTTTCATTATAGCGCTTGACGGTTTTTGCGACTGCACTTGAAGAAATGTTCAAACTTCTTGACATTTTCCAGATTGACTGACCTTCATGTCTTAATGTAATGATGGACTGCCATTTCTCTTTGCTTATTTGAGCTGTTCTTGCCATAATATGGACTTGGTCTTTTACCAAAAAGGGCTTTCTTCTGTATACCACCCCTATCTTGTCAGAACACAACTGATTGGCCCAAATGCATTAAAAAGGAAAGAAATTCCACAAATTAACGTTTAACCCACCTGTTAATTGAAATGGATTGCAGGTGACTACCTCATGAAGCTGGTTGAGAGAATGCCAAGAGTGTGCAAAGCTGTCATCAAGGCTACTTTGAAGAATCTCAAAAATATTTTGATTTGTTTAACACTGTTTTTGTTACTACATGATTTCATGTGTGTTATTTCATAGTTTTAATGTCTTCACTATTATTCTACAACGTAGAAAGTAGTAAAAATAAATAAAAACCCTTGAATGAGTAGGTATGTCCAAACTTTTGACTTTTGACTGGTAATCCAAACTATACTGTCAGCCAAACATCTGCATATTTCTCATCTTTTCATTGAAAATATTTCTTTAGAGCCGTGAGTTCTGGTTATAACACACGTAGGACCCATAGAGATGTAATAGAGGGCACAATTGCCAATAGATGGGGGGAGAGCCATCTATGGGCTTTGCCATCACAGAAGCCATCAATTGCAAAGATCAGAGGTGTATGTGCCCTCTATGCATTTCTATGGACAGCAGCTGTCATAAGATTTTTCTAAAACAGTCTTTCTCTGCTCGCTCGAGAACTAAATGATGAAAAACAAGTCGAGATCGGTTTGTTTGACAAAGTAACCGTAGTAATATTACCCAATTTGAAAAAGTAACGCGTTAGTCATAAAAGTAATCTGATTACGTAATGCACGTGTCAAACTCGTTCCACAGAGGGCTGAGTGTCTGCGGGTTTTCGCTCCTCCCTTGTACTTGACTGATGAATTAAGGTCACTGATTAGTAAGAGACTCCCCTCACCTGGTTGTCTAGGTCTTAAACCAAAAGCCAGCAGATACTAGGCCCTCCATGGAATGAGTTTGACATCCCTGTCGTAACGCATTACCCCAAACACTGCTACCTAGTGTGAACTACCCACCAGAACGACTGAATTAATATCCCCCGTCATTTAGCTGTTGTTAACAGAGCATTGATGGTTGAATTCATAAACGGTCCATACGTTCTCAATATAATTTACTGATATCAAATTAAAATCAAAATGTGTTTGGCATATGTACAGGATACAGTGGGGCGTATACGGGAATATTATTTAGCATTGTACCGTGTACTATTGCAGTAACAATTAGTATTATTTTGTTATGTAGAACAGGAGTACTTTGGCCATTTCTTAGTCACTCTTCCAACCTTTCAAAAGGATGCCCAATGTAATGTTTATCCGGATTCTGGATCAGTCAGGATTGGAGTAGCCTTTTACTATCTGTTTTCCTCTTTTGGGGTCGAGCTGATTCAGATCCAAGAACCAAGGATGATGCTTCTTTCTGCTCAGGGCTCAACCCCTATGTTTTCTTTCAAAGTGAAAAAACAACAGAAGAATTGGGGTTGCCCACAGTCTGCGAATTTCAGCTTTAAAGGGCTTCACCAGGGAAGGCATCTGTTAAGACTCAGTTTGGTCGGGTGATTTTATGTCTCCAAACTCCTCGGACTTTCGAGTGCATAGCAGTGTTTGTCTTCCACTTGTTTTGCAATGCCTCAGCCAGAAATGTCAAGGCTCTCCAATAGCGAGCTGCCGTATTTGGGCCAGTGCAAAATAAATAATCAGAATGGTTCTTAATTCAGGGACCAGACATATCGTGGAAGTCATTTAGTGCTAGTTTACCCAAGTGTTTGGGGTAAGCAGCCTGTGTTCGGGTGGGAACACTTATTGTAGTCGAGTCTTACCTGCCCTTGGTGTGCCCATTCCAACACTGGTCATCATCGGTGGCATTCCCTGCTGTCACCCTGTGTGGCTTGCAGATGTCCTCAGGCAGGTTGGACCAGAACTTCTTGAACAGCTTCAGTTTCTCCTTGATGTCAATCACCTGAGCATGTGAAAGAAGGAGAGGTAGGTAGATTTAACATCACATTGACTTGAGGATGAGATGCTATGTTCCACAAACTCATCAAGGAGGGGTACATCATATTGGGATAAAGACTGCAGTGTACACTTGACAATTTATCATGCCATTGAACACATATATTGCAGCTAAAAGAATGGTAAATTGTCAGTGTACATTCTGAGAGGATACATGTTTAAAAATGAATTTCACCCAGAGCTCAAGCATTTCACCTGTGCCCTATAAATAACTGATAAAGGCTAATGCTGAGAAAAGCTTAGTCCAGACCATAGATACAGAATATTGTATCTCTCTATGGTCCAGACCAGCACCCCACAGAGTCATCCTCAGACACATTTATATAACAACCACAACATGCTTAGTGACTTGCACCATAAACTTTGAGGGTTCTTCTAAACCACTCAAGGCAAAAGAACGACAGGACCTCAGCCATTTCACCAGCTGTCATCATTGGCAGCTCTATGGTGAGAAATCTTGCTTCCAGGGCAAAAACCCTTTGCTATCCTGGAGCAGAAGTAAAGGACATTACAAGGCTGCTTCCTACCGTTCTACGAAAGATGCTGGGGGCTGACGCTGTCGCAGTCCATGTGGAGTCAAACGGCATTAGGAGGACTAGCTCAGAACTGCTGAAAATGTATTTAAAAGAATTGATTCTAGCTCTGAAAGATTCCAAAAAGCGGCCAATTATTTCAGACCAGGTACCATCGCTGGGCCACGGCTGTGAAAGATTCAGCAGGCTACTGGCATTACACACCTGGCTAAAAGGCTACTGTAGCTCTGTTGGCATAACTTTTATAGATAACTTTGACACCTTTTGGAAACGGAGTCCATCCAAATCATCTTGGCTCATGGATCCTGTCCGTACATTTCAAGTCTGCGTTGAGACAATGACTTATCTGTGACCCAAGCCCTGCTCAGATAATCCCTACCATTGTGTCGCTGATTAGTCGTAGTGCTGCTGCAAATGTACATTGTCCCAGGGGTGTTGTCAGTCATATTGTAAGTAACCTAATGTATGTCCCTCTAACTCCCCTGAATGCTTATGTCAATCCTATAGCTATTGTCAGCAGTAATCAATCACCTACGAACCTGAGATATACTGTTCGCTTTGAGGTGGTTTGCCCTTGTAGGAAGTCCACTGTGTGCAGCTAACCCTGCACTATCAGCTCAAACATAAATATCACTGTCATGTCTACCTCTGATAAGCCTCCCAGTAAAGCAATAAAAACAATCAAGAATTGCAGAAAAGTGCTAAAAGTAGCCCACATTAACATATGTAGCCTTTAATTTACAATCTGCAGAAACTATGAGAATAGAAAGGTTCAGAACATTTGTGAAACAGCACAGTTAAAAATATATGGCAAATAGAAAATCAAAACTGGATGGTGTTCAGGGATAGATGGAAGGTTTTGAGTGGAGCTGAAGGATGGGACTAAAAACAACAAGATAACTAATGTAAAATATACTGTGTCCGTAAAATGTATATAGGTTCAGAATTTATGTGAAACAGCACAGTAAAGAATATATGGCAAATAGAAATCAAAACTGGATGGTCTTCAGAGATGGGATTAAAAACAAACAAAAGATAACTATTGTGAAATGCACTCCATAAAATGTATATAGTATGTATAAGACGGAAGTAGATGCCTAAGTGTTGTTGTCTATTAGGTTACTCCAATTAAGGGAGTTAGGGGGGAAATAAAAGGAAAATATATGTTTTAAAAATATATATATGGAGGTTGGAAATGATGCAGACAATTACATTGATGGAAGCTAATCTATCCACAATATTAAAGCTGATCTACCCACAAAAAAAACACAAAAACATATGTAGCCAAAAAAACAAGGTCCATGAAATCAATAACTTGCTAGATAACATCATTCATCACAAAGCCCACTGATACTGCCAACTACTTGAATGATTTTTTTTCCTTGGCAAGATTAGCAAATGTAGGCATGACAACAACAAATTCTGAACCTACACATCCATGCATAACTGACCAAATTATGAAAGACAAACATTGTAATTTTGAATTCCGTAAAGTGAGTGTGGAAGAGGTGAACAAATTATTGTTGTCTATCAACAATGACAAGCCACCTGGGCCTGACAACTTGGATGAAAAATTACTGAGGATAATAGGGACGATATTGCCACTCCCATTTGCCATCTCTTCAATCTAAGCCGACAGGAAATACTGTGCCCTCAGGCCTGGAGGGAAGCAAAAGTCATTCCGCTACCCAAGAATAGCAAAGCACTTTTTACTGCCTCAAACAGCTGACCAATCAGCCTGTTACCAACCCTTAGTAAACTTTTGTGTTTGACCAGATACAATGCTATTTCACAGTAAACCAATTAACAAAAGATTTTCAGCATGCTTATAGGGAAGGGCATTTAACATCTACCCACTTACACAAATGGCTGATGATTGCCAGAGGTAAATTGATAATTAAAAGATTGTGCGAGCTGTTTTGTTAGAGTTCAGTGTAGCTTTTGACATTATTGATCATAATCTGCTGCTAGAAAAACATATGTGTTATGGCTTTACATCCCCTACTCTACTGTGGACCAAGAGTTACCTGTCTAACAGAACACAGAGTGTGTTCTTTAATGGAAGCCTCTCCAACATTGTCCAGGTAGGGTCAGGCATTCCCCAGGGTGGCTGTCTAGGCCCCTTACTTTTTTTAAATCTTTACTAATGACCTACCACTGTCTCGGAGTAGAGCCTGTGTGTCTATGTAGACTCAACACTGTACACGTCAGCTACCACAGCAAGTGAAATCCCTGCAGTCAGTTTCAGAATGGGTGGCAAGAAATAAGTTAGTCCTAAATATTTCTAAAACTAAAAGCATTGTATTTGGGACAACATGAATAATATGCATGTCAATCTCCCCTGGCTCACTTTATCACATTATTTGTGAGAGGTATTGACGTATTGAATGCACCGAGCTGTCTGTTTAGGCGACTAGCACACAGCTCAGACACCCATGCATACCTCCACAAGACATGCCACCAAGGCCAAAACACAGTACTACATAGAGCCATGACAACATTAAACATTATTCCACATCACATAACTCAGGAAGGCAGTAAAGTCAGATAATTAAAAAAAATAAAACTACACCTTATGGAACAGCATGGACTGTGAAGAGACACATACAGGCACAGACCCACGCTCGCACACACACGCTAACACACGCACTCTATACATACGCACATTTGGATTTTGTATTGTAAATATGTTGTAGTAATGTGTAGGGAAGTGTAATGTTTTAACTCCGAAGTAAATTGCCTTAAAATTGCTGGACCCCAGGAAGAGTAGCTGCTGCCTTTGCAGAAACTAATGGGGATCCATAATAAACCCCAGGAAGAGTTGCTCCTGCCTTGGCAGGAACTAACAGGGATCTATAATAAATATCAATAGCTGGATGTTGTATTGAAATGTTTGGATTTACGTGTTTCACAAAAGCTGAAGGGAAAACTGATAACATCAGGGTGTTCCCATTACCTGTCTCCCCCTGTCACGCTGTTGGCTGCAGGTTAAATTGTAGTGAACCTGTAGTTACATTTTACATTTTAGTCATTTAGCAGACGCTCTTATCCAGAGCGACTTACAGTAGTGAATGCATACATTTCATACATTTGGTTTTTTCCCCCCGTACTGGCCCCTCGTGGGAATCGAACCCACAACCCTGGCATTGCAAACACCATGCTCTACCAACTGAGCCAAATGGGACTGTGTGGCTCAGTTGGTAGAGCATGGTGTTTGCAATAGTTGAACATGAAAGGTGCAGTACTTACAGTGGGGTCGCCGCCACTGCTTTTGAGGTGTTCATGCTGTCACACGGATGCCAAAGCACTTTAGCAGCTCTGATACTGCTGCCCAGAGGGGTCAGGACTCCACTCAGAGGACTAACATCACTGGCCATATTTAATTAACTAAACCACACAACTGACTGCACCAGGATACCACGCTTCGGGGATACACTGGATGTGTCCCAAATCGTACCCTATTGCCTATATAGTGCACTACTTTTGACCAGACAGTAATTCACACCATAGTGATTAGGTTATCATTTTTTTGTACAATACATCCTCATAAACACCAAGCAACATACTAATATATGTACAAAGTTGTCATCAAGGCAAAGGGTGGCTATTTGAAGAATCTCAAATATAAAATATATTTTGATTTGTTTAACACTTTTTTGGTTACTACATGATTCCATATGTGTTATTTCATAGTTTGTCTTCACTATTATTCTACAATGTAGAAAATAGTAAAAATAAAGAAAAACCCTTGAATGAGTAGGTGTTCTAAAACTTTTAATGTTTATATATCTGCGTCATATAGCTATATGAGTTACCACGGAGAGGTAAACATCGATCTCATGTGATCCCAATTGAAACAAAAGCAGAGATTACATTGACACAGTACTGACACCTCCCCCATATTGAGTGGACCACGATTCCCTTCTGACAGAACTGAACGTACTGTGCATCTAAAGAACTACTGGGAGGCTGTCTTGGTGAGAGGCTGTGTTGGTGAGGGCCTGTGTGGCGAGGGGCTGTCTTGGTGAGGGGCTGTGTTGGTGAGGGCCTGTGTGGCGAGGGGCTGTGTTGGCGAGGGGCTGTGTTGGCGAGGGGCTGTGTTGGCGAGGGGGCTGTGTTGGTGAGGGGCTGTGTTGGCGAGGGCCTGTGTGGCGAGGGGGCTGTGTTGGCGAGGGGTCTGTGTGGGTCGATGGATGGTGGAAACAGGAAATAAAATATTAATTTTGTCTAGTCTGTAATACAGAGCTTTGACAATAAATGAGGGCTTTAGCTTTATGTTCTGTAAAACAAAAGCAATTAATGTGTTTAATGGGAGTTTAATGGCATAGACATGAAAATATGAAAAGTCTCCAGATTTAACTGGCTTTTAGAGTAGTTAGATATTCTCATTGATTTAGGGGGTGATATAGTCACAAAATTCAGTTTCATAACAAAATAACTGAATACATGAAATATGTATTTATTTTATAGAGATGTAAAGAGATCGCAATGTCGTATCTGTCCCATTATAGCGTCTGAGAGCATACGGGCAGTGCCATTGAGGCTATCTCCATTTTGAAGTAGTCCATGTTCTTCTTCTATTACTACTTGGAGTTGGTAAACAAACTGTAAGGGTGTGCAGTATATTGCCATCTAGAGAGTGTTGTTGGAACAGGTATAAAGCCATAGTTGGCTATTTACTACCACCTGCAGTTATGGAATGTTTGCTCAGGAGTATAATTCATTGGCTGACCCTCCTGATAACCAGGATGGGATTATGTGATCCTTCCTTAAACCATAGGAAGTCCCACCCAGTTGACTACTTCAAAATCGTCAAACTGGCTTTTGGGCACTAGAGTACTCTATACATCTCTATGATTTATTGATAGCCCTCGTTCTATGAACATTTAAATATATAACTGATATTCCTACAGAGTGAATAAAGGCCATCTCCAGAGAGAGAAAATTTGCTTTTATACCAACTAAATGGAATTTGACTTTTCTTTTCTACCTCACCTTCAAATATTTCAGCACACCCAAGGAGTGAGAATAAATAAAGAGGAGAAGAGAGAGTGTGCTTTTTCACAAGTAGACCAGATGCAATTTACTTCTATAAACTGTTTTTGGCTATCTGAGTCAGTCTCCATCTTTATTCTGCATTCCCTATGAATAAATAAAATGGTATGAGGACTGCATCAATAAGCTGATACTGGCAGGCTGGCGATATGACCACTAGATGGCAGTCCATCTCTTATAAATTGAAGGAGTGTGTGTGGCAGGGTTTCCCAAACTCGGTCCTCGGGACCCCAAGGGGTGCACGTTTTGGTTTTTACACTAACACTACACAGCTGATTTAAATAATCAACTAGTCATCAAGCTTAATGCAGACAGTATTAAGTAAAAACCAAAATGTGCACCCCTTGTGTCCCGAGGACTGAGTTTGGGAAATACTGCAGTACTGTATGTACATTCTACTGGTGAGTGTGAGTGTAAGAGAGTGAGACAGAGAGAAAGACTGCATATTCAACCATCTAAACCTAACATACTGTACCAGACATTGTATATTAATGTATACACACATGCACGCACATAAAGACATGTACGAGCACACACACAAACAAATAGTCAATTTAAAAAAAGTATAGATTATGCAAATGGTATTCATAGTTAATACTCATGCAGAAAAAGAAACAAGGCCACACATTAAACTGTTCTGCCTCTTGCCCTGTTAATATGCCATGGGAATTGGAGTATCTGGACCAGCAAGTGATAATACAAATTGGTTAATATGCTTTATGGCAAAAATATCTTCATGCATTTAAGGTAAAATGCAGAGATACATAAAGATCCTCAGAATGTAAAGAAGAGCACATCATCTCAGCTCTCCATAGTGCCACAAACACTGGGGATCCTCAGAATGTAAAGAAGAGCACATCATCTCAGCTCTCCATAGTGCCACAAACACTGGGGATCCTCAGAATGTAAAGAAGAGCACATCATCTCAGCTCTCCATAGTGCCAGAAACACTGGGGATCCTCAGAATGTAAAGTAGAGCACATCATCTCAGCTCTCCATAGTGCCAGAAACACTGGGGAGGAAGTTTGTATTCTCTAGTGTATGCATAGAAAGTGGAGGATGAGAAACACTGACTGACAGGTACAGTATGTGCAGGTTGTCAATGAGGGAATATTGAGAAGAGATAAATAGAGAGAGAGAGAGAGACTGTGATCGAGAGAGAGAGAGGGAGAGAGACTGTGATCGAGAGAGAGAGAGGGAGAGAGACTGTGATAGAGAGAGAGAGAGAGAGAGGGGGGGGGGCTGTGATCGAGAGAAAGACAGAGAGAACTAAGATTATGTTCACAATAGGAGATATTCCCATTCAAATCAAAAACGTACAAACTAACATGGCAAACATCCTAGAAGCATCAGGTTGTTGAAATAGATGAAAATACCCCTCGGGAAATTAACACTTTCTGTCTTCTCTAACATCCACCACCGACAAATGTGAGGTGTGATTATTACATGGTCCTCTGATTAGGATTGAGAAGTGTTCACCATGAAGACAGACGTATGTTTATTTACTCATTTCCTTTCATTTGCCACTTTTATGAACACAATTACATGTTGCACTACAAAAACCAGAAAATGTACCATTATATATGAGCTGGGTGTTAAATGGATAGCTGGCAGTATTCCCTGTTGAGAAAATAAATACAGTGCAAATCGCAGGTTGACGTTTATCGTCATGAAACTTGATCTGGAGGCAGAGCTGACTGATTTCCACTTGATGGGCCGGCTGCAAACTCAAAATTGGCTAAACTGTAAAAATTCAATATATATTTCGTTTTTTAGCTTTTTGGTCTTAATTTAAGGTTAGGTTTAGGCATTAGGGTTAGCAGTGTGGTTAAGGTTAGGGTTAAGGTTAGGGTTAAAATCAGATTTTATGGCTTTGTGGCTGTGCTAGCTAGAGACCACTCTGCAGAGCTGCCTCCAAAACAACATTCATGATGTAAAACGCTGACCTGCATACAAATCACTGTAGACTTAATTTGCCAGCCTACAGTCTGACTTATGGTGGTAATAATGTCCAGGATATTTGATAAAGAATATATCATAACAGTCATCAAGAGAGTACTGTTACTGTTCAGAGTTTCTGTATTTTACTAGCTAATCTCATTGTGCGGTCTTTTCAGGTAAAAAAAACAAAAACAGGACTACCCTATCAAAGAGCCTGGGCTTGTCTCTCTGCTTCTGAACTAATATGTACATTCTGTTTAATGCATCATGCCATCTATAATCCATCGCTCTTCAAAGCACAGAGCGGTCCTTTAAGCCAATGACAGAATATTTAGAATACCTCCAGAGTACGCGTGCCTGCTGTTGCACCGACATGCAGGGATGGCCACAGAACCTGACAAACAGGGCAAAACTTAATTGGGAAAAGTGAAAGTGTTTCAGGATTGCTGGGTATCGAGGCTTTCTGAATTTCAAACGACATTTCAGGTATCACTTGTTTGTATTCATATAGTGAAATGCATACCGTTGCCACCAAGCTTTTCACATAAAGGTCATGGAAAATAAGAAAAGTGTTACGGTTTGGACAGAATAATGTGTGAAAACATTGAAGATGAAACATGAAATTAAACAGAGAAGATCAAATGCTGCAGCAGTCCATCCAGCCTTGTCTGCTGCCTACTCTCTCTCCCTGTCCTGAGTCATACATCTCTCTCTCTCTCCAATTCTCTCTTCCACTCCCTCTCCCTGCAGCTGTCTGCAGGCAGATTACCAGTGGGAAACCAGCAGGTCTAACTAATGGATGTAAACAGCAGTACTGGGGATTAATCCAGCTGTAAACATGATTAAAAAGGAAGCTGTAATGTGCTAATGTTGGTTGTAAATAACACACACACTACCTGTCATCCAGGGACATGACTTTACTTTTAAACTCTGATCAACTAAAGTGCCTTCAAATTCAAAGCAGTATGTTCCAAATCTATTTTCTCATTGTGGGAAATAATTGGGCGGACAGAATATTTACAGATGATTATCACTACCTATGCTACAACAGTAAAAAAATAAAAAATAAACCTAGAATATCTGTGTGTATTGATAAAATGACACCTGGCATATCACTTGTCTGTCACCTCTGTTGGTGGTGTTCAGATGCCCTTGCCTCCAGATCAAAATCTGACGTGTCACCAGCTCTGAAGCCAAAGTCCCCCTCCTCCTCTGGCTGCTCTACAATGCTGCCAGGCCTCATAACCAACCTCTAAACTGTCTACTGGATGAAGAAAGACCAAGGTGACTAAACTACATGTCAAAATGTCAATATCCACTGGCTGTCAGACTGCTGAGGTCAGATGTATTAAAAGGGTTCATGCCCTCACTTGATTCAGCGCTGCGGTAATTAAACATTTTCGTTCCAATCTTTATTAAGGCAACGTGTCAATAACCCTTAGTGTCTTTAATGTCACTTACAAAGTCCACTTTTATGATAAATCAGCTGTTAATTATGGGTTTTCTAAATGAATAACAAAGGATGTCATCAACTGCTGTGTATAAAAGCTATCGTTCAGTCACAACACTGCTAGTAAATGAGTCTAATCATAGCCTGTACAGAAGGTCTGGCCGCAGAAACAACAAGGGGCAGAGAACTCCATGATCAAATTATTTTCCATGGCAACAGTCGCTACTGTCTGCATTTAAATAGGTTTTCATTTGATTTAAATGCTGTATTCTAGCTGCATCTCAATTACAGTACAGAGCTGTATTCTAGCTGCATCTCAATTACAGTACAGAGCTTTATTCTAGCTGCATCTCAATTACAGTACAGAGCCGTATTCTAGCTGCATCTCAATTACAGTACAGAGCCGTATTCTAGCTGTATCTCAGTTACAGTACAGAGCTGTATTCTAGCTGCATCTCAATTACAGTACAGAGCCGTATTCTAGCTGCATCTCAATTACAGTACAGAGCTTTATTCTAGCTGCATCTCAATTACAGTACAGAGCCGTATTCTAGCTGCATCTCAATTACAGTACAGAGCCGTATTCTAGCTGTATCTCAGTTACAGTACAGAGCTGTATTCTAGCTGCATCTCAATTACAGTACAGAGCCGTATTCTAGCTGCATCTCAATTACAGTACAGAGCTGTATTCTAGCTGCATCTCAATTACAGTACAGAGCTGTATACTAGCTGCATCTCAATTACAGTACAGAGCTGTATACTAGCTGCATCTCAATTACAGTACAGAGCTGTATACTAGCTGCATCTCAGTTACAGTACAGAGCTGTATTCTAGCAGGATCTCAATTACAGTACAGAGCTGTATTCTAGCTGCATCTCAATTACAGTACAGAGCTGTATACTAGCTGCATCTCAATTACAGTACAGAGCTGTATACTAGCTGCATCTCAATTACAGTACAGAGCTGTATTCTAGCAGCATCTAAATTACAGTACAGAGCTTTATTCTAGCTGCATCTCAATTACAGTACAGAGCTGTATTCTAGCTGCATCTCAATTACAGTACAGAGCCGTATTCTAGCTGTATCTCAGTTACAGTACAGAGCTGTATACTAGCAGCATCTCAATTACAGTACAGAGATGACAGAGTCTGCTCTCTGCACCATACTCCTGCTATACACATAGTGTCTGACTATGACCAACACTGAGGTGGAATGGATGCCCCCCTGATACACATATCTCTGTCCACAGCAAAATGAATATTTCAGCTTGCTCATCAGACCCTACGCTACTGCATTGGGCAACACTGCTGGTTCTAGATATCAGTAGAGACTGATTCAGGCCTGGGATAAGGGCTGAATTAGACAGCCCTGCCCTTTGACAAGGTTGGTCAAATATATATTACAGTACCTGTTACATTACTGTATTCAACAAAAGTGAAATCTAAGCAATCTTAAAAAACAATACCTATGCTTTTGAAGACTGCAGATGTCCTTGTCCCCTGTTCCCTAGTCATTCTCCATTCTTCGGCTCCAGTGTGGAGAATGGTGGCGGTGCTGTGAGGCCCTGTGGGTGTGTGTCCCTCGACACGGCTATTTAATCACTGGTGTCTATCACCTCATAAACCCTTCCTCCTGGGCCTGGGTATCCTCATAAACAGCACAGCTTCTCAACCACGACACACCATCTGTCCCCAAACCCACTCTGCATATTAAAAATCTAGAACAAAAATAATATTGTCCCCCCCCAAAAATACACATAATGAGTAAATGACCTCTGTGATTGTGTTTTGAATAAGACGTTCGACAATAAGACATTGTGTGTGTGTGTGTGTGTGTGTGTGTGTGTGTGTGTGTGTGTGTGTGTGTGTGTGTGTGTGTGTGTGTGTGCCTTGAAGGAGAACTGCTGTATCTGACAGACGACAGGGTTCACCGCTTAGAGCAGGCAGTGGATGTGTGGGCTCATTTCACCCTAATCAATAACAATCAACAGAGGGCAAATACAAACATGTTTCCCCTCTCTGACCCCTAAAATAGAACAAACAGCTGTTTATGCTTCCAGGTTAAGCACAGACAGGATGGATACACCTGAACAGTTCTTCCTTCCGACTCGGGTCAGGAAATGACACGGTCACTCTTTACAGTAACTTCAAAAGGGTTGTTTGTATCATAAAACTATAGCCTACTGCAGTACACTCACTTGCAAGAAACAAAATTAAACTTCCAAAACACAAAAAGCCTGATGCCATTGGCAAACGGCCATCCATTATTGTAAAGACTAAAGAGAATATCTTGGTGAGTAATATCATAGCTGTATTTCGGGAAACAATAGGGAGAAAGTTAGCTGTCAACCGCAGCATTCTGAACTTGTCGCATTGTATCAGCAGTACTCTGAAAATGGATTTGAATAAAGCGCTTCAATCAATGCCAAACTGTGGCGAATTTGTGGTACTCTGGTATACTGTATTTCAATGGCTACAAGATAAAAGCATTTGGAAGCCATTGACTATTTATCCATGCTGCAACAGGTGGAGGCCTATCATCCTGCAGCTCCAGCCCTCTAGCTTCTGCCACACCCCCACATTTCAGTCTCAGCAGCCCAAGTCCTACCGCCGGCTCCAGCCATAACCCCAGCTGCCCTATGTCCGAGTAGCCCCAGCCCTATGCAGCCTCAGCCCTATGCAGCCCCAGCCACCCAGCCTCAGTTCCCTAGAGTCCTGATTACGTCTCTGCATTAAATCTGCCCCGAGCGGAAGGCTATGATTTAACACAGAGATCCCAGCATGGCGGTGGTGTGTCCTGCCTGTGTATCATTCCAATGCCCAAGACTGATGGCACCATACGTCTGTGACAGCCCTGTCTTTGTTATTACAATGCTTCCCGGCAGCAGCACATACTTGACGTGAGGCGAGAGTCTTATTGTCATTCAAATAGCCCTATTATTTTCAGGTTGATTTGATTTAACTTTGGAACAGTGGGAGAAATGAAGCAGGATCTTTCTCAGTGTTACAGTTGAGAAGATAAAACGGAGACAAGCAAGGCTACAGAACAATGGAAATGAAAACGTGTTACCACTCACAAGGTCTCCACATACTGTATATCAACTGTTGGGAATGTGCAAGCCTTCCGTTTAGTCAAAGGGATAGCACCCGTAGAGCGATGATGAAACAACAACTCATATCTACAAAATAACGGTGAGCGACTTTGACCATGATCCAGTGCCTCTTCAATTACAGTACAATAAATAAACAGTACAGTTATGACTGGTGTCATGTGTTATTTATGGTGACAATAAACTGCTGTTTTGATTCCATTTCCAAATATATATTGAATTGTAGCGTTTATTTCTAAAATACCTTGAGATGTCGTTTTTACTCTCTCTACTATTCAACACGTCAGTATACTTGCATGAAATAAATCCTTTAAACATCATTTCATGTTGCTGTGTTTCCATCTTGTTACTTCTCTAGATCCTGAAATAGCTGTGATAGTGCTGTTTCAGGGGACACATAATTACCTGTTAATGGGTTCTCTCTCAGAGAGATCATTTGCTCAAGTTCCATCAAAGACAAATCAGTCTTCTCTCTCTGAGGGATAATTTGTTCAAGTGCCATCACAGACAAATCAGGCTGCTTCTTTCTCATCTCTAAACCTTCACGGATAGATAATAACGCTGAGAGGACAGGACAAGACCAAATATATACTGCTTGAAGAAACCAATGCTTTACAAGGAAGAGTAAGTGTGTTAAAGTGTACCATGTTCAACTAATGAAAGAAATACAGTATGTTTATGCTCTGAAAATATAGCACCAAACCTGCTGTATTAACATACAGTATGTCACTGTCCACTCTATGTGTACAGTACCCACGTTGTTCCTCCCTCTTGCTTGCAGGTTCCAATGGGAGTGTATTAAAAGGAGGTGAACAGGATCCAACAACCAAGTGACTTCTTTCAATTAGTTGCTGTTATCGCAGCTATTTTACCCACAGTCAAATTGACCCAGTATTCAGAGTAGCCCCATTTTACATATCTTGCTGAATACCCCGGGCTCAGTCCCTCAGCGACTAGGCAGTTAGGCAATACACTTTATCATGGTGCACTCCATTTATCAAACAGGGATCCCTTGGGGGAGGCAAAATGACAGAATATTGATGAAATGGTTGTAAGTTTGTGGTAGAGATTTGCCCTAGGCTAGGACTGGAGAAGTAGTTAAGCGAGAGGAGATGATTAAAGGGAAACTCAGAGCAATCACGGGCCGTCCCTCCCCCGGCTGGGCCGTCCCTCCCCCGGCAACACCATTAGTTAAGATGAAGGAATGATCCATAGACAGAGATCCGGCTAACAGGAGACCAGCAGGAACTTGATGTGAAGACGCCAGAAATGATTCATGCCAAATCCCTGGATGATTATAGCACTGTTCCGCCAAGTATGACATTAAATATCTGCGTACTAATAGCCATATTTATTTTTGAAATTACATGCAGTTAGTTTCAAGCTATGTGCAGAGGTTATTGGTACTGCCCTATTCAGGGGCTCCCGAGTGGCACAGCGGTCTAAGGCTCTGCATCGCAGTGCTAGAGGCGTCACTACAGACCCTAGTTCGATTCCAGGTTGTATCACAACCGGCCGTGATTGGGAGTCCCATAGGGCTGCGCACAATTGACCCAGAGTTGTCCGGGTCAGTGTTTGGCTGGGGTAGGCCAACTGGTGTTTGTGGTAGGTAGGTAGGTGGGTGGGTGGTTGTGGTTGTGGTTGTGGTAGGTGGTTTGTGGTGGTGGTGGTGGTGGTGTGTGTATGTGCGTCTGGCGATGGGAGGGAATGTGTTATTTGGTAACTCTCCTATGAGAACATAACTGTTCACATCTCCAAGCAGACTGGCATCCTGACATGGTTGTGAAGCTCTGGCTGTTCAACTGTTCACATCTCCAAGCAGACTGGCATCCTGACATGGTTGTGGAGCCCTGGCTCCACACACAAACATGGTGATAGAACCACGGCGATAAAACCACACTGATAGAACCATGGCGATAAAACCACACTGATAGAACCACGGCGATAAAACCACCCTGATAGAACCATGGCGATAAAACCACACTGATAGTACCACGCTGATAAATCCATAATGATAGAACCATGCTGACTGAAACATTTGCTAACTAGTCACCTGTTTGTTCATCCTCATTTCCCTGGAAACGGCCTGGCAAATTATTTAGCATACAAGTGGCTCTAGTGGCCTTGAAGAAAACACTAAACCACTAGTGTCAAACCCATTGTGATTCGCAATATCCTGAATGTAGTCTCGGGTGGTTATCCAAGATTGCTGGTATTTGTCAGGCTACCATTTTTCAACCATTACATTTGTATGCTTGAGTACCGCCCTCCGTTCAGAGATTCCTAAATACACTGTCAAATAATAGGACTATCCATTTTTACACTGTTTATTTTCATGTGGTTTCGGGAAAACTAACAATTATGTTAGAATCTGTGGAATCTACATAATAGCATGGCTTAGGCTAGAATGGACAAATACAACCACTGGATATGTGGACTGGCCAACTTAGTTCCACTAAGCCGTATCCAAAACAAGAATGTTTCAGTGTCTTTAAGTGATTCTGGACTGAAGATGGTTTATGTATGGGTCAAGTCTTTGGAGAAGGAGAGGATGAAGGCTTCCTGGCAGTGGTATAACCCAGGCCACCACACTGGCATTTCACATGTGTTCCAATGCGTATTGGCTGCAAATAACACAGGATATGTATAGTTGTTTCAAATGAATGAGAGACTTAATTCTATGAGTTCCAATTCTACAAGAGACCTAAATCTACTATGCTCCAGAGAGAAATTGGTAAATATAAGTAATAAAATATTACAGGTAGCATATAAAACACTAAGAAGGAGCAAAACTTCAGCTCAGAGGGCAGAATATAAGATTCAGCTGCATCAGACTGTTGTTGTGTTCCAAGATGATGCTCATCTAGCTAATGAAGATAGACTGTAGTGTGGTATCTATGACACTGATCTGAAGCTATCCAATTTCCTTTACTGCACATGAGGCGCCACATCCATGCACAGCTAGAGGACTTTAGTCTCCCAAAAAGCAATCAATGAGTCAGGCACAATTAATTTACATCCACATAAATGAACTGGGGATGGCGAGCACACAGATTTGCAAGAACATGGAAATGGACATCACCCTATCGAGTTATAGAAATCTGAAGCCAAGAGTATAATTGCACAGAAATAATTTAACAGGGTTTATCAACCTGTTGCGACATCCACATTCAGTTGTGCACCAAATTATGCAGAGACTGGAGCAATATCTAAATCAAAAATGTTTTACGTGCATACATTTCTAACTAAATGGTTGTAAATAGCAACAAAACATTATTTTATAATTCAATCATATAACTTTTTTGCTTCCTGCTTTTTCCTGTGATTGAAAAATTATCTTGGAATACATTTCCCACCAAATCCTGATAAATCAAGTAAACAGGTTGCGTATCCATGCAGTAAACAGGCTGCGTATTCATGCAGTAAACAGGCTGCGTATCTATGCAGTAAACAGGCTGCGTATTCATGCAGTAAACAGGCTGCGTATTCATGCAGTAAACAGTTTGCGTATCTATGCAGTAAACAGGCTGCGTATTCATGCAATAAACAGGTTGTGTATCCATGCAGTCCAGACAAGAACGCGGCAGGAGAAGACACTGAATAAAACTAGACCTTAACTTATACTAAATGGTACAATAAAGGCCTGCCCTATCATCAAATATCAGCCATTAAAGGTCCTCTCAGCCTGACACTCTGTAGTGTCTTCATCTCCCTTTGGACGTTCAAAATATCCATTCCTCTCTCAGGACTGTGACGGCGGATGGTGACAGGATGTCAGGCAATTAAGCAGTCATTACTCATGGAGCTGGAGCCTGGAGGTATGTTGGCTCCTCAGGGCTCCCACGTAAACACCGCAACGCAGCCAGACGACGACACACAGACAGAGACACTTCCTAAGTCCCAGCCATCCCAGGCTCGGCTCCCATCTCTTGGTTAGCTAATTCAGCGATGAAGTCAGACACTAACTCTGAATCAAAGGACACCTTAGCTTTTCATACATGCGATATCACCGGGAGTGTAAATGATAATGATATTAGAGAAGTTAAAGGAGGACGGTGAGTGGTGTAAGGAAGTGAAAGAGGAGGAAATGAAAGAGGCCTCCCACAGTGAACCCAGACAGCTCTGATGATGAATAAACAGACAGGAGCAGTGATAACTGCTGCATTTGTGGGAGACTGCAGCTACAGTAGGAGAGGCCACAGGATCCTGGTTAATAACTGGCTGCTACCTGGCAGCTGGAGGTGGGCTGCTACCTGGCAGCTGGAGGTGGGCTGCAACCTGGCAGCTGGAGGTGGGCTGCTACCTGGCAGCTGGAGGTGGGCTGGTACCTGGCAGCTGGAGGTGGGCTGCTACCTGGCAGCTGGAGGTAGGCTGCTTCTGGATGAGCAGACACCCCCACAACCCCAAGCCTAATCCAAACTGCAGCAACCTACAGTATTGCCTCCTCTATCACATTTATCATGCCCACTTCTGGATTCATATTTTTGTTGTCTGGTCATTAATTGTTAAAGCTAACCCTTTACTGAAGTGGGCTAAATATGGATAACACAGAGTGTTTCTTGGTAGTCTTAAACAAATCTACTTTGAAACAAAAGTATACACCTCACACACATGGTTATGGGCTTAAAAAAGAAGACACCTGTACCATGTCAGATATAGAGTTGAAATGTATTACATTTTGACTTTGCAGCCCAAGATTATACTTTATATACATCACAGAAGACTGAACTATAACAAAACTGTTTGACAGAGAGACACCGGATTTTCGGCATATTCTTTTTTTGTAATGTTCATACATTTTGAAATTATGAAAAAATATGAATAACATTCCACCGATGAGGCCACTAGGTAATTTGACTACAGGAAAGGGCTACAGAATGATGAAGTTACAGTACCATGTGTCTGCACTATATCCTTAAGCATTTTTACACTGCTTTAATACCCCCTATAACTCATACATCAATGAAAATACATTCTGACATACAAAATGCATATTCTATTCAGAAATAGATTTTTCAGCAGAAATTCATTTCTCTGTGGGCAGTGTGATTATTTTAAGACAATGTCCAGCTTCACATTTCATGCTAATGACGGGCTTTGCATAAAGAAAAGCATACCAGTGTGTCTGTTTAACATTCTGGCTCTCGCCAACACCACAACAGCTCCTTGCATTATTATTGCATGAACTCTATGGCATCATGAAACTGAGAGGACGGCTGACTGTGGAAAGCTACAGTACTGTAGTAACTCAAACTTTTTATGGAGCCAGGAAGTTCTATGAACCAACCAGCACAGCAGAGAACTTGACATGCCATGACTACAGTGCACATGGATGCTCATAACGGATACCCTCATCAGGTGTCCTTGTCTAGCCGTCACATGTCCATAATCAGCCTCTGTCACTCACCTCAACATCTAAAGGGAATCTCCAAGCTGGCTAATTGCCCAGTTATTCATGAGGCAGTCTGGAGGCCTCATTTCACTCTGTCTGCCATTTGAGCAGCCACCCAGATGACGATGATGACGACTGCCACCGGCGCCACCCCCGGTGGTACACCTGACAACTATCTACAGCACCGGGCCTGGTGGTACACCTGATTATTATCTACAGCACCGGTCCTGGTGGTACACCTGACTACTATCTACAGCACCGGTCCTGGTGATACACCTGACTACTATCTACAGCACCGGTCCTGGTGGTACACCTGACAACTATCTACAGCACCGGTCCTGGTGGTACACCTGACAACTATCTACAGCACCGGTCCTGGTGGTACACCTGACAACTATCTACAGCACCGGTCCTGGTGATACACCTGACTACTATCTACAGCACCGGTCCTGGTGATACACCTGACTACTATCTACAGCACCGGTCCTGGTGGTACACCTGATTACCGTCTACAGCACCGGTCCTGGTGGTACACCTGATTACCATCTACAGTACCGGTCCTGGTGGTACACCTGACTTCTAATACAATGTTTAACAGCCAATGTTGTTACAGAACACCATAAAACACAGAGGCCATGACTAAGGTCTCAACAGCTCCAAAAACACAATGCTTTGTAATCAAACACAGACCACTCTGCAGTAACATAAAAAATGTTATTTAAAAGAGTACTCTTATGGGAGTAGCTTCTGAGACAGTGGCTGAGATGGAATATATATATATATAAGGTATACCGTTGGAGCGTTGGATGTCACTGTGCTTGTTTACAACAGTAGTGGCCAGGCAATACACAACCCTATCTCGTCTGTACAGATGTCGGAACTTAATTTGATCCATTGCGTCGCAGGAGGAAAATAAGATTCCTGCAGCAGGAGAATCTCAATGAATATTTAAAATCACTATAGCAGCATGAGCAACTAGAAATTCACTGAACAACTATCCCAAAATGGAAATATCTGACATGAAGTAAACAAGTAACCAAATCGATCTCCTCAGTACATGTTAATGAAGTCGACACAGATCAGAATAATTATCCTACGGTATAGGGTCCTCCTCTCACATATTGCTTGGTCTGCTGCTCCATCGGTGTGGACATGACAGGTAAGCTTGTATGCATGACATCCCACAGGCTACAATTTTTTGAGATAACCTATTTTACTGACTTTTTAAGAATGATTTATAGCCAGTGGTGTTTCACTGTGAAGATAATGTATGTACATTTATTATTAAATGACACCAATATTCAAAATAAAATGTATTTTTATATTTTATATTTGTTGATAACTAATATTGAAAAGTGATGAACCAGGAACTTGTGGAGACATCAACACTTTGGAATAAATGCTAACATTTGTATCGTTTTTCCTATATCTGTGCATTAGTCCTTAAAACACAATCCATTGTACAAATAAGTAATTCCCAAGTGAGGGACATGTCAAGGAGATTAACCTCCAACATTCATAAGTTTATTCAGTACATGAGGGCAAATTTAATCATGACAGCCACAGGCAGGATAGGAGTTTACAGGTTTTAGTTCCAGCCCTTCAATGCAATCACCTGTGACAGAAATCAAGTCTGTATTCAAGAATGAGCTTCATAAGTTACAATGTCCTGACAAACCTGCATGATAAACAATAACATGGGTAAATCTATTTCTATCTAACATTGTGGTGTTAGATAGAACTATGGTGATTATCCTTGTGGCTGGGAGGTTCACAACAAGGTATTTACATCTGCAGGGTGTCGGGGTGGGATGTCCTTCAACCTGGAACATGCAGAGATAAGGGGGAGAAATGAACCACACTGCTCAAACTTCTATGCTGGTTCAAGTTGCTGAAGCCACAACTACCTTTATTAATGTGCAATCATTTTTATTACAGTTTTGCATATTTTTAGGCTCGGTCAAGTTGTTTACAATAAGTGTAGAATAACTTAGGCTCTAATTTGGATTAGTAACACAATAGGGGAATGAAAAGTGGCAAGAGAAAGTTAGCTAACGTTACATAAGCAACGTTAAACAGACACTGCTTACAGCTAGCTAGCAAAACATGCTCATCCTCAGAATGCATTAATTACCTGGCTAGCAAGCCTTGATTGAACAGAGCACAGCTGGCAAAATGTCCTATGTTATTCATCAGATGTTGTTAAAATGTCTTACCTCCAAAACGAGTTGGGCAGGACCGTTTTCTCCTGCCAAGCCAATGCAATGGAGTGAAACGTGATCAGGTTCCCAACTTTAGTCCATCCTCGGCGAAGGATACATGGGATTGGCCAATTTTGACGTCCCGCTGAGAAATTGTGCCTCAAAAGGCAGCATCCTTATTATCGCCAGCTGATGTCTCGTTAAACTTAAACCATCAATACATGCTAAATCCATCCGCACCGCTAATGTCAATTACAACCATTACTGGTCACCTCATTACCGCTCCCTAAAATATTATGTCGGTGTCCTGCTTGCAACCAAAGTCTTTCAAGATATGTTCGCCCTCTGGTTGGTATTGTCATCGCAACGACATAGTAATTTTGAACAGACTAAGGGCGATTTATCTATACTAAACAAAAATATAAATATAATAAACACTTTCAACGATTTTATTCAAAAGTGTCTGGTATGGTCATTTCTTATCAATATCAGGGGTAAAATAACCCTGGAATGTCCATATTTGAAACTACATCAAGTCAATCAGGGGGTTGAGTTATTTGTGCCAGAAGAGCGTGGGCCAGAATCAAACCCACGCTGACGAGGTAGGCCTATATGTGCGTCCTAACCACTAGACCACCCCAGGCCAAGAATGAACTCAATTTTGACAGTTCATCTGTAACCTTTGGATACACTAGACACGTGTATGTCGTAGCCTAGTGGAGACCAATATCTAGCTTGTTTTATTCAGCTATATAAAACAACGGGTGTTGATGTGTAGGGCTGCGTTTAATTTTAAAAACATTTTTGACATTTATTTGAATGTTGCGGTAATAGGACCTAGGTCTATAGCGTTTGAGCGAGTGAGAGAAAACATTATTTTGATAGCAAGCCCTGATCCCAATGACTCGACTGCCCCCGCATGGAAAGAGAACTGCTCATTGTCAGCCACTCAAGGCTCATTTGAATTTCAAGATGAATCAGGAAATTTCTCAGCGACAAAAGAGTGATAAAGTTAAGATCCGATATCTGTAATTCTTATTTTTCAGTGACAATACATTAGAGAGTAGGGCATAGGAGACAATAAAATACAATAGAGTCCCAGACAAAATTATAAAAGTTAACAGTAGAATTCATAAAGCTTACACTGTGTTGCATCGCACTCCAGACAATCCTCTGGTAAGCAGCATAGAATAAGAAAGAGAAGCACTTTAATTAAATAGAGCAGGAAGAGGGAGGTACACACACAGAAATGACATCCAAATGCATTAATCCGAAGACATCAGAGTCCTTCAAAAAGAGTTAAGAGGAAGAACAAAGTTAAGGGAAATAATAATTACTATTCATTACTTAAATAGATGGAAGAAAATGTCTATTTTCTTATAATGGTATTCTGGCTTTAGCATGAAGTCATGCAGAACATCATTTTCTCAATCCAGTTATTATTTTCCTGTGTTACAAAATAGAGTTGACTTTCAATTGAGTCCATAATTGAAATACCGAATGAAAGGAAGGTCTGTGCGTAAGTTGAATATTGTTCAACTTGCAGCTACAAATGTTATTCATCAAACAGACACATATTGAATAGATACCTTTGAATCTATTGAAAATGTGTTTAAGAGCTTGAGGATTATTGAGAAAAACACATTTAACGTCAAGGTTTTTGTTCTCCTACAAAAACAGCACTGCATGATAGAGACAGACTTTTCAAATCGGTCAATTTGACAAGCCTTAACTCCTGGCCTTCACATTATCCTCTGCATGCAGACAATTTGACTGCAGATACATTTCTCTCACCTGAATTGGACTGTCAGCTTTATATTGAGCTCGACCCTTACCAAAACGCCAAGTTAGATGTCACTGTGATAAAAATCGGAACACGATTCAATGATTCAAAACAAAGCTAATCTGATCGAAAGTAAAGGTTTACTTTGTACAGCAAACACCTGACTCTGTCAATCTCACAAATTCTATGAATCTTTTCTTTCTTATTTGTGAGGTACACAAAGACAGGAAAAGCATGGGTTGCTGCACACTTCTCTTTGCACAGATCGATAGAGTGAGAGAGAGAGGGGCCTGAACGGAGGGCGTTTTAATCAACAGTGTCAAGACAGAAAGACAAATGATGTTTATTCTGAGGCAGTAGCTCTGTGGGCTGTGTGTCTCTGCCTCTCCTTACCAGTCTGTCCAGGCTGGTGCCAGCTGCAGTGGTGGGCCGCTCCTCTGGGCTGTAGGGCCTGAAACGGGCATTGAACACATCCGAAACGCCCCGGGTAGACCTGCCACCCATTCCTGAGGGCTTTGGCTGGCCGCAGCCTTGAAAAACCTGCAATTACACAGAGAAGGACATCCAACTGTTGGACTGCGAGAGAAGCTAGAATTACCTGGGATGTGGAAAAGATGGAAAACAAGATGTTTTGATAAGGCCTTACGGATCTTAAGGCCTTGTGGATCCAATGGCCTTGTGGATCCAATGGCCTTGTGCATCCTAAGGCCTTGTGGATCACCAACATGACAGTGCTCAAAGTCACATTTATCTAACCAGAGCTGATAGGTTTTTCAAATGGTGCATAACCAGCCTTGTAAAATATCATGGAGTTCACTTTATAAAGGATTATGGGCAATTCACCACATATACTGTACTTTAAAGATAAACAAATCTGTATCATGAGAAAGCTACTGGAGTATTTTTCTTGAACGAGAGCAAGCATTCAACATGTAGCCTTGGACGAGAGCAAGCATTCAACATGCAGCCTTGAACGAGAGCAAGCATTCAACATGCAGCCTTGAACGAGAGCAAGCATTCAACATGCAGCCTTGAACGAGAGCAAGCATTCAACATGTAGCCTTGAACGAGAGCAAGCATTCAACATGTAGCCTTGAACGAGAGCAAGCATTCAACATGTAGCCTTGAACGAGAGCAAGCATTCAACATGCAGCCTTGAACGAGAGCAAGCATTCAACATGTAGCGTTGAACGAGAGCAAGCATTCAACATGTAGCGTTGAATGAGAGCAAGCATTCAACATGTAGCCTTGAACGAGAGCAAGCATTCAACATGTAGCCTTGAACGAGAGCAAGTATTCAAGACTGTGTAGGCTGAAAAATCTCCTCACAACCACTTCAGTTTATTCTTGCAATGACTACAATTTTGTGGGCAAAGTAAAATGCCGTAAAAGACAGGAAACACGTTAACTTCTGTTAGTTGAACTAAGATTATCTAACCAATGGGAAACATGTAATTCAAATACAAAGACCTAAAATTGGATATAATGAGAATGGTTTGCAATATTCACCTAAATCACGATTCAGTTGGTTTTCAAATATAAACTGTACCTGACAGAATACAGCTGTGCCCTACTGTCCTTACAGACTTAATGTGGGAGTACAGGACAAGAAACGCCATACACTTCTCATTTGTGTTTTATTGGACTCTAGACACTTTATTTGCTTCCGGGAATCAGTTTGATTAATTTGGTTGACATACCTTGTAGGAGAGCTGGACGCTGTTATCTTGCATATTCATGATGGCCTCTGAAATCTTCACATCAATGGGCTCCATGACAGACTCAATGTTGAAGGGTCCCTCCAGCCTCTGTGCCACCAGCAACATGGCATCTGTCACGAAATAAAGAAAAGAGAAATTTAGCCACAATGTCTTCCAAAAGCTTTGCTTGAGTTTGAGGATGTATGGGTGTCCAGAGAAAGCAGAGTATCCCCATTTGCATTCAATGCTTTACCATGCTATCAATATGTAAATTCATGTATCTCTTCAGCAAAATGTACAGTGCCGTCAGAAAATATTCATACCCCTTAACGTATTCCACATTTTGTTAAATATATTGTTTGTTCTCACTCACCTACAGAATACCCCATAATGACAAAGTGAAAACATGTTTTTCAAAATGTTTGCAAATGTATTTATAATGAAATACAGAAATATCTAATTTCCATGCCAAGAGTGTGCAAAGAATTTGAAGAATCTAAAATCAAAAATATATTTTGATTTGTTTAACACTTTTTTTGTTAGTACATGATTCCATACGTGTTATTTCATAGTTTTGATGTCTTCACTATTATTCTACAATGTGGAACATAGTAAAAATTAAGAAACACCTTTAGCAGTGAAACATGTTCGAATCACCTTTAGCAGTGATTACAGCAGTGAGTCTCTCTTGCTCTCTCTAAGAGCTTTACAATATTTGGATTGTACAATATTTGCACATTATTCTTAAAAAAATTATTCAAGCTCTGTCAAGTTGGTTGTTGATCATTGCTAAACAGCTATTTTCAGGTCTTGCCATAGATTGTCAAGCAAATTTAAGTCAAAACTGTAACTAGGCCACTCAGGAACGTTCAATGTTGTCTTGGTAAGCAACTCCAGTGTATATTTGGCTTTGTGTTTTAGGTTATTGTCCTGCTGAAAGATGAATTTTCTTCCCAGTGTCTGTTGGAAAGCAGACTGAACCAGGTTTTCTTCTAGGATATTTACTTTTTTTCCTAAAAAGACGACCTAGTCTTTGCCAATGACAAGCATACCCATAACATGATACAGCCATCACCATGCTTGAAAATATGAAGAGTGGTACTCAGTGATGTGTTTGCCCCAAACATAACGCTTTGTATTCAGAACATAAAATGTTTCTTTAGTGCCTTATTGCAAACAGGATGCAAGTTTTGGAATAGTTTTATTCTGTACAAACTTCCTTCTTTTCACTCTGTCATTTAGGTTAGTATTGTGGAGTAACTATGATGTTGTTTTCTTCTATCACAGCCATTAAAGGGATACCTCAGGATTTTGGCAATGAAGTACTTCCCAAGAGTCAGATGAACTTGTGGATACCAATTTTATGTCTCTGTGGTAGTTTCACGAGCCAATGCTAACTAACATTAGCACAATGACTGGAAGTCTTTGGGTATCCAAAGTGTACTAATAGACTTGCAGTCGTTGCACTAATGCTAGTTAGCAATTGAGCTAACTAGCGTGAGCTAATTAGCGCTAGTTAGCAACTTCCTTCAAACTGCAAGCAAAGACATAAAAATGCTATCCACAAGTTCATCTGACTCTGGGAGAGTAGATAAAGGGCCTCATTGCCAAAATCCCAAAGTATCCCTTTAAACTTTAACCGTTTTAAAATCCCCATTGGCCTCATGGTGTAATCCCTGAGCGGTTTCCTTCCTCTCCGGTAACTGAGTTAGACAAGGCGCCTGTATTTTTATGGTGACTGGGTGTATTGATACACCATCCAAAGTATAATTAATAACTTCATCATGCTCAAAGGGATATTCAATGTCTGCTTTTTGGATTTTTACCCATCTACCAATAGGTTCCCTTCTTTGCGAGACATTGGAAAACCTCCCTGGTCTTTGTGGTTGAATCTGTGTTTGAAATTCGCTGCTTGACTGAGGGACCTTACAAATAATTGTATGTGTGGGGTACATAGATTAGGTAGTCATTCAAAAATCTTGTTAAACACTACTTATTATGTGACTTGTTAAGCCAATGTTGAATACTTTCTGAAGGCAGTATACAGAATATGGTATATACACTGAAAAATATAAATGCAAAATAGAACAATTTAAAATATTTTACTGAGTTATGGTTCATATAAGGAAATCAATCAATTTAAATAAATAAATTAGGCACTAATCTATTGATTTCACGTGAATGGGAATACAGATATGCGTCTGCTGATCACATATACCTTAAAAAAAAGGTAGGGGTGTGAATCAGAAAACCAGTCAGTATCTGGTGTGACCACTATTTGCCTCATGCAAATGAAATAGAGTTGATTAATCTGTTGATTGTGGAATGTTGTCCCACTCCTCTTCAATGTCTGTGAGAAGTTTCTGGATATTGGTGGGAACTGGAACACGCTGTCATACACATCGATCCAGAACATCCAAAACTTGCTCAATGGGTGACATGTCTGGTGAATATGCAGGCCATGGAAGAACTGGAACATTTTTAGCTTCCAGGAATTGTGTACAGATCCTTGTGACATGGGTCCGTGGATTATCCTTCCGAAACATGACGTGATGGCAGCGGACGAATGGGCCTCAGGATCTCGTCAAAGTGTCTCTGTGCATTCAAATTTCCATTGATAAAATACAATTGTGTTCATTGTCCATAGCTTATCCTGCCCGTACCATAACCCCACTGCCACCATGGGACACTCTGTTCACAACGTTGACATGAGCAAACCACTCACCCACACAAAGCCATACACGAGGTCTGCGGATGTGAAGCCGTTTGGACGTACTGCCAAATACTTTAAAACAATGTTGGAGGCAGTGTATGGCAGAGACATGAACATTCAATACTCTGGCAACAGCTTTGGTAGACCTTCCTGCAGTCAGCATGCCAATTTCACACTCCCTCAAAACTTGAGACATCTGTGGCATTGTGTTGTCTGCCAAAACTGCACATATTGGAGTGGCCTTTTATTGTCCCCAGCACTAGGTGCACCTATGTAATGATCATGATGTTTAATCAGCTTCTTGATATGCTACACCTGTCAGGTGGATGGATTATCTTGGCAAAAGAGAAATGCTTTCTTACAGGTAAAAAAAATTGGGATCTTTTATTTCAGCTCATGAAACATGGGACCAAAATTTTACGTTGCATTAATATTTTTGTTCAGCATATTTATGCAACACGCAAAACACTTGGTATTTGTCAATATTCATCTGTCATACTTGACAATAGTGTCTCATCACAACAAATTGTTATGTGGGCTTGACACATTAAATGAATTACCGCATCTCATTGCAGCAACACATAATTATGTAGCATGAGTAAAATTCTGGGAGTAAAATTCAATTTCTATGTAGATTAACTCAATAGAGTCAATATAATTTAGGTACACAAAATAAAACGAACAGCGCTGATGAGTCATTGTTTTAATAGAATTTCTCAAAGCGAAGCACTTTGAGGTCTTATTTACATCCGCCCCGGGCACGGACACTATAAAGTCACTGAGGTCTTACTTACAGATGTGGCTAAAAGTTTTGAGAATGACACAAATATTAATTTTCACAAACTTTGCTGCTTCAGTGTCTTTAGAAATTTTGTCAGATGTTACTATGGAATACTGAAGTATAATTACAAGCATTTCATAAGTGTCAAAGGCTTTTATTGACAATTACATGAAGTTGATGCAAAGAGTCTATATTTGCAGTGTTGACCCTTCTTTTTCAAGACCTCTGCAATCCACCCTGGCATGCTGTCAATTAACCTCTGGGCCACATCCTGACTGATGGCAGCCCATTCTTGCATAATCAATGCTTTTATTTTGTCAGAATTTGTGGGGTTTTGTTTGTCCACCCGCCTCTTGAGGATTGACCACAAGTTCTCAATGGGATTAAGGTCTGGGGAGTTTCCTGGCCAGGGACCCAAAATATCGATGTTTTGTTCCCCGAGCCACTTAGTTATCACTTTTGCCTTATGGCAAGGTGCTCCATCATGCTGGAAAAGGCATTGTTCGTCACCAAACTGTTCCTGGATGTTTGGGAGAAGTTGCTCTCGGAGGATGTGAAGGTACCATTCTTTATTCATGGCTGTGTACTTAGGCACAATTGTGAGTGAGCCCACTCCCTTGGCTGAGAAGAATCCCCACACATGAATGGTCCCAGGATGCTTTACTGTTGGAATGACACAGGACTGATGGTAGCGCTCACCTTGTCTTCTCCGGACAAGCTTTTTTCCGGATGCCCCAAACAATCGGAAAGGGGATTCAGAGAAAATTACTTTAACCCAGTCAGCAGTCCAATCCCTGTACCTTTTGCAGAATATCAGTCTGTCCCTGATATTTTTCCTGGAGAGAAGTGGCGTCTTTGCTGCCCTTCTTGATACCAGGCCATCCTCCAAAAGTCTTCGCCTCACTGTGCGTGCAGATGCACTCACACCTGCCTGCTGCCATTCCTGAGCAAGCTCTGTACTGGTGGTGCCCCGATACCGCAGCTGAATCAACTTTTGAAGACGGTCCTGATGCTTGCTGGACTTTCTTGGGCGACCTGAAGCCTTCTACACAACAATTGAACCGCTCTCCTTGAAGTTCTTGATGATCCGATAAATGGTTGATTTAGGTGCAATCTTACTGGCAGCAATATCCTTGCCTGTGAAGCCCTTTTTGTGCAAAGCAATGATGTCGGCGCGTGTTTCCTTGCAGGTAACCATGGTTGACAGAGGAAGAACAATGATCCCAAGCACCACCCTCCTTTCGAAGCTTCCAGTTTGTTATTCAAACTCAATCAGCATGACAGAGGGATCTCCAGCCTTGTCCTCATCAACACTCACACCTGTGTTAACGAGAGAATCACTGACATGATGTCAGCTGGTCCTTTTGTGGCAAGGCTGAAATGCAGTGGAAATGTTTTTTGGGGGATTCAGTTCATTTGCATGGCAAAGAGGGACATTGCAATTCATCTGATCACTCTTCATAACATTCTGGAGCATGTGCAAATTGCCATCATACAAACTGAGGTAGCAGACTTTGTGAAAATTAATATTTGTTTCATTTTCAAAACTTTTGGCCACAACTGTACATCCGCCCAGAGCATGGACGCTATAAAATCACTTTGAGGTCATATTTTCATCCGCCGTGGGCACGGACACTATAAGGTCACTGAGGTCTTACTTACATCCGCCGTGGGCCCGGACACTATAAGGTCACTGAGGTCTTACTTACATCTGCCGTGGGCATGGATGCTATAAGGTCACTTAATATCACTGTGTGGACTGAAACCATATGGCATCGTCTGAAATGTATAACTTCATCACAACACTGCATTTACTTACAGCACTTCAATCACTGGTCTGGAAAAAAAATTACATCATGTGATCCATGAACCAAAGAGCTGACGAAGTCCACTTCAGGAGAAATACACATCTCATGCTCTCTCTTATTAATTGTCTACTGTATAAGAAAATATTCTGCCTGTCATTGTTGTCTACAATCACTTAGCGAACCAGAGATGCCCTTTTAAATTGGAAATTGTAATTAACTTGCTAGTTAAATAAAGGTTAAATAAATATGTAAAATATATATATATGTACAGTTGAAGTTGGAAGTTTACATACACTTAGGTTGGAGTCATTAAAACTCGTTTTTCAATCACTCCACAAATTTCTTGTTAACAAACTATAGTTTTGGCAAGTCGGTTAGGACATCTACTTGTGCATGACACAAGTCATTTTTCCAACAATCGTTAACAGACAGATTATTTCACTGATCATTCACTGTATCACAATTCCAGTGGGTCAGAAGTTTACATACACTAAGTTGACTGTGCCTTTAAACAGCTTGGAAAATTCCAGAAAATGATGTCATGGCTTCAGAAGCTTCTGATAGGCTAATTGACATCATTTGAGTCAATTGGAGGTGTACCTGTGGATGTATTTCAAGGCCTACCTTCAAACTCAGTGCCTCTTTGCTTGACATCTTGGGAAAATCAAAAGAAATCAGCCAAGACCTCTGAAAAAAATGGTGGACCTCCACAAGTCTAGTTCATCCTTGGGAACAATTTCCAAAGGCCTGAAGGTACCACGTTCATCTATACAAACAATACTACACAAGTATAAACATCATGGGACCACACAGCCATCATACCGCTCAGGAAGGAGACGCGTTCTGTCTTCTAGAGATGAACTTACTTTGGTGCGAAAAGTGTGAATCAATCCCAGAACAACAGCAAAGGACCTTGTGAAGATGCTGGAGGAAACAGATATAGAAGTATCTCTATCCACAGTAAAACGAGTCCTATATTGACATAACCTGAAAGGCCGCTCAGCAAGGAAGAAGGCACTGCTCCAAAACCGCCATAAAAAAGCCAAACTACGGTTTGCAACTGCACATGGGGACAAAGGTCGTACTTTTTGGAGAAATGTTCTCTGGTCTGATGAACCAAAAATAGAACTGTTTGGCCATAATGACCATCGTTATGCCTGGAGGAGAAAAAGGGAGGCTTGCAAGCCGAAGAACACCATCCCAACCGTGAAGCACGGGTGTGGCAGCATCATGTTGTGGGGGATGCTTTGCTGCAACAGGAACTGGTGCACTTCACAAAATAGATGGCATCATGTGGAAGAAAAATTATGTGGATATATTTAAGCAACATCTCAAGACATCAGTCAGGAAGTTAAAGCTTGGTCGCAAATGGGTCTTCCAAATGGACAATGACCCCAAGCATACTTCCAAAGTTGTGGAAAATGGCTTAAGGACAACAAAGTCAAGGTATTGGAGTTGCCATCACAAAGCCCTGAGCTCATTCCTATAGAAAATGTGTGGGCAGAACTGAAAAAGTGTGTGCGAGCAAGGAGGCCTACAACCCGGACTCAGTTACACCAGCTCTGTCAGGAGGAATGGGCCAAAATTTGCCCAACTTATTGTGGGAAGCTTGTGGAAGGCTACCCGAAATGTTTGACCCAAGTTTAACAATTTAAAGGCAATGCAACCAAATACTAATTGAGTGTATGTAAACTTCTGACCCACTGGAACTGTGAAATAATCTGTCGGTAAACAATTGTTGGAAAAGTTACTTGTGTCACGCACAAAGTAGATGTCCTAACCGACTTGCCAAAAGTATAGTTTGTTAACAAGAAATTTGTGGAGTGGTTTAAAAACTAGTTTTAAGGACTCCAACCTAAGTGTATGTAAACTTCCGACTTCAACTGTACATATATATATTTTTTTTTAACAAGAGCCATGGGTTAATTGTTATTGTCATGGAGCAGAGCTACTGGAGTCTATCCTGGGGGGGATATATATTAATGGTAATGTGGGACTGAGACTGTCTGTGGAATGACAGGAGTGGAAAATCTACAGTCACAAGGGGACCTGGCCAGCTAGCAGCCCCAGAGGCAGGTTGGCATTTATAGTCATGAGTCTTGACCTGGAGAGCGGTCACTAGCTGGCACAGCCACAAAGTCTGAAAATCTGATTTTAATCCTATTCATACCTTAATCACTCTGATAACCCCTGATGCCTAACCGTAATTTAAGACCAAAAAGCACAATTTAATTTAGAGATTTAGCCAACTTTGACTTTACAGCTGGTCCATCTAGCGGAAAAGGCTCAGTTCTGCCTTCAGGGCAAGACTCATGACAATAAACATCAACCTGCACTCCAGAGGGGAACACTGAGACCTAGGTAACACTATTCTAAGGCTCCCCTATCATGGAGAACTCCTCAGCCATACCAAGTCAGAGTCCCTGTCTACAGCCAGTGGACCTCACCACACATACACTGTCAAAATTACTATTAGCAATTATCATCACTCTATCATTACCACCCTACTGAATGAAGTAATCATTTAATATAGGGATCGAAAAAAACATTGACTACTAGTAATCTGCATTAACATTGACCACTACGCTACAGATGACGCGGATGCTACGCTACAGGACTGTTTTGCTAGCACAGACTGGAATATGTTCCGTGATTCTCCCAATGGCATTGAGGAGTACATCACATTAGACACTGGCAAACACAGATGCGTAGAAATTTATATATTTGGCAAATCTGACCATAATTCTATCCTCCTGATTCCTGCTTACAAGCAAAAACAAGCAGGAAGCATCAATAAAAAAGTGGTCAGATGAAGCAGATGCTAAGCTACAGAACTGTTTTGCTAGCACAGACTGGAATATGTTCCAGGATTCTTCCAATGGCACTGAGGAGTACACCACATCAGTCCCTGGCTTCATCAATAAAGTGCATCAATGACGTTGTCCCCACAATGACTGTACATTCATACCCCAACCAGAAGCCATGGATTACAGGCAACATCAGCATTGAGCTAAATGGTAGAGCTGCCGCTTTCAAGGAGAGGGACTCTAACCCGGAAGCTTATAAGAAATCCCTCATGCAGACCACCATAGTCCCTGTGCCCAAGAACACTAAGGAAACCTGCCTAAATGATTACCGACCTGTAGCACTCACGTCTGTAGCCATGAAGTGTTTTGAAAGGCTGGTCATGGCTCACAACAGCACCATTATCCCAGAAACCCTAGATCTACTCCAATTTGCATAACACCCCAACAGACACACAGATGCTGCAATCTCTATTGCACTCCACACTGCGCTTTCACACCTGGACAAAAAGGAACACCAATGTGAGAATGCTATTCATTGAATACAGCTCAGCGCCCTCAAAGCACATCACTAAGCTTAGGACCCTGGGACTAAACACCTCCCTCTGCAACTGGATCCTGAACTTCCTGATGGGCCGCTCCCAGGTGGTAAGGGTAGGTAACAACACTGATCCTCAACACGGGGGCCACTCAGGGGTGTGTGCTCAGTCCCCTCCTGTACTCCCTGTTCACCCATGTCTGCATGGCCAGACACGACTCCAACACCATAATTAAGTTTGCACGCCCCCATTCTCATCGACGGGGCTGTAGTGGAGTAGGTTGAGAGCTTCAAGTTCCTTGGTGTCCACATCACCAACAAACTAACATGGTCCAAGCACACCAAGACAGTCGTGAAGAGGGCACGACAAAACCTATTCCTCTTCAGGAGACTGAAAAGACATGGCATGGGTCCTCAGATCCTCAAAAGGTTCTACAGCTACACCATCGAGAGCATCCGATGGGTTACATCACTGCCTGGTATGGCAACTGCTCGGCCTCCGACCGCAAGGCACTACAGAGGGTAGTGCGTACAGCCCAGTACGTCACTGGGGCCAAGCTTCCTGCATTCCAGGACCTCCACACCAGGCGGTGTCAGTGGAAGGCCCTAAAAATTGTCAAAGACTCCAGCCACCCTAGTCATAGACTGTTCTCTTTGCTACCGCACGGCAAGCTGTACCAGAACGCCAAGTCTTGGTCCAAGAGGCTTCTAAACAGCTTCTACCCTCAAGCCATAAGACTCCTGAACATCTAATCAAATGGCTACCCAGACTATATGCATTGTCCAACCTTTTATGCTGCTGCTACTCTCTGTTTATTATCTATGCATAGTCACTTTAATAACTCTACCTACATGTACATATTACCTCATTTACCTCAACTAACCGGTGCCCCCGCACATTGACTCTGTACCGGTACCCCCAGTATATAGCCTCACTATTGTTATTTTACTGCTGCTCTTTAAATATTTGTAACTTTTATTTCTTATTTTTTAGGTATTTTTCTTAAAACTGCATGGTTGGTTAAGGGCTTATAAGTAAGCATTTCACTGTAACGCCTACACCTGTTGTATTCGGTGCATGTGACAAATACCATGTGATTTCATTTGGCCGCTTGGACGCTACAGACGTTTTTGTGAGAAGACCGATTTTCGGGATGGTGGTCTGAAACACCGCTGTAGCTCGGTCACCTTCCACCGCAGATGCGGAAGGCCGTCATAGGCGAATGTGGTGTATTGATTTTCGGGATGTCTCTAGCTAAAATTGACAAATTTTGATGGGCATTTTTATTTGATTTTACTTAGATTGACGCATTGGTGTGTCAATAGACTCTTAAGGATTTTTAACCCTAATTTGCTCCAGGGGCGCCATACTACTTTGGCTGACCCTGTAAAACACCACATTTCTCTGCACCTATCCACTGTGTGACAATACAACAGTTCTGTTTTTATGTCTTCACCAGGAGTGCAACCATCCCAACATCACAGTTCCAGTTTGTTCAAATACAATAAATATTGGTTCTATGATGTGGATTTGTGTTGTAATACAAATCCTTTTGGCTTGCTGCCACAGTCTCGCCTTCATCATTCAATAAGTAATTTTTGAGAACAGTTGGCTTTTGATTGCCATGAAATGGTAGAACTAAAAGAATGCAGACAGAACAAGGGGAACAATTTGTTAATGCGATATTGCGCATAAACATTGAAATTCCTCGTTTGAAAATCATAGCTTACTGGTATAAAATGATATAGAGCGGAGCTTTGATGATTTCAAAGAATTTACAGTCCATTCAGAGAGTATTCAGACCCCTTGACCTTTTCCACATTTTGTTACGTTAGCCTTATTCGAAAATGTATTTTTTTTAAATGTCCTAATCAAACTACACACTACCCCATAATGACAGAGCAAAAAACAGATTTTAGAATGTTTGCAAAAAAAAAAGTAAAATCAAATGAAATATCACATTTACATAAGTATTCAGACCCTTTACAGTATTTTGTTGAAGCACCTGTGGCAGCGATTACAGCCTCAAGTCTTCTTGGGTATGGTGCTATGAGATTGGCACACCTTTATTTGGGGAGTTTCTCCCATTCTTCTCTGCAGATCCACTCAAGCGCTGTCAGGTTGGATGGGGAGCGTTGCTGCACAGCTATTTTCAGGTCTCTCCAGATATGTTAGACCAGGCTCTGGCTGGGCCACTCAAGGACATTCAGAGACTTGTCCCGAAGCCACTCCTGTGTTGTCTTGGCTGTGTGCTGAGGTCCTGAGTGCTCTGGTGCAGGTTTTCACTAAGGATCTCTCTGTACTTAGCTCCGTTCCCTCGATCCTGACTAGTCTCCCAGTCCCTGCCGATGAAAAACATCCCCACAGCATGATGCTGCCCCCACCATGCTTCACCATAGGGATGGTGCCAAGTTTCCTCCAGATGTGACATTCAGGCCAAAGAGTTAAATCTTGGTTTCATCAGACCAGAGAATTTTGTATTTCATGCCTTTTGGCAAACTCCAAGCGGGCTGTCATGTACCTTTTACTGAGGAATGGCTTTCGTCTGGCCACTCTACCATTGGTACTGCAGAGATGGTTGTCCTCCTGGAAGATTATCCCATCTCCACAGAGGAACTCTGGAGCTCTGTCAGAGTGACCATCAGGTTCTTCGTCACCTCCCTGACCAAGGCTCTTCTCCCCCGATTGCTCAGTTTTGCTGGGCGGCCAGCTCTAGGAAGAGTCTTGGTGGTTCCAAACTTCTTCCATTTAAGAATGATGGAGGACACTGAGTTCTTGTGGACCTTCAACGCTGCAGACATGTTTTGGTACCCATCCCCAGATCTCTGCCTCGACACAATCCTGTCTCGGAGCTCTACGGACAATTCCTTCGACCTCATGGCTTCGTTTTTGCTCTGACATGCACTGTCAACTGTGGGACCTAAAGACAGGTGTGTGCCTTTCCAAATTAGGTCTACGATTTCTTGTTAGATATTACTGCACGGTCGGAACTACAAGCACAAGCATTTCGCTACACTCGCATTAACATCTGCTAACCATGTGTATGTGACCAATACAATTTGATTTGATCAATTGAATTTACCACAGGTGGACTCCAATCAAGTTGTAGACACATCTCAAGGATGATCAATGGAAACAGGATGCACCTGAGCTCAATTTCAAGTCTCATAGCAAAGGGTCTGAATACTTATGTAAATAAGGTATCTGTTTTCATTTTTAATACATTTGCAAACATTTCTAAAAACCTGTTTTTGCTTTGTCATTATGGGGTATTGTGTGTAGATTGACGAGGGATAATTATTTAACGTAACAAAACTTGGAAAAAGGGAAGGGTGTATATGAATACTTTCAGAATGCACTGTATAGTAGTGAAACTCCCAGTGTCCCATAGCTAGGCTAGATGATTTCAGAATATGGATGACAGTGGTCTTTGGGGACTTCCTATCATTAATGGCAGGGAAAGGAGCTGAGAAATGGCTGGGCAATGTTACCTCAGTCAGCTCCGGTACCATTTCCTTTATGTCTGAGGCCGGCGCTTTGACGAGTAAACTGTTTGTTTACACTGAGGCGGCAGATAGCCTGTGACGTTCTGTAAGATATCCATCAACACAGCTAAGGCCAGGGACTAGGCTGGATCTTGTGGTTTCCTACCTCCTGAGCAAGAAATTAAGCTTCAAATTATATTTTCATATGATTATGCAGATCTGAAGACAATAACCTTGTACTTTCAAAGAATGTACGTCAACAAAGCTTTACGTACACATAATCCTTTATCAGACAGTGCCAGTATCCATGTTGATAATATACATACAGTATAATCTGAATGTATGCAACAGGCCTTAGGAATGTTGTAGGGACAAAAAACAGTTCCAGAACTCAAAGAAACAGTATTTCAAAATCAAAAAGTGACAATCCAGGTCAGAGCAGTCAGTGGTGAGGTCCTCCTCTGATCTCTAATGCAAAGAGTGAAAGGAGCTGCCGTCAGCAGCACCAGGGAAGATGGCAATCTTTCCCAGTCGTGTGGAGTTAAGATACATTTAATCAGATGGGCACTACAAACACAGGGAGCCCAGGATGCAGCGCCCACAGAAAGATAGAAGGAAGGTAGTGTCGAAACCTACCAAAAACCAAATCCAATCCCTCCTAGACAACTTCCTGGACAAAATGTTTACCTGGCATAGTGAAGGTGTAAACATAGCAGTAGGAAGCCTGAACAGTATATTTGACCTATCAGCTAACATATCACATTTAAATTCAAGCAGAAAACCTAAGAAAACAAACAAAGAGAAATGATTTGCTGAGGAATGCAAAAACCTTAAAGAAATTTAGAACCCTATCCAATCAAAAACACAGAGACAGAAAACCTTAGCTTACGCCTTCACTATGAGGAAACACTAAAACACTACAGATATACAGAAAAAAGCAGGAACAGCATGTCAGAAAATAGCTCAATGTGATTGAAGAATCCATTGAAGGAAATTACTTCTGGAACACCCTAAACAAACAACAACACAAAGGGCTATCTATCCAAAATGGAGATCTATGGATAAACCAGTCCTCCAACCTTTTCAGCCATATAACAAAGAATCAAGAGCAAAAACATATACATGATCATTAAAAAACTTAGAATCAGCTATTTAAGACCACAGAACCCTTTGGAATCTCCAATTACATTGGAGAATCCAAAATATCTCACTAACTCAGAGGAGGCTGCTGCCTACATTGAGACCCAATCACTGGACACTTTAATAAATGGATCTCTAGTCACTTTAAACAATGCCACTCTGAATAATGCCACTTTAATAATGTCTACATATCTTACATTACTCATATCACATGTATATACTGTATTTTATACCATCTACTGCACCTTGCCTATACCGCTCAGCCATCGCTCATCCATATACTTATATGTACATATTCTCATTCACTCCTTTAGATTTGTTTGTATTTGGTAGTTGTTGGGAATTGTTGGATTACTTGTTAGATTTATGTATATTAGATAGTTGTTGGGAACTGTTAGATTACTTGTTAGATTTGTGTGTGGTAGGTAGTTGTTGGGAATTGTTAGATTGCTTGTTAGATATTACTGCACTGTTGGAAGTAGAAGCTCAAGCATTTCGCTACACTTGCATTAATGTCTGCTAACCATGTGTATGTGACCAATACAATTTGATTTGATGAGCAACAGGACAAAATACACACCATCCAACCCAAAAAAGCCTGTTGTGTTGATGGTATACTAAACAAAATGATAAAATATATAGACCACTAATTCAAATGGGCTATTCTTAAACTTTTCAACACTATCCTTAGTTCTGGCATCAACCCCAATATTTGGAACCAAGGTCTGGTCACACCAATCCACAAAAGTGGAGACGTATTTGACCCCAATAATTACCATGGAATCTGCATCAACAGCAATCTCTGAAAAACCATCTGCAGTATCAACAGCAGACTCCAACATGACCTTAGTGAAAACAATGTACTGAGCAAATGTCAAATTGTCTTCTTACCAAACTACTGTATGACAAACCAAGTATACACCCTGCACACCCTTATTGACAAACAAACAAACAAACCAAAACAAAAGCAAAGTCTTCTCATGCTTTGTTGATTTCAAAAAATATTTTGACTCAATTTGGCATAAGGATCTGCTATACAAATTGACGGAAAGCAGTGTTGGCAAAAAAACATATAACATTATAAAATCAATATACACAAATAACAAGTGTGCAGTTAAAAATTGGCAAAAAACACACATATTTCGTTCCTCAGGGCCGTGGGGTGACACAGGGATGAAGCTTGAACCCCACCTTCTTCAACATATATATATCAATGAATTGACGAGAGCACTAGAACAGTCTGTAGCACCCGGCCTCACCCTACTGTTTTGCAGATGATCTGGTGCTTCTGTCCGCAACCAAGGAGGGCCTACAGCAGCACCTAGATCTTCTGCACAGATTCTGTCAGACTTTGGCCCTGACAGTAAATCTCAGTAAGACAAAAATAATGGTGTTCCAAAAAAGGTCCAGTGGCCAGGACAACAAATAAAAATGATATTTATCTAGACACCGTTGCCCTAGAGCAGGTATTACCAAACTGGGGTACGCGCAATGCCGTCGGTGGTATGCCAAATAAAAATGTGATTCACATTAAAAATATAAATATAATAATAATTCTTCACATTTTCAAACAGTCCATTTATATTTTCCAACGGGGCTATACATTTGGGTGAGTTTTTTTTCCTCGCCTGAGAAGCCTTGTTTCACTGCCAAAAATACAATTAAACCATCTAGTGTTCAGCAAAATAACAACACAATTTCAAATACAGGTAGCCTAGTCAGATAATTAACATCCAATCACATTAACCGTTACTCTCTCTCTCGGGAATTCCACTAACGGTCCGAGTGTAGCCAAACGTAGCTGCTGCTCATGTTGGTATCTGTACTGATGGCGCAAAAGCTAAATACAGGCACTAAAGACTGTGTGTGGAAAATTATTTAAGACTGAGACTCTCTCCAATACAACCCAACATTGCAGAGTTATGTGCATCCTTTCAAATCAAATCAAAATTATTTATAAAGCCCTTCGTACAGAAACCCAGCCTAAAACCCCAAACAGCAAGCAATGCAGGTGTAGAACAACGGTGGCTAGGAAAAACTCCCTAGAAAGGCCAGAACCTAGGAAGAAACATAGAGAGGAACCAGGCATGAGGGGTGGCCAGTACTCTTCTGGCTGTGCCGGGTGGAGAGACACCCTTCTCATTAACCTGTGGTGAGTTATTCACAATTTTCGATGAACAAATAAGGTTTTATATACAAGATAGTTAAATAAAGAGCAAAATTATTGATTATTATAATATTATTATTTGTGCCCTGGTCCTATAAGAGCTCTTTGTCACTTCCCACGAACAGGGTTGTGACAAAAAACTCACACTCATTCTCATGTTTAATAAATGTATCGTATAGTGTGTGTGTGGCAGGCTTACAATGATGGCAAAAAGCAACATTTGAGAGTGAGCTGACCCTGGTGCTAGAGGGGGTACACAGCTGGAGGTTTGAAGGGGTATGGGACTATAAAAAGTTTGGGAACCACTGCCCTAGAGCACACAAATAATTATACCTACCTCATCCTAAACATCAACACCACAGGTAACTTGTCAGGCTGTGAACAATCTAAGAAGGCAAGAAGGGCCTTCTATGCCATCAAAAGGAACATAAAACCCGACATCCCATTTAGGATCTGGCTACAAATACTTCAAATCAGTTATAGAACCCATTGCCCTCTATGTTTGTGAAGTCTGGGCTCCACTCACTAACCAAGTATTCACCAAAATTTGACAAACACCCAATTGAGACTGCATGGAAAGAATATACAATGCAAAACTAAACAATACATGCAGAGCAGAATTATAACTTTACTCACAAATAGCTGTTCAATTCTACAACCACCTAAAAGGAAGCAATGCCCACACATTCCACAGCAAAGCCCTCACCTACATAGAGATTAACCTAGAAAAGAGTACCTACAGCCAACTGGTTCTGGGGCTCAGTTCACAAACACAAACAGACCCCACAGAACCCCAGGACAGCAACACAATTAGAACCAGCCGAATTATGAGAAAGCAAAAGGATACTGTAACTATTTGACACACATGAAAGAATCAACCAAAAAACAAAGCAAGTTGGAATTCTATTTGGCCCTAAACAGAGAATACACAGTGGCAGAATACCTGACCACCGTAGCTGACCCAAATGAAGAAAATACTTGACTAAGTGAGCATAGTCTTGCTATTGAGAGATAGCCTGTCTTCTCTTGAGAGCCAGGTCTGCCTATGTGCACACTGCTCACAAAATGAAGTGGAAACTGAGCTGCGAGTAGAGAGAGGAGGGGGGAGGAGAGAGAGAGCGAGTGAGCAGAGAGAGTAGATAGAGAGGGGGGGTTAAAGAGAGAGAGACGGAGGGGGAGGAGAGAGAGCGAGTGAGCAGAGAGTAGATAGAGAGCGGGGGAATAAAGAGAGAGATGGAGAGTAGAGAGAGGAGGGGGGAGGAGAGAGAGCGAGAGAGAGAGTAGATAGAGAGCGGGGGATTAAAGAGAGAGACGGAGAGTAGAGAGAGGAGGGGGGAGGAGAGAGAGCGAGTGAGCAGAGAGTAGATAGAGAGGGGGGATTAAAGAGAGAGACGGAGAGTAGAGAGAGGAGGGGGGAGGAGAGAGAGAGCAGATAGAGGGGGGTTAAAGAGGCAGAGACGGAGAGTAGAGAGTGGAGAGAGAGCGCGAGCAGAGAGAGTAGATAGAGAGCGGGGGATTAAAAGAGAGAGAGATGGCGAGTAGAGAGAGGAGGGGGGAGGAGAGAGAGTTGAGAGGGAGAGATGTAAATAAGACCTCAAAGTGCTTCGTTTTGAGAAATTCTATTAAAACAATGACTCATCAACACTGTTCATTTTATTTTGTATAACTAAATTATATTGACTCCATTGCGTTAACCTACATAGAAATTGAATTTACCCCCAGAAGCGTTCATGCTACATAATATTGTGTTGCTGCAATGAGATGCGGTAATTCATTTCGTGTGCCAAATCCACATAACAATTTGTTATGATGATACACTATTGTCAGGAATGACAGTTTAATTACACAAGTGTTTTGCGTGTTGCATAAATATAAACACAACATGTAAAGTGTTGGTCCCATGTTTCATGAGCTGAAATAAAAGATCCCAGAAATGTTCCATATGGACAAAAATCTTATTTCTCTCAATGTTGGTGACATCACTCCAACGTCATTTTAAAGAATTTGGCAGTACGTCCAACCGGCCTCCAACAGCAGACCACAGAATGGCGTTGTGTGGGCGAGCGGTTTGCTGATGTCAACGTTGTGAACAGAGTGCCCCATGGCGGCGGTGGTGTTGTAGTATGGGCAGGCATAAGCTACAGACAACAAACACGTTTGCATTTTATCGATGCCAATTTTAATTCACAGAGATATTGTGACGATAACTTGAGGCCCATTTCCGTGACATTCATCCGCCACCATCACCTCATGTTTCAGCATGATAATGTTTTGCGCTAATTCTATCTTTTTATCCACACCCCTACTTTTTTTTTTAAGGTTGCCAAAATCGAATTAGCATAATCAAAACATCTCCATAAAAATCTGTCAGTTTAAGCTAAAGATATCATTTTTTTGCATTGGATCCTGCAGTGAAAGGTGGCATAGATAAACTCAGCAAAAAAAGAAACGTCCCCTTTTCAGGACCCAGTCTTTCAAAGATAATCTAAATCTAAATAACTTCACAGATCTTCATTGTAAAGGGTTTAAACACTGTTTCCCATGCTTGTTCAATGAACCATAAACAATTAATGAACGGAAATGGGACCTGTGGAACGGTCATTAAGACACTAACAGCTTACAGACGGTAGCCAATTAAGGTCACAGTTATGAAAACTTAGGACACTAAAGAGGCCTTTCTACTGACTCTGCAAAACACCAAAAGAAAGATGTACAGGGTCCCTGCTCATCTGCGTGAACTTGCCTTAGGCATGCTGCAAGGAGGCAGGGAGACAGAACAGACAGCTGATCATCCTCGCCGTGGCAGACCACGTGTAACAACACCTGCACAGGATTGGTACATCCGAGCATCACACCTACGGGATCGGTACAGGATGGCAACAACAACTGCCTGAGTTACACCAGGAACGCACAATCCCTCCATCAGTGCTCAAACTGTCCATAATAGGTTGAGAGAAGCTGGACTGAGGGCTTGTAGGCCTGTTGTAAGGCAGGTCCTCACCAGACATCACCGGCAACAACGTCGCCTATGGGCACAAACCCACCGTCGCTGGACCAGACAGGATCGTCAAAAAGTGCTCTTCACTGACCAGTTACGGTTTTGTCTCACCAGGGGTGATGGTCGGATTCGCGTTTATCATCGAAGGAATGAGCGTTACACCGAGGCCTGTACTATGAAGCGGGATCGATTTGGAGGTGGAGGGTCCGTCATGGCATGGGGCGGTGTGTCACAGCATCATCGGACTGAGCTTGTTGTCATTGCAGACAATCTCAACGCTGTGCGTTACAGGGAAGCCATCCTCCTCCCTCATGTGGTACCCTTCTTGCATGATCATCCTGACATGACCCTCCAGCATGACAATGCCACCAGCCATACTGCTCGTTCTGTACGTGATTTCCTGCAAGACAGGAATGTCAGTGTTCTGCCATGGCCAGCGAAGAGCCCGGATCTCAATCCCATTGAGCACATCTGGGACCTGTTGGATCGGAGGGTGAGGGCTAGGGCCATTCCCCCCAGAAATGTCCAGGAACTTGCAGGTGCCTTGGTGGAAGAGTGGGGTAACATCTCACAGCAAGAACTGGCAAATCTGGTGCAGTCCATGAGGAGGAGATGCACTGCAGTACTTAATGCAGCTGGTGGCCACACCAGATACTGACTGTTACTTTTGATTTTGATCCCCCATTTGTTTAGGGACATATTATTCCATTCATGTTAGTCACATGTCCGTGGAACTTGTTCAGTTTATGTCTCAGTTGTTGAATCTTATGTTCATACAAATATTTACACATGTTAAGTTTGCTGAAAATAAATGCAGTTGACAGCGAAGACGTTTCTTTTTTTGCTGAGATTAAAGCGGTGTTGGTTAGACCATGAGACATCATGAAAATCGGTCTTCTCACTAAATCGTCTATAGCGTCCGAACGGTTTGGCCTACAAAACTATCATGACCCATCTATGGATCTGTTGTTCCATGTAGTGAATCTGATATTCAATGCGTTTGCATGGGCTAATAGCAGTAAGGCCCAATTTATTTTTCATAACATTTTGGGGATATATTGTTTTTGAAACTTCAAGGGGTCTTAACATTTTAAATCAAATAGCTAAATGATCATTGGTATGACTTTCTTAAAACAATTCCATATAGCTTGATGACGGTAGTATGATAAACCAAAGAAAATATACATTTTCATACATTTTTGACATACTAATATGAATGGAGCAAATCTCAAAATTGATAGGTTGATGCAAAAATCTGCCTGTGGTGCCTGGCCCTAATACAGGCCATCAAAACTCTGTTTCCACACACAATTGCATAGTCTATAGAAATGGTGCACAATGACTGGGCTTATAAAAACACTTATTTCACTCCATGCATCAACCAGCTATTTGAGGAGCTGGCTCTCGCTGTATGACAGTTGATATTCAGCTCAAACTCTGAATGTCAGGGCTCTCCAACCCGGTTCCTGAATATCTACCCTCCTGAAGGTTTTCACTCCAAACTCAGATGTTACTAACCTGATTCATCTTATTAACCAGCTAATTATTAGCCTCGCATCCAAAATGTACCAAATGGCTGTAGCTGTGTTTTGAAACAAAATCTCATTTGCATTGATTTCAAAGAGATAAGAGGGACAGTAGAGCGCTGAGCACCAGGTCATTAGCGACTTCAGGGCCGTTAGCAATTTTGGTAGGCTACTGACCACCATCAGCTGTAGTGGAGCGGGTGGGGAGCTTCAAGTTCCTCGGTGTCCACATCACTAAGGAATTAACATGGTCCACACACACCAACACAGTTCTGAAAGAGGCTGAAAAGACTTGGCATGGACTTTTAGATCCTCACAAATTTCTACAGCTGCACCATTGAGAGAATCTTGACTGGATGCATCACCGCTTGGTATGGCAACTGCTCAGCATCCGACTGCAAGGTGCTACATAAGGTAGTGCGTACGGCCCAGTACATCACTGGGGCTGAGCTCCCTGCCATCCAGGACCTATATACCAGGCGGTGTCAGGAAGGCCCAAAAACTTGTCAAAGAATTCCAGCCTCCCAAGTCACAGACTGTTCTCTCTGCTACCCACTGCAAGCAGTACCGATGCACCAAGTCTGGAACCAGCAGGACCCAAAACAGCTTCTATCCCCAAGCCATAAGACTACAAATAGTTAACCAAATAGCTACCTGGACTATCTGCATTGACCCTCTTTGCACTAACTCTTTTGCCTCATCACATACGCTGCTGCTACTACTTATTATCTATCCAGTGTCGTGTCTTTGGGGTACCGTTAAACTGAAGATATGTTTATCAATTAGCTCCCTGTAATTATTATCACGCGATTAAACTGATTAATCGTTTAATTGTAATTAACTAGGAGATCGGGGCACCAAGGAGAATATTCAGATTACAAAGCTATAATTTTCCTAATAACTTTCCTGTACTATAATATTATATTCTATTATAGTATAGGCCGATTATCTTCTGGTTTAAATGGTGTATTTTACCTCTAGTCCAGTCTCATTCCAAACGTCGTAAATTGTTGTATCTGCACGAACCCAGTCTTTACTAAAATCATCCATACATCAATTGTCTTAAAATCATTTATTTACTACACTAAGTAATTAACAGAAAACATAAACAGTAATTATCGTCACAAAGGATTGGTATAGTAATGTACCCTAATGGCTAACAAGCATGGCTGGTCTGTTAGACAATGGGTCATAAACGGTCAGCTGAGAAGTTACACAGAGTTCATTAATATTAACAATTGACAATTGAAGGCTCACTCATTCGGGAACAATTGCAATCAATATATATTTACGCTCAGTGTGTCGTCGTTCTTTGTTGGAGAGTTCGGTTCTGTTGGAGAGTCTCTCTCTCGGTTAGAATGGATCTTTCAAAGCGACATTCATTAATGTCGTCATCGAATGGTTGTTTCGTTGGTCTTCGCGTTCAATGATATAATTTACTTAGCTGCAGACTAATAATTAATATCAAAGACTTGTTCTTATTCTGTCAGTATCAATAGTCTAAAAGTTAACCACGTGGTATAGTTCACTTTCAGTAGAGTACTTGGATGGTCAAACCTCTGGCCATAGAGTGTAGGCCTGGTCTGAAGAAATGTAAATCAGGGGGTGTTTTATAGTGCCCATAGAACAGGCTTGTCAAATGACGCCTGGTCCTGTATGGGTCCCTGGGGGCGTGCCTATGACTGAGTTAGATTTGGTTACAGAAATACAATTCTATCACATTACATCAGTACAATAGCATCTCAATGTCTTACAAAAGCTTTATCCTTATTAATACATTCTATACAACCATTATGATGCTATTATATAAACAGTTTTATGGTAATATGGCTATATTGTCTCTTCTGAGTATCACAAAATTGTACCAAGCGGATCAGTTCGTAGCTGGATTCTTCACCAATCTTCCATACCTTCTCCAGAACACAAAATGTCGCTTGGCTCTCCAATTCTATGAGTTGGAAGAATTTCCTGTGTCTCTCTATGGGCCATGTGGCCAGAGACTCTCCTGGAATTTTAGAGTTTTTATGACCCTTTACACACAGGGTGGATTGGGGGGGGAAGGTAAGGGTTGGTGGTGCAAAAGGGAGGGGTCAACTGTCCTCCCTGTACCAAAAGAGGCCAACGTCATGACACCAGTTACCTAGTCACTTTACCCTTAACTATACATACATATCTACCTCAATTTCCTTGTACCCCTGCACATCGATTCAGTACTGGTACCCCGTGTACAATATATACCCAAATTATTGTTACTCATTGTTGTCACGTCCTGACCAGCAGATGGAGCTGGTGTAGTAGTTTGGGGGTCAGGACGTGGCAGTCTGGTGTGTGTCTTGTGACTCCTGATCAGGAACAGCTGGGAATTGTTGTTCCTGATTGGGAGTCACATATGTAGGAGTTGTTTGTCACTGTTTGCTGTCGTTTTTTGTTCATTTTGTAGTGTTCTCTTGTTTATTTTAATTAAAACTCTAATGATGAACACATCCTCTGCTGCACCTTGGTTCCCTCTTCAAGACAGTCGTTACAGAATTACCCACCAAACAAGGACCAAGCAGCGGAAGAGGAAGGAGCAGCGACAGGAGAGAAAAAGGGAGGAATGGACATGGGAGGACGTCCTGGACGGCAAGGGAGTCTACACCTGGGAAGAGATCCTGGCCGGAAGGGATCGCCTCCCATGGGAACAGGTGGAGGCACTCAGGAGAGTGGAGGCAGCTGGACAGAGGAACCATCGGGAACGTTACGCTGGAACACGGTTGGCTAGGAAACCCGAGAGGCAGCCCCAAGATTATTTTTTGGGGGGGCACACGGGTAGCTTGGCCAGGCCAGGGAAGAGCCGTAAGCCAGCTACCCGTGACTACAGGGAGGTGCATAGGAGGTGGAGGGCGCCATGTTACGCTGTGGTACGCACCATCTCGCCGATACGGACGCACAGCCCAGTTCGCCCAGTACCAGCGCCCCGCAGGTGCCAGGGCAAGGGGAGCATCGAGCCGAAAGGGGTGATGCCAACCCTACAATCAAGACCGCCAGCGCGCCATTTCGGTCCGGTGTTTCCCGCCAGACGCACTAGCATGGAGGTGCGTGTCTCCGGGCTGGCACGTCCTATACCAGCCCCGCGCATCAGGAGTCTAGTGTGTCAACCCAGCCTCGCCAGTCAACAGTCATCAGAGCTGCCCGCCAGTCAACAGTCGTCATCAGAGCTGCCCGCCAGTCAACAGTCGTCATCAGAGCTGCCCGCCAGTCAACAGTCGTCATCAGAGCTGCCCGCCAGTCAACAGTCGTCATCAGAGCTGCCCGCCAGTCAACAGTCGTCATCAGAGCTGCCCGCCAGTCAACAGTCGTCATCAGAGCTGCCCGCCAGTCAACAGTCGTCAGAGCTGCCCGCCAGTCAACAGTCGTCAGAGCTGCCCGCCAGTCAACAGTCGTCAGAGCTGCCCGCCAGTCAACAGTCGTCAGAGCTGCCCGCCAGTCAAGTCGTCAGAGCTGCCCGCCAGTCAACAGTCGTCAGAGCTGCCCGCCAGTCAACAGTCGCCAGAGCTGCCCGCCAGTCAACAGTCGCCAGAGAGGTCAGACTGCCCTGAACTGCCGGAGTGGCCAGACTGCCCTGAACTGCCGGAGCTGCCAGACTGCCCTGAACTGCCGGAGCTGCCAGACTGCCCAGACTGTCCCGAGCTGCCAGACTGCCCAGACTGTCCCGAGCTGCCAGACTGCCCAGACTGTCCCGAGCTGCCAGACTGCCCAGACTGTCCCGAGCTGCCAGACTGCCCAGACTGTCCCGAGCTGCCAGACTGCCCAGACTGTCCCGAGCTGCCAGACTGCCCCGAGCTGCCAGACTGCCCAGACTGCCCCGAGCTGCCAGACTGCCCAGACTGCCCCGAGCTGCCAGACTGCCCAGACTGCCTGGAACGGCCAGAGCCTGAGCCGCCTCCAGGATAGGTGGGTTGGGGAGGGAGGGTGTAGCACAGTGCCGTCGTTGACGGCAGCCACCCTCCCTTCCCTCCCTTATTGTTTAGGGTTACTGTTTTAGGGTTTTGTTGGGGATTTTGTTTGTTGGTGGTTTTTTGTTGTTGTGGTTAGGTGCATTCCGGGGTCTGCACCTTGAGGGGGGGGGGTACTGTCACGTCCTGACCAGCAGATGGAGCTGGTGTAGTAGTTTGGGGGTCAGGACGTGGCAGTCTGGTGTGTGTCTTGTGACTCCTGATCAGGAACAGCTGGGAATCGTTGTTCCTGATTGGGAGTCACATATGTAGGAGTTGTTTGTCACTGGGGTGGGTAATTGTTTCTGTTTGAGTATTTTCCTCACAGGACTGTTTGCTGTCGTTTTTTGTTCATTTTGTAGTGTTCTCTTGTTTATTTGAATTAAAACTCTAATGATGAACACATCCTCTGCTGCACCTTGGTTCCCTCTTCAAGACAGTCGTTACAATTGTGTATTTATTCCGTTTGTTTCTATATTTTTCTCTCTGCACTGATGGTAGTGACCCATAAGTAAGCATTTCACTATTAGTCTACACCTGTTGTTCACGAAGCATATGACAAATAACATTTGATTTGATTAATTTGAAGAGTGCCATTTTAGAGAAGCCTAGTTACAGTGACTCAACGGTCACATGCAGGGGCGGAAATCCCGGGGGGGACGGGGGGGACACGACCCCCCCATCCTGGGAAAAATATGATTTGTCCCCCCCAATATATCACTGAAACATAACTATGTAATTTAAATAATATTAATAATACGCAATGAAAGCAATTGTGCTGATTATAGACACTTAATAGCGTGTTTTTAAGTTTCAAAAGATTGCGACCCCCCCACTCTTTGCCTCACAATGGTTTGATCCACTGCCAGTTCCTTAGCTTGCTAGGTAACAGAGAGGTCGTATCTACTGTCTGAAAGGCACTCAATGCCAAATGACATGAGGTTAATCCAGTCAATCGCGCACACACACTAGCTGAATATGCAGAGGTAGCGCGCAAATATTAACTATTAAGCTAGCTAGTACCTATTCCATTTATGTAGCGTCGTCAAAGATGGAATCTTTGCTATCGTCAATTTATTCCAAGATCAGCACGCAGATGATGTAAGTTAGTGCTTCAAAGTCCCTGTGATAAGGTTAGCGATAAACTGAAATCCAAACTGAACAGAACTACACTCTCTTCTACCATTGTCTTAAATATATTTAATGGTCTCGTTGCAAAAGCTAAATTTGTCGCAAGGGAACTTTTATTTATTTATTTTATTTCACCTTTATTTAACCCGGGTAGCAAAGATTATAGCAAACACCACTGAAACTGAATTGGTGCTCGCTAGCTTTGCAAATTCAGCTATTGTTGGAAGCCAGCCAATATGAAACAAACTATTGAAATTACAAAAGGTTGCAGCATATGTTGTGTAAATGGTGAACTCATACAGCTGTCAACTCTTGTCATTTTAATCCGTTTCACATTTGCTAGCTACCTTTTAGATCAAAGCCCAAATAGAATGATAAAAGATAAGATGATAGAAGCCCATCTCCTACTGTAAATAACCTACACACTGTGTGTGTGTGTAGACAGCCAGCCAGGTAGAAAAATGGCAGGAAAAATAAAAGACGGACATCAGAGTATTTTTCAGTACACCAAAACGCAAAGTAAGAACCCTAGTAGCCTAATATCTCAAAGACTAGTTGATAAAATGTTCATAAGAAAGAAATGAAATTCTAATGGAAATGTTTCACAATGATGTCATTATGCAGAGCAGGCAACAGATGGCACACAGACAGCAGAGTTGGGGACAGATATGCAGGGACAGACTGGCAGAGACAGGGAGTCTCAGGTAAGTTTGTTGAGTCTTTGTTTGGCAACATTATGAAAGGTTCTCAATTTTTTTAACTTGTAAAATAGGAACATAATTGGAAAATGCCATGGATACCCCCACTCTCAACTTAAACTGGTGACTGAACTAAGATTTGTTAAAGGCAATGGTATTGCTGTTGTGATTAGTTGTGTAGTTTTGGGTACCGGTAGTTAGGAGAAAATTTCATGTAATTGTCCCCTCCAAAGTTGATATCAGATTTTCGCCCACCAGCCATGACTGCTGGTGTGCTGGTAACACGGTCACCGTAACAGCCCTAGTCAGGGCAGTTATCTGTCGTTAGCCACAACACTACCTCCCTGAGGAGGAGGCGGCACGTAGCAACATTCTCTACCTACATGGAGAATGAATAAGTCTTATTTTTATGAGGAGATCAGAGAATCTGGTCCACTGTGCCAGGGCTGCTGCGAGCCAAGCTAAGCTCTCCCAGTCATCACTGCTGCAGTTTGGCGATAGGCCACCGACCAACAGGATGAAATCTGGTTATCATCACCAGACAGCAAATAGGGCCCATCTTGTCCTATTTTGAGGCGAGAGACCAAAAATTATGATGAGGCCTTTAGCCAAATTTATTTGAACACTCTATTACAGTATGTTGTAATACAGCCACACAAAAACCCCATCCTATAGACATTCTCCTATCTTCAGCTATCGAAACGGTTGCCCTCGAAAATAGAGGCCATCTGCTACAAAACCTCCAGCAGACAAGGACAAATACGGAAAGTGAAAAGGCCCATCTATGGCTCTGAAGAAATCCCTGGGATGAAAAATGGCTCTCGTGTAATTTGGATTCTGTAAAGCATAGCTCATCTGCAGTTCACTCAGCCAACGAATGGTGCAGTATGGCACTGAAAAAAAATGGGCATATTGTTCCTTGTTCACAATTTGTCCTGATAAAAAAAAGTCCTTGAGCACACGTACTTGCACACTCTCTCACACACTCTCTCTCACACACAAACTCTCTCTCACACACACACTCTCTCTCTCACACACACACTCTCTCTCTCACTCTCTCTCACACACACACTCTTCCACACAGACCAGAGATTAACAGATGAGACAATCCACTGCTCTTTTGAAACATTTATAGCTATGATACACATAAAAAAAAAGACAAATGGATGAGTTTAATCTTTTTCTCTCAAGCCTTAAAAGCTTTGTGCACATGGTAATTTCCTTTCCCAAACAGAAATGAATTTCCTAAAAAGCTCTCTATTCATTCACATAGTTAGTTTCCAAACGGCCACATCACTCCGGACAGTAGCAGATTCCTGATACCTTTCTCTGGAGACTTGTTCTTTCTATTCTACCAGAAAGACAAAATCACAGACAGTTCATTTTCTTTCTGATTCATAGATCCAACGAGGCAAGCTTATTTGACTTGTAAAGCTTACAAATAGTCAAACAAAATGAAACATGCAAGAAAGTAGTAATTGCTGGTTTAAATGTACAGGATATGTCTAGAGAAGATTGAAATGCTCACATCTGATAGTGCTGACACCACTGGCACTTACATCATGTTCAGCTTTACAACTAGAGAAGCAGCCGATGTCTGACACAGTTTGCCTTTAATCTTAGGATAACACTGGGGAAATAGCCTCGTTTTAAACACAGCCTTGAATATTTCATTTACAGATAAAACGATCTACATAGATGACGTCCTTTCCAAGCTGATCGACGAAAAACAGGGAATTCCGACCAGAGTTAAGCGTGCGTAAATGGAACGTAATTCCCTTTTTATGCACATTTCTCTCTAAGCGTATTCTGACCTTGAATTTAAGCATGAGAATAGCATGCTATTCACCCAATATTAGTTTGGGGTATATATCTAAGAAATAAAGGTGTGTTGGAGATGTGTTTACATAGGGCTGTCCCCGACAAAAAAAAAATCTTGGTCGACCAAGAGTCATCTGGTCTTTTGACCAATCGATTGGTTAAAATTGTAAAAAGTGTATTTTTCCATATGTTTGAATAAAATCATATGTATGTAGGCTACTGAGCTTGTGTGATGCTTAAAGCATGGCAATTAAAAATGAAGACACAAATTACTAAAGAGGAAACCAGAGATCAGTATAGCCTAACCAGAAGAAAAAAACCTGTTCCCAACCTTCCTCCTCTTCGCAGATTCTGCCTTTATGCTCCTGAAGTTGCCAGTAGTAATAGGCTACACCAGCGTTCGGCAACCTTTTCCATTTGGAGTGCTAAGTTATCATACCATTTCTACTGATCTTCATGCCAGTTATGATTTTCATATGCACATTTTCGTGGAACAGTTTCAATAATATTTATAATAAAGTCTTCATATCTCAAAATCATAGTCATGAGGTCAATCAAAATTCTACCTAAATGAAAATACAAACCTAAAAAGTAACTTCTACTGCCATTGCCAATATGTAAAAATAGCCTACATAGAGCCAACAAATGAAAATATTGCAGCCCACAGGTAGAAAATATCCTGATAAAAATAAACCTCCTATAAATCATATGCATGGCCTGTCTGCAAGGAACTTGAAACATTGTTTTGACTATTAACTTGGTTGTGCTAACAAACTTGCAACATTGTATCAACTATTAACTTGGTTGTGCTAACAAACTTGCAACATTGTATCAACTATTAACTTGGTTGTGCTAACAAACTTGCAACATTGTATCAAATATTAACTTGGTTGTGCTAACAAACTTGCAACATTGTGTCAACTATTAACGTGGTTGTGCTCACAACTTGCAACATTGTATCACATTTTTAAATGGTTGTGCTAACAAACTTGCAACATTGTATCAACTATTAACTTGGTTGTGCTAACAAACTTGCAACATTGTATCAACTATTAACTTGGTTGTGCTAACAAACTTGCAACATTGTATCAACTATTAACTTGGTTGTGCTAACAAACTTGCAACATTGTATCAAATATTCTGGAGCCTCCGAGTTTCTCTGCCAGTGAGCTCTGGAAAGACACAGCCGTAGGCTATTTCCACAAAGGATGAGAAGTAATCAGGTAGGCCTATTTTATGACGTTTCCACGGGATCAGAGCATGACATTTTTTTCCCCTTTCATGCTGAGTGGTTATCGAAAGGCAGAGAGCTGGAAAGATTTTTTGAATAGGCTACGTTGAGGAACTATTGTCATTCTCAATGGATGTAAAAACAGACTTTGTTTACTTGCTTTTTGAGGAGATTAATAAAATACTTTGAGAAGCTCCACAGTGATGGTGAGTTTAGACACTCAGAAATAGTATCAGATCCCCAAATGGCAACATTTATAGGCCTACATTTGCGCGCAGGCCAGGTAGCCTAGTCCTACTTCTATGTGTAATGAGGTGCGTGTCCTTACTCAAGATTGACAGAAGTGCTCCAAACAAAAGACAATGAATAAATTCACAACTCATAAATGGAATAAAATAAAACAAAACTTTTTTGCGCTCTGCAAACAAGGTGTCCACTCCTACAATTACAACGGTAAGACTATAATAATAATCAAATCAAATCACATGCACCGAATACAACAGATGTAGACCTTAACGTGAAATGCTTACTCACAAGCCCTTAACCAACAATGCAGTTCAAGAAATCGAATTAAGAAAATATTTACTAAACAAACTTAAGTACAAAAAAAGAAAGAAAAAAAAAGAAATTGCATAACAATAACAAGGCTATATACAAGAGGAACCGGTACCGAGTAAATGTGCCGGGGTACAGGTTAGTCGAGGTCATTTGTACATGTAGGTAGTGATAAAGTGACTACGCATAAATAATAAACAGCGAGCAGCACAATGGATTAGTCCACTGAGACAGGCCTCTAAAATGGATTAGTCCACTGAGACAGGCCTCCAAAATGGATTAGTCCACTAAGACAGGCCTCTACAATGGATTAGTCCACTAAGACAGGCCTCTACAATGGATTAGTCCACTGAGACAGGCCTCCACAATGGATTAGTCCAGTGAGACAGGCCTCTACAATGGATTAGTCCACTCAGACAGGTAATGGATTAGTCCACTCAGACAGGTAATGGATTAGTCCACTCAGACAGGTAATGGATTAGTCCACTCAGACAGGTAATGGATTAGTCCACTCAGACAGGTAATGGATTAGTCCACTCAGACAGGTAATGGATTAGTCCACTCAGACAGGTAATGGATTAGTCCACTCAGACAGGTAATGAATTAGTCCACTCAGACAGGTAATGGATTAGTCCACTCAGACAGGTAATGGATTAGTCCACTCAGACAAGCATGAATCAGACAAGTGTCTCATGTGCCATAAATTATTTATATACATTTGTCACTGCTCGCCGTAAAAAATCTCGGTCGACCAACAGCCTATCAACCAAACAATCGACCAGTCGACTAAACGGGGTCAGCCCTAGTCAACAGATACGCCATATTCTGACCTCGACTTAATTCTCTAATAATTCCACCACCTTTACGCACAATTAAATGATTAGTAAGGTGGAGCAACCGTTCGGATCCAAGTGGAGCATCTACTTTGTTCCGATAGAAATAACAGCATTCTCCATGCACTGTAATTTACAAACTCATAAGAGCTAGGTAAATGAATAAGCCGTTTGAATAAGGGGATTGTAAATATGAATGACGATTGTTTTAGACCTATTTTACCTTGTGATCTCTGGAGACAAATGTGTAGCGCCAAACCTAGAGTTGATTTATGATTTCAATAATGTTTTAATTATATGCCCAGACTTTTCACTGTATGTTAAAATGTGTATCTTGTTAAGTATTAGCCACCGTCTTTTGCCACCGTCAGTTATACCCACATACTGTACAGTAGATTTATAACTGTCACTTTAGTGTTAGTTTCCTTACAGTATTACATTACATAGTTAGTTTACCTTTCTTTCCTCTGTCACGTTCATGTGGATATTCTTGATGATCTCTACCGATAGTGGATCATATTAGGCCAATGTATTACAAGTTGTGCAATAATTTGGGGCATGTAGCCTATTGGAATCGTTATGGAACACAGACCACACGTAGCCATTTAAACCTGCAGCCTGGCACAAGGTTCACGATGACTGGATCATTGTCATCACAGTTCCATGATTAGTGAGGATTATTAGTGTAGATTAATAGGGCTACTGTTCAACCCCTATTGTACAGTTTTCTCACCTTCCAATATTTCATGGATTGAACAATTAAATATGGCAACTTTCAGGATGAATCAAACCACCATTTTTTATTTACTAATATATTTTGTGTGTAAAGGCACCCCTACTTGTTTTTTTTACTTTCCTAACTCTAAATAACATACAAGTTAGAGTATTTTTTAAATCTTCCAATTGGTTCTGTAAAGAAGATGAATATGTATGTATTTAGGCCAGCATGGCCCTCTGTCATTGATATTCTGAACCGTTCTCTCCATGTATTCTAGTGCGTCTATTGCGAAAATTCTAATTAAAAAGGTAAACCACATTTAATGGGATGGCTTTAGATACATTTATTGACAGTGCTATTGAATGAAAACTCCACGAGATAATCTGTTGACCAGGAAGTGGGAGGGTTTTCAGCAGTTGAATTACATTTATTCACCGTGCGCAAGAGAACCACGCCTGCAAAGCCCATTAAGCACCTGCATAATGTAAGTGCGTAGGAAAGGCGTGCGTACGAAAGGCGTACAGGTCTGAATCGGGCCCCTTGTGAATAGGAGTAATCCCTTAAATCTCAAGAGGATATGGATTGGAGAGACAACTCGTGAACAGCAGTCCTTGATTGTTGAAGTCCATTATAAGTAAAGGAGAGAGTTAGGGGAGGGGGATGTCCTTGTTCCATCGCGCTCTAGTGACTCCTGTTGCGGGCCGGGCGCATCCACGATGACACGGCAGCCAGTTGCATGGTGTTTCCTCTGACACATTGGTGCAGCTGGCTTCCGGGTTAAGCAAGCAGTGTGTCAAGAAGCAGTGCGGCTCGGCATGGTCGTGTTTCAGAGGACGCATGGCTCTCGACCTTCACCTCTCCCAAGACTGTGTGGGAGTTGCAGCGATGGGACAATACTGTAACTACCAATTGGATATCACAAAAATTGGGGAGAAAAAGGGGTAAAAGTTTTTAAAAGTATAATATTGAAACTACACTATTGAAATAGTGCCACTGTAAAGTAGGAACAAATTCATTGGCATTTCACCAACCTTCTAGCATTTACGCATAATTTATGCGAGGTTTGTTTTATCTGATAACAGATCAATAGAATAAAATGATTATGTAGAAACTGATTATACCTTTTGAGTTGCGCTATTATTTTTATGTAGTTCTTAAACACAGAGTTGAAGTCGGAAGTTTACATACACCTTAGCCAAATACATTTGAACTCAGTTTTTCACAATTCCTGACATTTAATCCTAGTAAAAATTCCCTGTCTTAGGTCAGTTAGGATCACCACTTTATTTTAAGAATGTGAAATCTCAGAATAATAGTAGAGTGATTTATTTCTGTCATCACATTCCCAGTGGGTCAGAAGTTTACATACACTCAATTAGTATTTGGTAACATTGCCTTTAAATTGTTTAACTTGGGTCAAACGTTTCGGGTAGCCTTCCACAAGCTTCCCACAATAAGTTGGATGAATTTTGGCCAATCCCTCCTGACAGAGCTGGTGTAACTGAGTCAGGTTTGTAGGCCTCCTTGCTCACACACGCTTTTTCAGTTCTGCCCACAAATTTTCTATAGTATTGAGGTCAGGGCTTTGTGATGGCCACTCCAATACCTTGACTTTGTTGTCCTTAAGCCATTTTGCCACAACTTTGGAAGTATGCTTGGGGTCATTGTCAAGTTGGAAGACCCATTTGCGACTAAGCTTTAACTTCCTGACTGATGTCTTGAGATGTTGCTTCAATATATCCACATCATTTTCCTCCCTCATGATGCCATCTATTTGTGAAGTGCACCAGTCCCTCCTGCAGCAAAGCACCCCCACAACATGATGCTGCCACCCCCGTGCTTCACGGTTGGGATGGTGTTCTTAGGATAAAGGACTCATTTTACTGTGGATAGAGATACCTTTGTACCTGTTTCCTCCAGCATCTTGACAAGGTCCTTTGCTGTTGTTCTGGGATTGATTTGCACTTTTCGAACCAAAGTACGTTCATCTCTAGGAGATAGAATGCGTCTCCTTCCTGAGCTGTATGACGGCTGCGTGTCCTATGTTGTTTATACTTGCGTACTATTGTTTGTATAGATGAGCGTGGTATCTTCTGGCATTTGGAAATTGCTCCCAAGGATGAACCAGACTTGTGGAGGTCTACAGTTTTTTTGCTGAGGTCTTGGCTGATTAATTTTGATTTTCCCATGATGTATAACGCAAACATGTACTGAGTTTGAAGGTAGGCCTTGAATTACATCCACAGGTACACCTACAATTGACTCAAATGATATCAATTAGCCTATTGGAAGCTTCTGAAGCCATGACACCATTTTCAGGAATTTTCCAAGCTGTTTAAAGGCACAGTCAACTTAATGTATGTAAACTTCTGACTGGAATTGTGATACAGTGAATTATAAGTGAAATAATCTGACTGTAAACAATTGTTGGGAAAATTACTTGTGTCATGCACAAAGTAGATGTCCTTACCGACTTGCCAAAACTATAGTTTGTTAACAAGACACTTGTGGAGTGGTTGAGAAAGGCGTTTTAATAACTCCAACCTAAGTGTATGTAAACTTCCCACAACAACTGTAGGTGTGTATTGCCCTCAGCAACACAGAACAGCAACGTATACTTCCAAATGTTACACTATTACTGTAGGATGTGCTCACATGACAGCTGAACTTATACAAAACAGGGAAATGCTGCATGCGTTAATCTGATTTTTCTTCAGATCCAACATGTGATTATCACTTGTAACAGTACAATAGCTGATAATAGGCATAGTTTTGCTATAGGAAACCAGTATGCTCTCTGGGGTACCTGTGAATGCACAGAGCAGCTAAGCCTAATGAAACTCTGCAGCAGAACCCAATAGTGAGGCATTCTCCAATGGATCCCGTTACTAATGGGGTGAGGGATGTCATGGGGATTGTCTTTTGAACAGAGCATCTGTCCACAGATCTTTAATGCAAGCTGACAGGGTTGTTTCAACTATTCTGTCCACAAATATGTAGAGGAAAACCTTGTTTCCAGTCAACATCCATTTTCTCCTCGTAAAACCACATGTTTGAGAACACATGATCACCACAAAACCCAACATAATCTGCACCCAGTCCCACCAGCTGGACTGCTCTTAAATCAGAGAAGGAATGTGACCAATGCAATGAAAAGCTTTTTTCAGACGCAATGACTGCAGCAGGCACATGGCATTATGACACCCATTGATGTCTCTATATAGAGAGATTTTGAAGATTTGCAAAAGAGCTACCATATATATATATTAGTACCAGTCAAAAGTTTGGACACACCTACTCATTCAAGGATTTTTCATTATTTTTACCATTTTCTACATTGTATAATAGTAAAGACATCAAAACTATGAAATAACACACATGGAATCGTGTAGTAACCAGAAAAGTCTTTAACAAATCTAAATATGTTTTATATTTAAGATTCAAAGTAGCGATCCTTTGCGTTGATGACAGCTTTGCACACTCTTGACATTCTCTCAACCAGCTTCACCTGGAATGCTTTTCCAACAGTCTTGACATAAGCTGAGCACTTGTTGGCTGCTTTTCCTTCACTCTGCAGTCCAACTCATCCCAAACCATCTCAATTGGGTTGAGGTCAGGTAATTGTGGAGGCCAGGTCATCTGATGCAGCACTCCATCACTCTCCTTCTTAGTCAAATAGCCCTTCCACAGCCTGGAGGTGTGTTGGGTCATTGTCCTGTTGAAAAACAAATGATAGTGGGACTAAGAGCAAACCAGATGGGATGGCGTATCGCTGCAGAATGCTGCGGTAGCCATACTGGTTAGGTGTGCCTAGAATTTTAAATAAATCACTGACAGTGTCACCAGCAAAGCACCCCCCACCTCCTCCTCCATGCTTCAAGGTGAGAACCACACATGCAGAGATCATCCGTTCACCCACTCTGGGTCTCATAAAGACATGGCGGTTGGAACCAAAAATCTCTCATCAGGACAAAAAACAGATTTCAACAGTCTAATGTCCATTGCTCGTGTTTCTTGGCCCAAGCAAGTCTCTTCTTCTTATTGGTCCTTTAGTAATGGTTTCTTTGCAGCAATTCAACCATGAAGGCCTGATTCATATAGTCTCCTCTGAACAGTTGATGTTGAGATGTGTCTGTTACTTGAACTCTGTGAAATATTTATTTGGGCTGCAATCTGAGGTGCAGTTAACTCTAATGAACTTCTCCTCTGCAGCAGAGGCAACTCTGGGTCTTCCTTTCCTGTGGCGGTCCTCATGAGAGCCAGTTTCATCATAGAGCTTGATGGTTTTTGCAACTGCACTTGAAGAAAGTTTTTGACATTTTCCAGATTGACTGAACTTCATGTCTTAAAGTGATGATGGACTGTCATTTCTCTTTGCTTATTTGAGCTGTTCTTGCCATAATATGGACTTGGTCTTTTACCAAATAGGGTTATCTTCAGTGTACCACCCCTACCATGTTAAGCCGTAATTGTTAAATAAGAATGTGTTCTAAACTGACTTGCCTAGTTAAATAAAGGTTAAATAAAACATTTAAAAAACAACTGATAGGCTCAAAAGCATTAAGGAAAGAATTTCCACAAATGACCTTTTAACAAGGCACATCTGTTAATTGAAATGCATTCCAGTTGACTACCTCATGAAGCTGGTTGAGAGAATGCCAAGACTGTGCAAAGCTGTCATGAAGTCAAAGGGTGGCTACTTTGAAGAATCTCAAATATACAAATATATTTTGATTTGTTTAACACTTTTTTGGTTACTACATGATTCCATATGTGTTATTTCATAGTTTTAATGGCTTCACTATTATTCTACAATGTAGAAAATAGTAAAAATAAAGAAATACCTTGGAAGTAGGTGTGTCCAACCTTTGAGTGGTACTGTATATATACACATATTCAGCAACTCTTTTACAAAACTTAACATTTTTGTTAAAAATGATGGTGAAAGTAATTTATTTCAGGTGAATTATGATCATCTTTTAGTAACAGGCTCACAACTACTGTTTCCACTACGTCTTTATTAAAGAAAACATGTTTTCTGGTCTGCCTTCAATCTGGTGACAGATTACGTAAATACATTATTTCAAAGGCTCTGCCTACAGTCCATCAGGAATATATTCTTAATGTATTTGGGATAATGTTCCAGCAAGGCAGGGCTCATTGCCATTTCTTCTAACAGCTTTGACTATTCAACCCTTACCTTTCCCCACACCTAGGGACATGAATGGATTCCAGGATTCTATCAACTGTGGACACATATCACAAAGGATATAAGATTACTTATTTGTATTTGCTTAACCATGTGTTCCTGTGTGGTGGAACTGGCCACAAAGATTTGTCCGAGAGCAAACAACCATTATAAATCCATTTAGCAGAGGTTCCAGTGGTGGGGTGGAATAGCATTGGAAGAAGACCGTGCTAAATCACACACCCCACCTCCCTCCCTCCCCCTGATTGCACCTTCATATGTTTTATTATTAGATACATTATCAAATTGCATGTCATTTCTCTGCTTTTCTTCTAAGCATACAGTCAAGCCAAGACTTACACACGCTGCGTAGTGAACAAAGCAGAGAATCCAGATAGGGAAGATTCACTTCTTCTGTCTGCCAGATACAAAGACAATTACAACCATCATAATTATCCATTTAGTACTGCTGTGTTGCTTCATAGTATGTATCTGGTGCTTTTGTCTTTCATTCAGATCCATCTCAAATTATACGTGACTCAAGGTTACATTTGTGCAAACAAGAGTGTCTCTTTGAGACACCATGCAAGTCAAATGGTGAACACCAAGATTTATATTTCTCTGAGCGACAGAGACATACGAAGCTTAAAGGGAATGCACAGTCATCCTATTTCCCAGAAAAATAGTCTTAGAGTGACAAAAAACATCACCCATAATATTGTTTCCCGATAAAAATTAACCTGAATTTGATCAAATTAAACCTCTCATCTTTGACTATCAGTGAGGCTGTATGCTGTTTGATTTGAGAGCAGAAATGTATGAAATATGATCCATAATGGAAATAAAGGCAAATCTTTATCTTTACTTTGGCATCGTGGCACAATGCGATACGTAGCCATGTTAGCTGAACACCTGCTAGCTAGCTACAGTGGCGTGTATTCATGGATGCCAAGGATTCCAGGCTCCCCTAAAAAAATTGGGAAAATAAATAAACATAAAATTATTTATCTTTCGTCTCTCTGTGTTTCAGAATTTTCCTTCAATTCGCAAAAGGCTGAATGTATCTCACAGGAGAAAACATCCGAGTGAGCGAAACAACGCCCCTCTGTCTCTCTACGTGTAGGCCATCTATCTGATGCTGTTTGGTCCAACGAATTTGACATTGTTGCCGCCCGTAGCATTGAAGGCAAGGGAAGCCAGCAAGCATCTGCTCTCCCTTGACAAAAAAAGTATCCAGAATTAGCCAATCAGTGTTGACCTAAACTGAGCGAGCTCAGCTGTGAATGGTCTGAGCGCACCAAAAAAAGTATCAAGGGAAACCAGCTTGGATTTGGCATCACTCCTAAAAATCCCATTGAGAGCATACGTCTTTGACAGAAAAACTTGAATTGTTGCATCTCGTTGTGTTGTTGTCCTCTGGTGGCTATCTAGCCAGCTAACTAAAATTAGCTCTTTCCTAATTTAGCCATGGATGGAGATAGGGATTTGGACTTGTGGTTTTACTTAATTCTCCGTAATGGCCAATGTTTATAACAACTATTCTGATCCAATCAATAATTATTACATTGTTGTGCCCCTGGCCTGAGGAGATGGAGGTTCAATATGTAGCTAGATGTAGAAGGCTAATATTAACTAGCTAACGTTGCCCATGAATGGAAGTTAGGCTAGCAGGCAAACATTTTAGCCAGGTAGCCTAGGACAACTCAAAATAAAAGTGTGTACTGTATGGCAGAGTGATAGACCGTTTCATCAACATGAAAGAGAGGAGGATGGTATTAGTGAGTCACCATGTTTTTCTACTTGCACGCACGCGCACATAAATCAGAACCATGGACAGCCACATCATATTTTGCTTACGTTGATTGGACTAAATTGTTTTTGGTATCTTTTAGTTGTCACTGTATTAGACTAAGCATAGGTGATTTGATGATGTTGAAATGTTAAAGTTAAAATGGTGTTGGAATAGTGGAGGCAGCCCCTGTTTTCTTTGTGACTTGTGGTAACTCTCTGTGGTTCTAAATCAATAGTTGTTTAGTGGTCTGAAAATGTCGGAAACATTAACTTACTTGACCATGCTGTAGGTCATGTAACTGTTTGTTACATGCAAAATGCTTTGTGGACTTCACCGGACAGAGGCTGATATCTGGTTTTGTGATGAAACAAAGGTGTGTTTGAATTTATTCTGCCACTGTGTCTTCTTATTGTCTCAGCCTTAGGTCTATATATCACGGTGGCAAGACATTCGAATTAAGAGGTTATAGAGCAAACAACGCAATTATCACAACACATAGGTTGTATTATGGCTTTTTTTCTTTTTTGGGGGGCTTGGCTACCCTAGTGATTTTACCCACACACTGCTACTGGCTAGCTAGAAGTTTGTTTTGCCCGGCAGCATTCTTGGCATGGAAGATGGTGAGCCAACCCCTATTCGGAGGGAGACCTGTGATTGGCGGGCAAATAAGGATTCCCATTGGTGTATGCACATTTATGAACGGGTGACATGACTCGTTCGACCAATAGGCTGCTCCCCCTGAACTCCTTCTTTTGATCAAGGCGTTTTCACACTGGGTTTTATAGATGAGCCAACAGTTGTCATTTTTCATACTTTATTGATTATACTTTCACCTGGCATCCTCCACACATGACCCAATTTGATGAATAACGCAAGTTTGACTGTGCCTGACCTTTAATAAAACCCTGTTGCATTAGGTCCCTACTGACTGACTTCATTAGCTGCTGTGGTGTTGAGGCAATTAATTAGATCAATGTTTAAACAAATGTAAGGACAGGACACACAATTAATGAACAATATATTCACTATTTCAATTCCCTTTAGTGCAGTGCCTTTGCAGAAGAGGACAATCTTTTGGCCAGTTGTGAGGTCTAATTCTCAGCCAGTCCTTTAGTGGTGTGCTGCTGGGAGTTTCTTCCCTTCCTCTGCTATATTTTATTCATGAGGATATCTCCACAAAGGACAAGAAATGTTGTTGGTTAGAAATGTCATGAATAGTGAGGTTGTGTCTGTCTCCGGTTACCCCGGTGAAACAAATCACACAAATTAAAAATAAATTAGCTAATAAAATCAGTGTGGTGACATACGGCCTCCAGAGAGAACGACACTAGTCAATATCACAACGAAGCCAAATAATTGAACAGAAAACTGTGAGTCAAGGACAACGGGTGGTCTTGTTGTGTGCACTGCAGTAGTCGAGCAGGAAGGAAAATCGCTTACTATCATCGGTTTCAACCACCTGTCAACACAAAAAAGTATAATGTCACGTGGGGTGTAAACTAGAGAGGGCCACATTCATCACCACAGCAGGTGATGGATGTTCCAACGGCATAGGCTGATCGAGACATCAATTCTCTAGGACAGCCCAACAAAAGCCTCATAAAAAAACTTTGTACAAAATTTGACACTTCAAAACATTATTCAATGAAAAGTACAATTCCCTATACAAAAATTCAAAGGCACCTCAAAGACATGTAAATATAACCAGCCATTACACAAACTGAGTCTACGGTAATATAACCTGCCATTACACATACCTTAGTTTCTCAAATGATTGCCTCGCCTGGTTCACCAACTACTTCTCTGATAGAGTTCAATGTGTCAAATCGGATGGCCTGTTGTCCGGGCCTCTGGTAGTCTCTATGGGGGTGCCACAGGGTTCAATTCTTGGGCCAACTCTTTTCTCTGTATACATCAATGATGTCGCTCTTGCTGCTGGTGAGTCTCTGATCCACCTCTATGCAGACGAAACCATTCTGTATACTTCTGGCCCTTCTTTGGACACTGTGTTAACTACCCTCCAGACGACCTTCAATGCCATACAACTCCTTCCGTGGCCTCCAACTGCTCTTAAATACAAGTAAAACTAAATGCATGACCTTCAACCTGCCTGCCCGTCCAGCATCACTACTCTGGACGGTTCTGACTTAGAATATGTGGACAACTACACATACCTAGGTGTCTGGTCAGATACCTAGGTGTCTCTCCTTCCAGACTCACATCAAACATCTCCAATCCAAAGTTAAATCTAGAATTGGCTTCCTATTTCGCAACAATGCATCCTTCACTCATGCTGCCAAACATACCCTCGTAAAACTGACCATCCTACCGATCCTCGACTTCGGCGATGTCATTTACAAAATAGCCTCCAATACCCTACTCAATAAACTGGATGCAGTTTATCACAGTGCCATCCGTTTTGTCACCAAAGCCCCATATACTACCCACCACTGCGACCTGTACGCTCTTGTTGGCTGGCCCTAGCTTCATACTCGTCACCAAACCCACTGGCTCCAGGTCATCTACAAGACCCTGCTAGGTAAAGTTCCCCCTTATCTCAGCTCGCTGGTCACCATAGCAGCACCCACCTGTAGCACGCGCTCCAGCAGGTATATCTCTTTGGTCACCCCCAAAGCCAATTCCTCCTTCGGCCACCTCTCCTTCCAGTTCTCTGCTGCCAATGACTGGAACGAACTACAAAAATCTCTAAAACGGGAAACACTTATCTCCCTCACTAGCTTTAAGCACCAGCTGTCAGAGCAGCTCACAGATTACTACACCTGTACATAGCCCATCTATAATTTAGCCCAAACAACTGCGTCTTCCCCTACTGTATTTATTTATTTATTTATTTATTTTGCTCCTTTGCACCCCATTATTTCTATTTCTACTTTGCACTTTCTTCCACTGCAAATCTACCATTCCAGTGTTTTGCTTGCTATATTGTATTTACTTCGCCACCATGGCCTTTTTTGCCTTTACCTCCCTTATCTCACCTCATTTGCTCACATTGTATATAGACTTATTTTTCTACTATATTATTGACTGTATGTTTGTTTTACTCCATGTGTAACTGTGTTGTTGTACGTGTCGAACTGCTTTGCTTTATCTTGGCCAGGTCGCAATTGTAAATGAGAACTTGTTCTCAACTTGCCTACCTGGTTAAATAAAGGTGAAATAAATAAATAAATAAATATAAGTGTAAACAGAATTGTCTCACTGATCCTAAAATGCTTACAGTAAAAATACTAATAGCACAGCTGAAATTTGGACATTATATTTGAGACTTGTTTTATTGAAGTTTTACCTGAAATAGCAGTAACAGCCTGTTACATTCTGAAACTGTCGCTGTATCTTTAAGACAGGGTGTTATTCCCCACCTTGGCTGCTCTGAGCCACCGTCCAGGCAGGATGCATGCAGCAAGAAGCTGATTAACTCACCAGGGAAATTATCAACATCTTCAGTCACAATTTTGCATTTGCCTCATATAGTGACTCGTACAGTATAATGATGATATTGATGGTTTGTTTTAAGGTAACTTTAAAACGCTGAAACTGTACTTTTATATTCATATGAGAGGGGTAAACATTCATGTTTTATATGCTGACATTAATAGCTAGACATTTAACAATATATATTTTTCATTTGGCATGAACACAACCAGTCATGATAGTAGGCTACCTGCGCATGTTCGTCCACTCCAGAATTCAAAAAGTTCACTAGTGCCATTTGATGAATGGAAAGAAACATCTGTTACACAACACCCCAAAAAGTTTCATGACATTCAGTGATTGTAATGACACTTGTAGCCTAAATGAATTTAATGCGTCTTGCTGACAAAAATATATTTGGGGGTAGAAAGAAAAGTTGGGACACCTGAGAAGGGGCGGGTCTATCCCGAGATGACAAGTACAGCCACATGGGGAAAAACAAGATTAAGCCATGACAGAGGTGGGGGTGTTCGTTTCATTTAGGGGTTAGTTAAATTAGCATTATTTAAAGACCCCCCCCCCCCCCCATTCAGGGGGTCTGAGACCACCCTTGGGCCCCACATAATTTGCACTCTGTACTAAACCCTTGGTTGGTGAACGCAGCATATGTTCAGTGAGGAGTAATCAGGTGTTGACTGACAGATGTTCATCAGTTAGTTTACTAAATGCTTCAGATGATTCATCCTATCAAAAAAATTACAAAATATAATCTCATCTAATCTTCCTTCACATGACTACTCAGTTTTTCTATTACTGGATCAAACCCAATGTATTTATAAAGCCCATTTTACATCAGCAGATGTCACAAAGTGCTTCTACAAAAACCCAGCCTAAAACCCCAAAGAGCAAGCAATGCAGATGTGGAAGTACGGTGGCTAGGAAAAACTCAATAGAAAGGCAGGAACCTAGGAAGAAACCTAGAGAGGAACCAGGCTTTGAGGGGTGGCCCGTCCTCTTCTGGCTGTGCTAGGTGGAGAATGTAAGAGTACATGTTCTTACTGGCATACAATATGAACATAGTTTTTGTAAAACCAAACAACCCCTGAAGTGAAATGATTCACATGCATGCCATAATTCATAATGCAGGTTGAATAAAGGATGTCTGCCACCTGTTTCCATAATTCATAGACTGAGCCATTCTTGTTGTTTTTTCATGCAGGGGTCAGCATGGATTTATCCTGCAATGGGAACAAATGGATTAGACACTGGCCACTCAGTGGAACCAATATAATCCATGATGTATTGCTTCTATTTTAATTACATGTATAAGAAAAACAACGCCTTTAACCATTTTGCTTGAATTCAGCTGACAGATTAGCATATTTAAACATTTGTCCTTTCTACTGTCTGATTCATGTTAAAACAGCAGTAGGCATATGTTCGATGTGCAGACAGGTGGTATGCATAGATAAAAGCCTCTGAAAATGATCTTCAATGCTGTAATGTTTAATCTGATACGTCTTAACCACTGGCTTAGTCTGGAAATGTTTTGGTGTCTGATATGTTATGCGTGTGATAACTGCGTCATGACCTTTACGATTAATCAATCTCTTGTGTCTGAGTTGTTGAATTGCAACTCCACTTTGTCTCTGTACTGACGTTTTGCCTGTTTGATTGCATTATGGAGGGAATAACTACACTGTTTTGTATTCAACCATATTCCCAGTCACGTTGCCATGGTTAAATGCGATGGTTTGCGCTTTTAGTTTAGCGCGAATGCTTCCATCTATCCACGGTTTCTGGTTTGGGTAGGTTTTAATAGTCACAGTGGGTTCAATCAATCTTTAAAAGGTACAGCACCTTTCCCACTCAGCCCTTTTCTTAATAGTTTGAAATACTGAAATTAAGCAGTGCTTATTTAAGCAGTGAATTCATCTAGGTTCACTGAATATTTGACATTTTATTCTACGTGAAATAACTCAGTCATTTGTCATTCGCTTGGCCCATTTGTTTCCCGCCTAAGGCAAGAAAAGAGAAAGTGCAAACTTGCTAGTCTTACCAACTGAGAGACAAATAAAACAAACAACATTTTCTTTGCATAAATAAATTACTGAAAGCAGGTTCCCGCAGGGGTATATCATTTGGGTTGTGTTGGCAGTGGGGGTTGGCTATGGACTCCTTTAATAGCCATATATCTCTCCTCACCTCTCCACCTGATAGCTGATGTGTGGTGAACGCGCTGGCACAAAAATGGTCGCCGTGCATCACCCAGGTGGGTGCTACATGTTGGTGGTGGGTGAGGTGAGTTTCCCCCTACTATGTAAAGCGCTTTGACTACCTCAGTTGGTAGAAAAGTGCTATATAAATCCAATCAATTATTACATTAACACATGCAAAACCACAAATAATTGAACTGATTTGTAGTGCCACTCAACCACAGGCGTCTGTTGGCACCTTAATTGTAGAGGACGGGTGGATAGTAATGGCTGGAACGGCATAAATGGAATGGTATCACAGTTTCCATGTGTTTGATACCATTCCAGCTATTATTGTGAGCCATCCTCCCCTCACCAGCCTCTTGTGCTCAACATACTAATAGTTCCATGGTTTACAGTACACAGTGCATCTGCCAAGCTTAATCTCAGCCCTTTGATATGCTAACGTTACTAGCTAAACATTTCATTTAACAGTCTTTTTTTTATTATTACCTTTTAATTTGGCATGAACACAATCAGTTATGATGTTTTCATCTTATTGTCAAACAAATCACTTTAAAAAAAACTAGGCTACCTGTGGATGTTCGTCTACTCCAACAATTACACCTCCGCTACGCTGATCCTCAACACAGGCGCATGGTCAACCCCCTCCTGTACTCCCTGTTCACCCATTACTGAGTGGCCACACACGTCTCCAACTCAATCATAAAGTTTGCAGTCGATACAACAGAGGTAGGCCTGATTACTAACAACGACGAGACAGCGTATAGGGAGGATGTGATGCCAGAAAAATAACCTCTCCCTCAACAAAACGAAGGAGCTGATGAACTTCAGAGCCTCCATCCAGTTGACACGGTGAAAAGCTTCAAAATCCTCGACGTGCTGACAAGCTGAAATGGTTGATCCACACAAACAGAGATGCACTAGTTGTACCCACTTCATACAGTATGTGCAGTTGAAGTCGGAATTTTACATACACCTTAGCCAAATACATTTAACTCCTGTGTGGGAGTTGCAGCGATGGGACAATACTGTAACTACCAATTGGATATCACAAAAATTGGGGAGAAAAAGGGGTAAAGGTTTTAAAAAGTATAATATTGAAACTACACTATTGAAATAGTGCCACTGTAAAGCAGGAACAAATTCATTGGCATTTCACCAACCCTTATAGCATTTACGCATAATTTATGCGAGGTTTGTTTTATCTGATAACAGATCAATAGAATAAAATGATTATGTAGAAACTGATTATACCTTTTGAGTTGCGCTATTATTTGTATGTAGTTCTTAAACATAGAGTTGAAGTCGGATGTTTACATACACCTTAGCCAAGTACATTTGAACTCAGTTTTTCACAATTCCTGACATTTAATCCTAGTAAAAATTCCCTGTCTTAGGTCTGTTAGGATCACCACTTTATTTTAAGAATGGGAAATGTCAGAATAATAGTAGAGAGAGTGATTTATTTAGGCTTTTATTTCTTTCATCACATTCCCAGTGGGTCAGAAGTTTAGATACACTCAATTAGTATTATTTGGTAGCATTGCCTTTAAATAGTTTAACTTAGGTCAAACGTTTCAGGTAGCCTTCCACATGCTTCCCACAATAAGTTGGGTGAATTTTGGCCCATTCCTCCTGACAGAGCTGGTGTAACTGAGTCAGGTTTGTAGGCCTGCTTGCTCCACATGCTTTTTCAGTTCTGCCCACAAATTTTCTATAGGACTGAGGTCAGGGCTTTGTGATGGCCACTCCAATACCTTGACTTTGTTGTCCTCAAGCCACTTTGGAAGTATGCTTGGGGTCATTGTCCATTTGGAAGACCCATTTCCGACCAAGCTTTAACTTCCTGACTGATGTCTTGAGATGTTGCTTCAATATATCCACATAATTTTCCTCCCTCATGATGCAATCTATTTGTGAAGTGCACCAGTCCCTCCTGCAGCAAAGCAACCCCACAACATGATGCTGCCACCCCCGTGCTTCACGGTTGGGATGGTGTTCTTCGGCTTGCAAGCCTCCCCCTTTTCCCATGATGTCAAGCAAAGAGGCACTGAGTTTGAAGGTAGGCCTTGAAATACATCCACAGGTACACCTCCAATTGACTCAAATGATATCAATTAGCCTATCAGAAGCTTCCAAAGCCATGACACCATTTTCTGGAATTTTACAAGTTGTATAAAGGCACAGTCAACTTATGGTATGTAAACTTCTAACCCACTGGAATTGTGATACAGTGAATGATAAGTGAAATAATCTGTCTGTAAACAATTGTTGGAAAAATTACTTGTGTCATGCACAAAGTAGATGTCCTAACCGACTTGCCAAAACTATAGTTTGTTAACAAGAAATTTGTGGAGTGATTGAAAAACAAGTTTAAATTACTCCAACCTAAGTGTATGTAAACATAAGACTTCAACTGTATATACTCTATTCTAGTCAAGGCTCATCCTACTGTAGTATAACTACTGCTGTGCATACCTTTTGTATTCATATACTGCCCATAATGTCTATACACACCATCATATACACACAGCTATTCTGAGAAGAGATGGATATTTAAGCATGACATATTTAGCTAGTTTGACTGAATGAATGAATGGAAGCAGAAGCACAGTTGCATTGAATGAACATCTGTTTTGGAATGCTCAAGGTCGTGCTACCAGAGTCCCTCCTCTAACCCCACACACACTGAAGATAAATGAAGGTCAGGCTGAGGGTAATGTGAATGACTGCCCTCTTGTCCAAGTTCTGTCAGGAGTTCCTATGCACTGTGTCAGAGAGTGAAATTTCCTGCTGGTGGAGTTCTAGCAACGAGCAGGTGCTGAGGGAAAAATCGTTGCTATCGGGAGCTCAGCTTCCAGCTGAAAAAGGATTTTTCAGTCCTTGGTTGAATTAGCTTTTCACCTCTCCGGTATCTCGTCTAGTCAGTGGAGCAGACACTGTAGGGCTGGATAGATGCCACTGGAATCAAGATGAATACCTTTATGTACCCCTATACGGGTTGAAAATGGCAGATTTGGACAATGATAAGCACCTAAATTGGAACACAGTGGCTGTACAGTAATGTGCTATACATGACGTCAGAGCCCTGGCTCTGCGCTTCACAGCTCTGAATGGGTTTTGACTGACAGCCAATGTGAACTTGAACACCGCACGTGACAAGAAGTTGCCCTTATCCCTCCAGCTAATTGGGCAACTTTTGCAAATGTTTTAATGTCCGAGTGAGGGAAATGCTGTAAATGACAAGGATTCTATGTATAAGATAAAATGTTGAGGGTTATAATAAATACTGCTTTGATGTCATACAAGCAAGCCAAACACCTGAGAGTCCAAATGTGCACATAAAACTCATGTAATACACAGTGACAGAGTTTATAATCACGGTGTTTGATGTAGAGTTGCAAAATGACATGGCGTCATACCCTGGGTTGCCCTGAACAGAATGAGCCCGTTTGTTGTATTGTGAAGAACGTTTGCCGTGGCATCTGAATGCACTCCAGTCTGCGCAGTAAAATTACCATCTGCTTCTCTGAATTGCCTTGTGAAAGCCTAACACTGTAAGATCCTATTTTATCATTTAGTTAGTCATGTTGGCAACACAACAAGCTTTCAAATTATGCCCACCTGACCCATATTACGATTTATAATGGACCGTTTTTGGATTGCGTAAACAACAACAGTAATTGTTTAAAGGCGGGGATGCAGGGCTGTGTTCCAAACAAAACAACTACTGTACAAGTGTGCTTGTTCTAGTTCCTCAACACCACAGCTAGGAGAGCTCAAAAAAACACCTTATAGTTGGAGACTCTTCTTTGAGTCATAAAAGTGCATTGAAATGACTTAGGAACTGTGCACACTTTGGAGAGGTTTGTAGCCACTTGGAAACCCCAGTTAGACCCTCACTCAAACCTTTGTCATTTTTTTGTCTTGTGTTGCACCTACCTCAAATTTTCCAATAATATTATTTTAATGTTACTGAATGTATCCAGAGTATTTTCAGATTTCGTTATCAACAAATGCGGCAAAAAGTACAGTAGATGTAAAATGCACATCAAATCAACAGTGTAATGTTTGGATTCAGTCTTGTGTCAGGTGAACTGTTTTGTCCTCACCTTTAATCTCATAATTTTCCCATAATCTCCAAACTGTTAATTGCTACCATGGTTATGCATATGCTTTCCATATTTCTGCTGTAAGACACATTTCAATTTAACCCTATCTATATAGGCCAATTCCCACAAGTGTAAGGGGTTCCATGCAAGTTCCATGTCAGTCCAGGCTTTTGTGTTCTATTTTCACTCAAAGCCCTGCAGTCACCAGCTTCTCCCTTCTATTCACAGCAACTGGAATAGCTGGTTTTCATGTGAGTTTGAAGTACATTACTACACTGTAGTCCTATTTGTGGATGAAAAGGCATGTTGAAGTGTATGATAATCCTACATTGTTTGTGAGCTCGTATGCAAACTAAATGGATTTCACCATCACAGCAGAAACCACCAATGCTAGTGTTATTACAGATGGCAGTTAATTATTTGAGCAGTTTATTATTAAAAAAAAAATGTAAACTACTTAAAGAACAACGAGAAGCTCAGGGGACATCTGGCAGACATGCAATCACTACTGTAAGCTCTGAAAGCAGGATCGATATCTCTTTGTGGTTGGACCTTGAGCTAATTGAAAATCTTTGAGCCTATAATGAATATGAAATGTCAGAGAGCCAAAATATATGAAACTGACATTTACTCTACACCCTGGGAACAATCCTCCAATTTAGAGTATGAACAATTCAAACCTAGGAAAAAAATGACTATTTCAGGTAGGTTGTCCAACAATTTGTGCAACAGTGTAGACCACCCAATTTTCAAATAGAAGAACATAAAAACACACCATGACAAAAGGTTTCTGTAATACACTTAGACAAATCTTATAACGAAGTGGTTCAGTGACAAGTACTGCTGGACCATTCACTGTAGTGACTGATGTAGTCTACAGTAGGGAGCCTTTGAAGTAGCCGAGCTCTGTATTAGGACATCAGACAGTAAAACACATACCATCAGCTTACATTTACCTGTGAGTAACAAGGTTCTAACAGTCAACCTCATTTTACCATTGAATATTCATCTGACGCACGTTATGCTGCTCCAACAACATCTCAGTGCGCTGTACTTTACATTGGACCTCTGCACTTCTGACATGAAACAACTATCCAGAGAGCTGTGGCCCCGTTTCTGACAGTGGCATTCTTGACATGTGTCTCTTAAAGTGCAGCTCACAGCTAGCCTGATCTGCTTTAGATCACTCCAGCAGTCCTGACATGTCAAAATGAAGGCTCCAAACTGAATAAGGTATTCTAATAAATAAATAATGTCCATGTTATATTCATGTTTGTAATCTCCCCGAGCTGAACAAGCTGCTGTTGAACTGCTTTTCACAAAGCTTTGCGTTCCTCATAGTGTGTAGCTACCACACTGCAAGTGCCCATTCAATACAGCACGAGCCCACCAGCCAATGAATAATGGCATTTTCATCCAGTATAAATTGTCAAAGGTAAAAAGAAGGCTTCAAACAGTAAAAAGCACCTTATCACAGCGCCCAAGTTCTGCCCATGGAACTAAATGCAGACAAATGACAACACTGAACAACAATTCAACACAGAATGCATTTTTTATACGAAGCAAAGTCAGAACAGTCCAAATCAAAGTCAGAGACAAAGGGAGGGAGGGAGGGCTCTTACCGATGTACTGGTTCCACTCTGGGTCCAGATCAGCCTGGTTGGCGAGGCAGCCCTTCATGACATTCAGACAATAGTTGTTGCAGGGCTTCACGGAGGGCATGGCTTGGCAGTATGTGCAGTACATCATCTTGGTCAGAGCTCGGATACACGCTGGGGTGCTGCTCACCTAGTGGGTAGATGTGAGAACAAAGGCCAGCTATACATCGGACACAACATACAAGGCTGTTCTACACATGGAAATTAATCCAGTAAACTGTATTTTTCCGTGTTTCATGTATATAAAGAAATCAGCTGGATTAAAAAGCATCTAGCTCCACTGTCCTCCATCTAGCTCCACATACAGCTCTTACATCTAGCGCCACTGTCCTCCATCTAGCTCCACATACAGCTCTTACATCTAGCGCCACTGTCCTCCACCTAGCGCCACTGTCCTCCACCTAGCGCCACTGTCCTCCACCTAGCGCCACTGTCCTCCACCTAGCGCCACTGTCCTCCATCTAGCGCCACTGTCCTCCATCTAGCTCCACTGTCCTCCACCTAGCGCCACTGTCCTCCATCTAGCGCCACTGTCCTCCATCTAGCGCCACTGTCCTCCACCTAGCGCCACTGTCCTCCATCTAGCGCCACTGTCCTCCACCTAGCGCCACTGTCCTCCATCTAGCGCCACTGTCCTCCATCTAGCGCCACTGTCCTCCACCTAGCGCCACTGTCCGCCACCTAGCGCCACTGTCCTCCATCTAGCGCCACTGTCCTCCATCTAGCGCCACTGTCCTCCACCTAGCGCCACTGTCCGCCACCTAGCACCACTGTCCTCCATCTAGCTCCACTGTCCTCCATCTAGCTCCACATACAGCTCTTACATCTAGCGCCACTGTCCTCCACCTAGTGCCACTGTCCACTGTCCTCCATCTAGCGCCACTGTCCTCCATCTAGCGCCACTGTCCTCCATCTAGCGCCACTGTCCTCCACCTAGCACCACTGTCCTCCACCTAGCGCCACTGTCCTCCATCTTGCGCCACTGTCCTCCATCTAGCTCCACATACAGCTCTTACATCTATGTTGCTGAACAGAAGCTCAGCATACATAAACAGGAACAGTTGTAGCTGGAGAAATTGAAAATCTGTGAACAATACAGCACCAGAAATGTTTTTGTCAATAATGCAAATATCCACACCCTATTGTTTAAAGTCAAGACTCCCAGGTAATGGCTAATGGCTTCATCTCTTTTTCAAACACAGACAGGTTCTTAAATCATTTCTTAACCTTGTTACTGCAGCTCAGCCCTCTATGAAATAGCTATTCCCTAACCATAATTTCTGTCAGTGCTTCAGTTTGCTTTCGTTTGTGTGTGTTTCTACATGTTTTATGCATTTTATTAAGTGTCAAAGATTCTTGTTACTCTGGCAAAAATCGATAAAATAAAAACATTCCCATTTCATCAGAGTATTTTCCAATTAATCACAACATCTGTTAAAATTAAAATAAAACACCTAGTCTCTGTTCTGAATTTAAAAAATAAATTCTGAAAGAAGTCTAATTTTACACAAGGCTCAAACTATTTTGTGTATTTCAGACCAAATCCAACAAAGCTAGAGGGAGGAGTAGGGATGTCCCAGCGGGGCGAAAGGGAGTTGTCAGGTACTGGTCTAAATTTTCCAAAGTACCCAGACACTGCACGCATGAGGTGAGAGAAGAGCCACAGCTCGGCTGGAAGTCAGTGTTTTGAGTGGTTTCTGAGCTGTCTTCATGTTTGATATGATTGGACCCCTGCTTCTCCCAACCCACCAGTGAGGATTGCTGAGGAGAGGGAGGCATCATCAGCCGCCTCCACAGAGTCAGGCTAGTAGATCAAATACATACACTACCGTGACTGACTGATATGCCTTAAACATCTACTGCTAGCTTCCTCCGTCATAGGCTTGATTTAACACACAGTCTGATGCTGATCACTCACACAATGTCATGTTCCCACTGACACCCCCACAAATTCACATGTTGCGAGTAGCGAGTTTAAAATATCAAGGGGGTAATCTCTGGTACCTGTCGTCACTATAATCTCTGGTACCTGTCGTCACTATAATCTCTGGTATCTGTCGTCACTATAATCTCTGGTACCTATCGTCACTATAATCTCTGGTACCTGTCGTCACTATAATCTCTGGTACCTGTCGTCACTATAATCTCTGGTATCTGTCGTCACTATAATCTCTGGTATCTGTCATCACTATAATCTCTGGTACCTGTCGTCACTATAATCTCTGGTATCTGTCGTCACTATAATCTCTGGTATCTGTCGTCACTATAATCTCTGGTACCTGTCGTCACTATAATCTCTGGTATCTGTCGTCACTATAATCTCTGGTACCTGTCGTCACTATAATCTCTGGTACCTGTCGTCACTATAATCTCTGGTACCTGTCGTCACTATAATCTCTGGTATCTGTCGTCACTATAATCTCTGGTATCTGTCGTCACTATAATCTCTGGTACCTGTCGTCACTATAATCTCTGGTACCTGTCGTCACTATAATCTCTGGTACCTGTCGTCACTATAATCTAGCAACATAGCAACTGTTGGTAAACACAATTCATACATTTCACATTGACACTATAAAAATTTGTCTTTTTCAGATTCCAATTTCATTCATTTGAATCTGAGATGCACTTTATATTAAAATACTCTACTGACAGAATCCTTAATGTGCATTTCCGTACAGTAAGATATGGTATAGCGTTGCTTCCTCCCTTTTCAATTTGCAGAACTGACACCTGACAAATGCTTTCTTCCTCCACAAATGGCTTTGGTGCAGACCAGCACTCAGTAAGTTGCCATAATGTCTGCATGACTCTCCCCCTATCTCCCTGGACTGCTGGCTTCTTTGAGTGCATTATAGCGTTTGCAGAGCAGATATTATTCTAATGATTCGAGCTCATCAAAGAGAGTCCTATTATTAGAATCAATCAATAGCCACATCACCGCTTTGCAAAACTGAATAATAGAAATACGCTGTGTGCCCATAATGACAGTGTTGGAGCCTTGATATATCCCTGGGCATATCTTTTCATTTCAGAGGTTTAGAAAATGGGAAAACATTAGTCCATGCTGGTATTTATGCAGAAATAAGTGTAACTGAATGCCAAACTCTGATTGACCATGGATAAACTCTGATTGACCATGGATAAACTCTGATTGACCGTGGATAAACTCTGATTGACTGTGGATAAACTCTGATTGACCGTGGATAAACTCTGATTGACCGTGGATAAACTCTGATTGACCGTGGATAAACTCTGATTGACCGTGGATAAACTCTGATTGACCGTGGATAAACTCTGATTGACCGTGGATAAACTCTGATTGACCGTGGATAAACTCTGATTGACCGTGGATAAACTCTGATTGACCGTGGATAAACTCTGATTGACCGTGGATAAACTCTCATTGACCGTGGATAAACTCTCATTGACCGTGGATAAACTCTGATTGACTGTGGATAAACTCTGATTGACCGTGGATAAACTCTGATTGACCGTGGATAAACTCTGATTGACCGTGGATAAACTCTGATTGACCGTGGATAAACTCTGATTGACCATGGATAAACTCTGATTGACCATGGATAAACTCTGATTGACCGTGGATAAACTCTGATTGACCGTGGATAAACTCTGATTGACCGTGGATAAACTCTGATTGACCATGGATAAACTCTGATTGACCATGGATAAACTCTGATTGACCATGGATAAACTCTGATTGACCATGGATAAACTGACCTGACCTGGGATATAGATAAGCAGTGTAGTGTCTTAGTCATAAACTGTAAACTGCTGTGATGTGAGGTAGTGCAGCAGCTCCTGGAACTCAATAAAGCCCCTCAGCAGCACTAGGCATAGATGTCACATGTCCCACCCCTCCTCTGGGGTGTCCTATTCCATTATGCTTACACCCAATCTCTCCAGATGAGTTGAGGCCCCTTGGATCAAAGGGCCCGCCACATGACTCGTGTCACAGGTCCCTGGGAAATGTCAGAGTTGAGGTGGGGACACGGCGGCTGCCAGGGAACCCAGGACGTGTGTCACTACCACAGACAGTAACAACTCATCCTCATGAAAGTGCTTCATCAGGCAGCCCTGGCTGGACATAGGGAAGTGATATGGCCTGGAGGTGCATGACGTGATCACACCATTGAGGTTCACAGAGTTCACCATGCTTGCCGGTAATGAATGACCAGCAGTGGAAAGGTTGAGTTTGTTCTATGTTCGGGGGTTATACATGTGATTCTCCCCAGGCAGCCTATTGCTTTGGGTTTCCTTGTGCCTTTGACCACTCATAGCTGTGCTACAATCTGCATGATACACACCCCATCATGAATTATGGTGAACATAAACTCATTGGCCAGCAACCGTTGCAAAAGGACTCCATTTCCAAACAGTATATTAACTGTTTACTAGCCTTGATGTCCAGGCTTCTCCTCTAACAACACAGAACAGTGTACACACTACTATTAACACCAATAACGGTAACAAACGCATACAATTCAGATAAATTGCTTGAGACCACGAGGCAATGGAAGCAAACTTGATCTACAGTACAAGTCTAGCCAGTGTTCTAATGTTGATATTAACCAGTGGTGTAAAGTACTTAAGTACTTTAAAGTACGACTTAAGTAATTTTTTTGAGGTATGTGTACTTTACTATTCATATTTTTATGACAGCTTTTACTTTACTAAATTCCTATAGAAAATATTGTACTTTTAACTCCATACAATTTCCCTGACAACCAAAAGTACTTGTTACATTTTGAATGCTTAGCGGGGCAGGAAAATTGTGAAATTCACTCACTTATCAAGAGAACACGTGGTCATCCCTTCTGCCTCTGTTCTGGCGGACTCACTAAACACAAATGCATCTTTTGTAAGTAATGTCTGAGTGTTGGAATGTGCCCTGGGCTATCCATACATTTTAAAAACAAGAAAATGGTGCCGTCTGCTTTGCTTAATATAAGTTATTTTAAATGATTTATACTTTTGATACTTAAGTAAAAGTATTTGGTTTTAAATATACTTAAGTAGTATTTTACTGGGTGACTTTCACATTTATTTGAGTAACTTTCTATTATGGTATCTCTACTTTTACTCAAGTATGACAATTGGGTACTTTTTCCACCACTGATATTAACTGAAAACAAGACATCTAGAAAACAGCTGTTGTTGTTGAGTCGAGCCAATGTCAAGCATACATCTCTTGCTATGCCTTTAAATCTTCCTTTGCATAAGATCGAAACTACACACTCCCAAGGCAATGATATACAGCAAAAGCAGCTAGCTGCATTAACATTACATCAAACAGAATACTTACAGCAAGATTAATGGGGACGGTATACAGACTTAAAAAATATTAGGTGATAGAGATACCAAAGAAATACATATATATCCCCATAGCTTGGAGCCAAATAGTCTTCCCATGCTTGAGAATTCCTCCTGAACAATGGGAGGCCCCACCAGAGGTCATTATAGGATCCTTGAAAAGGCAGCCCTGAGCCTTAACCCACCAGCCCATAGGCCCATACAAAGAGATGGTAGTGGTGGGAAGGCAGTGGTAAGTCAGTCAGAAGAGTGTATGATCGAAATACCAGCCTGTGGGGGATCTCCTGAGAGGAAAGAAAACCCAAAAAGCAAAACAGAGACCTTCAGCTTGTTTAAGAATGTGTTGGATACACTGTTATATTATGTTGTACTTCTCTCTCCACCAGCACAATCCATTCCAGCCCCAAACACCAACAAAATACTCTGTTTTATGATCTATGAGGTTTGAAATATAATATTGATATGTGATAATGATGGATCCAACAAAATCAGTCAATTGTTCAATTCAGGGGAAAGTGTTGATATAAATCTATGACATTAATTTTACATGATCAAATTGGGTGAAAGGTTTCAGGGAGAAATTCCCATTGGGGAAGTGGTATATATTCCTTATTAAAATTACCATCATCCCCTGCTGCACAATAGCAGCAAATTAGCCCAAACTAAAACCACTCAACTCAGTTTTCTTATGAATGGCAGAGACGGAGGGCTTACCTTGGACACCCTGCTGGCCACCTCTCTACCAACCGAGAGGCCCTGGACGAAAGTGCGTGCCACGATGAAGGCCCTGGTAACCTGAGCCTTGAGCTTCTTGGGTACGTCTCCAAAGGGCTTTAGCTGGTCCGTGTACTTACTGATGCACTCCAGATAGTCCTCAGTGATGACATACTGGGAGTTGAGCAGCGTGAACATGCGCTCCAGCAGCCGCGACCAGAAGTCGTTGAGCATCTCCTCCAGGTTCACGTTACCTCCCGTGTAGTAGCGTTTCAGCTCGGCAAACAGGTTCTGGAACACCTCCGAGTTCTGCATGTACGGCTTTCCGTAGGTCCGCACGAACATCTCGTTCAACGACCTCTCCGTGTTCTCCAACAACTCCAGGAAGAACTCTGGGTCAAGAGGAATAGGAGACAATTAAAATATTGTTCATTATAGCTTATGTAGGCCTACATCTGTCTTCAAATACGAGCACTCTGATGCTGTTAAGATGGGCATGCTAATAGAATGAGATACCTACTGACTTGAGTTAACATTTGTAATCTTTAAAATGTAAAGACACTGTACACCAGTTTGTCTTTCATAGCTGAAGGGTGTCTGGGTCAAAGATTGGCATACTTCCATGAGGTTTTTACATTACACTGTTGCTAAAATTAAACGGAGAACAGGCAGAGGTTTCTCAGGTTAACACAGTGTTTATTCACACCAATACTACCCATCTTCATATTCTCCTCTAGACTTCAGAAGTGTTAAAGATTAGTAATGCTATACTGTCAGTCACTCTCTATAGGCTGGCCCTATTCAAACACACTTGGACTTGCTACTGTACATACTGCTTCAGCAATAAGAATCTGTATTGCTCACGTTGATTTGTAGAAATGCAGTGGAGTTGGCAGTGTGACTTTGAAGTAGAGGTTTGTATATTCATACATTCAATACTGCCATTGATATGTGATAAATGAAAAGATTGTCGCATGCAAATTGCTATATTTACTTGTAACTATTTCTTTAGTGGTGAAAAGACAATGGATTTTCACAGATAGCGTGGTTTTGGGAATGATGAGCATTTGCTGTGGATATTTATTTATTTATTTATTTCACCTTTATTTAACCAGGTAGGCAAGTTGAGAACAAGTTCTCATTTACAATTGCGACCTGGCCAAGATAAAGCAAAGCAGTTTGACACATACAACAACACAGAGTTACACATGGATTAAAACAAACCGACAGTCAATAATATAGTAGAAAAATAAGTCTATATACAAAGTGAGCAAATGAGGTGAGATAAGGGAGGTAAAGGCAAAAATAGGAAATAGGAAGCCAATTCTAGATTTAACTTTGGATTGGAGACGTTTGATGTGAGTCTGGAAGGAGAGTTTACAGTCTAACCAGACACCTAGGTATTTGTAGTTGTCCACATATTCTAAGTCAGAACCGTCCAGAGTAGTGATGCTGGACAGGTGCAGGCAGTGACCGGTTGAAGAGCATGCATTTAGTTTTACTTGTATTTAAGAGCAGTTGGAGGCCACGGAAGGAGAGTTGTATGGCATTGCAGCTTGTCTGGAGGGTAGTTAACACAGTGTCCAAAGAAGGGTCAGAAGTATACAGAATGGTGTCGTCTGCGTAGAGGTGGATCAGAGACTCACCAGCAGCAAGAGCGACATCATTGATGTATACAGAGATAAAGAGTCGGCCCAAGAATTGAACCCTGTGGCACCCCCATTGAGATTGCCAGAGGCCCGGACAACAGGCCCTCCGATTGGACGCACTGAACTCTATCAGAGAAGTAGTTGGTGAACCAGGCGAGGCAATCATTAGAGAAACCAAGGCTATTGAGTCTGCCGATGAGGATGTGGTGATTGACAGAGTCGAAAGCCTTGGCCAGGTCAATGAATACGGCTGCACATTATTGTTTCTTATCGATGGCGGTTAAGATATCGTTTAGGACCTTGAGCGTGGCTGAGGTGCACCCATGACCGGCTCTGAAACCAGATTGCATAGCGGAGAAGGTGCGGTGGGATTCGAAATGGTCGGTAATATGTTTGTTGACATGGCTTTCGAAGACTTTACAAAGGCAGGGTAGGATAGATATAGGTCTGTAGCAGTTTGGGTCAAGAGTGTCCCCCCCTTTGAAGAGGGGGATGACCGCAGCTGCTTTCCAATCTTTGGGAATCTCAGATGACACGAAAGAAAGGTTGAACAGGCTAGTAATAGGGGTTGCAACAATTTCGGCAGATAATTTTAGAAAGAAAGGGTCCAGATTGTCTAGCCCGGCAGATTTGAAGGGGTCCAGATTTTTCAGCTCTTTCAGAACATCAGCTGACTGGATTTGGGAGAAGGAGAAATGGGGAAGGCTTGGGCGAGTTGCTGTGGGGGGTACTTGCTGTTGACCGGGGTAGGGGTAGCCAGGTGGAAAGTATGGCCAGCCATAGAAAAATGCTTATTGAAATTCTCAATTATAGTGGATTTATCGGTGGTGACAGAGTTTCCTATCCTCAGTGCAGTGGGCAGCTGGGAGGAGGTGCTCTTAATCTCCAAGGACTTTACAGTGTCCCAGAACTTTTTGAGTTTGTGTTGGAGGAAGTACATTTCTGCTTGAAAAAGCTAGCCTTTGCTTTTCTAACTGCCTGTGTATATTGGTTTCTAACTTCCCTGAAAAGTTGCATATCACGGGGGCTGTTCGATGCTAATGCAGAACGCCACAAAATGCTTTGTGTTGGTTAAGGGCAGTCAGGTCTGGAGAGAACCAAGGGCTATACTGTTCCTGGTTCTACATTTCTTGAATGGGGCATGCTTATTTAAGATGGTGAGGAAGGCATTTAAAAAAAATAACCAGGCATTCTCTACTGAAGGGATGAGGTCAATATCCTTCCAGGATACCCGGGCCAGATCGATTAGAAAGGTCTGCTCGCCGAAGTGTATCAGGGAGCGTTTGACAGTGATGAGTGGAGGTCATTTGACCGCTGACTCATTACGGATACAGGCAATGAGGCAGTGATTGCTGAGATCTTGGTTGAAAACTGCAGAGGTGTATTTAGAGGGCAAGTTGGTTAGGATGATATCTATGAGGGTGCCCGTGTTACGGCTTTGGGGTGGTACCTGGTAGGTTCATTGATAATTTGTGTGAGATTGAGGGCATCAAGCTTAGATTGTAGGGTGGCTGGGGTGTTAAGCATGTCCCAGTTTAGGTCACCTAGCAGCACGAGCCCTGAAGATAGATGGGGGGCAATCAGTTCACATATGGTGTCCAGAGCACAGCTGGGGGCAGAGGGTGGTCTATAGCAGGCAGATATGGTGAGAGACTTGTTTTTAGAGAGGTGGATTTTTAAAAGTAGAAGTTCAAATTGTTTGGGTACAGACCTGGATAGTAGGACAGAACTCTGCAGGCTATCTCTGCAGTAGATTGCAACACTGCCCCCTTTGGCCATTCTATCTTGTCTGAAAATGTTGTAGTTAGGGATGGAGATTTCAGAGTTTTTGGTGGTCTTCCTAAGCCATGATTCAGACACGGCTAGGACATCAGGGTTGGCAGAGTGTGCTAAAGCAGTGAATAAAACAAACTTAGGGAGGAGGCTTCTAATGTTAACATGCATGAAACCAAGGCTATTACGGTTACAGAAGTCATCAAAAGAGAGCGCCTGGGGAATAGGAGTGGAGCTAGGCACTGCAGGGCTTGGATTCACCTCTACATCGCCAGAGGAACAGAGGAGGAGTAGGATAAGGGTACGGCTAAAAACTATGAGAATTGGTCGTCTAGGACGTCCGGAACAGAGAGTAAAAGGAGCAGGTTTCTTGGGGCGATAAAATAGCTTCAAGGTATAATGTACAGACAAAGGTATGGTAGGATGTGAATACAGTGGAGGTAAACCTAGGCATTGAGTGATGATGAGAGAGATATTGTCTCTAGAAACATCATTGAAACCGGATGATGTCATCACATGTGTGGGTGGTGGAACTGAGAGTTTGGATAAGATATAATGAGCAGGGCTAGAGGCTCTACAGTGAAATAAGCCAATAAACACTAACCAGAACAGCAATGGACAAGGCATATTGACATTAAGGAGAGGCATGCTTAGCCAAGTGATCAAAAGGGTCCAGTGAGTAGTAAGGTCGGTTGCGGTCACGGCGATTCAGACAGCTAGCCGGGTCATGGGTAGCAAGTTGGCAGAAGATGGTCTGTTTTTAGCCACCTCGTGCGTTTCCGTCGGTAGATTAGTGGGGTGCCGTGTGGTAGAGGGGACCAATCCTTGCAAAAATAGTTATAGGTATAGTGGCCCAAGAAAATTGGCCAATAGACCTACTCAGATAGAAGCCGATAAGACAGCTAACGATTAGCTGGCCGCAGATGAGCGTTCAGGTTACATCGCAACGGAGGGGCCAGTTGGATAACTCCCTCGGGCAGATAACGTCGGTAGTCCAGTCATGAAGGCCCGATGGGGCTCCGCATCGGCAGTAAAGCGGGTCCGGATAGGTGATTGTAGCCCAGGAGTGGCTGACGGAACTCTTCAGCTGGTTTGCTCCGGAATAATTGATGTTAGCTCCGGGACCGACGTTAGCCAATAGTCACTCGGATAGCAGCTAGCTAGCTGCAAGATCCAGGTGTAAATGTCCAGAGCTTGCGGTAGAAATCCGGGGATATGGAGAGAAAAAAGATCCGGTATGCTCTGGTCTGAGTCGCGTTGTACAAAACTGGCGATAGCTTTTCGAGCTAAGGGATAGCTGATGACTGCCAACCGTGGTTAGCTGAATTCTAACATTAGCTAGTGATCTGGCTAACTTCTGGCTAACTTCTGGCTAGCTTCTGTTCTGGATTTCAGATTTGAGGTAAAAATACTTTCTTTTTTTTAAATTGGTGAGGCGGGTTGCAGGAGAGTGTTTTGAAGTTGAGTTTTTAGAAAAAAATATATAAAAAGATATGCGAAGAAAATATGTAAATATATATATACAGTGGGGAGAACAAGTATTTGATACACTGCCGATTTTGCAGGTTTTCCTACTTACAAAGCATGTAGAGGTCTGTAATTTGTATCATAGGTACACTTCAACTGTGAGAGACGGAATCTAAAACAAAAATCCAGAAAATCACATTGTATGATTTTTAAGTAATTCATTTGCATTTTATTGCATGACATAAGTATTTGATACATCAGAAAAGCAGAACTTAATATTTGGTACAGAAACCTTTGTTTGCCATTACAGAGATCCTACATTTCCTGTAGTTCTTGACCAGGTTTGCACACACTGCAGCAGGGATTTTGGCCCACTCCTCCATACAGACCTTCTCCAGATCCTTCAGGTTTCGGGGCTGTTGCTGGGCAATACGGACTTTCAGCTCCCTCCAAAGATTTTCTATTGGGTTCAGGTCTGGAGACTGGCGAGGCCACTCCAGGACCTTGAGATGCTTCTTACGGAGCCACTCCTTAGTTGGCCTGGCTGTGTGTTTCGGGTCGTTGTCATGCTGGAAGACCCAGCCACGACCCATCTTCAATGCTCTTACTGAGGGAAGGAGGTCGTTGGCCAAGATCTCGCGATACATGGCCCCATCCATCCTCCCCTCAATACGGTGCAGTCATCCTGTCCCCTTAGCAGAAAAGCATCCCCAAAGAATGATGTTTCCACCTCCATGCTTCACGGTTGGGATGTTGTTCTTGGGGTTGTACTCATCCTTCTTATTCCTCCAAACACGGCGAGTGGAGTTTAGACAGAAAAGCTCTATTTTTGTCTCATCAGACCACATGACCTTCTCCCATTCCTCCTCTGGATCATCCAGATGGTCATTGGCAAACTTCAGACGGGCCTGGACATGTGCTGGCTTGAGCAGGGGGACCTTGCGTGCGCTGCAGGATTTTAATCCATGACGGCGTAGTGTGTTACTAATGGTTTTCTTTGAGACTGTGGTCCCAGCTCTCTTCAGGTCATTGACCAGGTCATGCCGTGTAGTTCTGGGCTGATCCCTCACCTTCCTCATGATCATTGATGCCCCACGAGGTGAAATCTTGCATGGAGCCCCAGACCGAGGGTGATTGACCGTCATCTTGAACTTCTTCCATTTTCTAATAATTGTGCCAACAGTTGTTGCCTTCTCACCAAGCTGCTTGCCTATTGTCCTGTAGCCCATCCCAGCCTTGTGCAGGTCTACAATTTTATCCCTGATGTCCTTACACAGCTCTCTGGTCTTGGCAATTGTGGAGAGGTTGGAGTCTGTTTGATTGAGTGTGTGGACAGGTGTCTTTTATACAGGTAATGAGTTCAAACAGGTGCAGTTAATACAGGTAATGAGTGGAGAACAGGAGGGCTTCTTAAAGAAAAACTAACAGGTCTGTGAGAGCCGGAATTCTTACTGGTTGGTAGGTGATCAAATACTTATGTCATGCAATAAAATGCAAATTAATTACTTAAAAATCATACAATGTGATTTTCTGGATTTTTGTTTTAGATTCCGTCTCTCACAGTTGACGTGTACCTATGATAAAAATTACAGACCTCTACATGCTTTGTAAGTAGGAAAACCTGCAAAATCGGCAGTGTATGAAATACTTGTTCTCCCCACTGTACACGGGACACGACAAGACGAGGACAAAGGATATCAAGAATACCAGAATACCTGAGCAACTAGAATATTCAGAACAACCAGAATACCAGAACAACAACCCGAATACCAGAACAACCAGAATACCTGAACTACTAGAATATTCAGAACAACCAGAATACCTGAACAACTAGAATATTCAGAACAACCAGAACAACTAGAATACCATAACAACCAGAACAACTAGAATACCATAACAACCAGAACAACCCAAATACCAGAACCAGAATACCAGAACAACCAGAATACCAGAACAACCCGAATACCAGAACAACCAGAATACCATAACAACCAGAATACCATAACAACCAGAACAACTATAATACCAGAACAACCCGAACACGAGAACAACCCGAACACCAGAACAACCCGAACAACTAGAATACCAGAACAACCAGAATACCTGAACAACTAGAATACCAGAACAACCAGAACAACTAGAATACCAGAACAACCAGAACAACTAGAATATGAGAACAACTAGAATACCAGAACAACCAGAGTACCAGAACAACCAGAATAACTAGAATGCCGGAACAACTAGAATGCCAGAACAACCAGAACAACTAGAACAACTACAATGCCAGAACAACCAGAATGCCAGAACAACCAGAATACCAGAACAACCAGAATACCAGAACAACTTTGTGAAAAATGAAGAAAGTCATAAGGACCATGTTTGTGGTGAAAGTAGAAACCAATAAGGACTGTGTTTGTGGTGAAAGTAGAAACCAATAAGGACTGTGTTTGTGGTGAAGGTAGAAACCCATGAGGACTGTGTTTGTGGTGAAGGTAGAAACCCATGAGGACTGTGTTTGTGGTGAAGGTAGAAACCAATAAGGACTGTGTTTGTGGTGAAGGTAGAAACCCATGAGGACTGTGTTTGTGGTGAAGGTAGAAACCCATGAGGACTGTGTTTGTGGTGAAGGTAGAAACCAATAAGGACTGTGTTTGTGGTGAAGGTAGAAACCCATGAGGACTGTGTTTGTGGTGAAGGTAGAAACCCATGAGGACTGTGTTTGTGGTGAAGGTAGAAACCAATAAGGACTGTGTTTGTGGTGAAGGTAGAAACCCATGAGGACTGTGTTTGTGGTGAAGGTAGAAACTAATAAGGCCTGTTATTGCAGTGAAGGTGGATCGTTATATATGTTTAAATGACACCTGCCATGCTCCAAAAACTGTCCAATGCACGTTAATGGGAATGACAACGCATGGAATACATACAACATATTACAACAACAAAAAACTTTTCAAGTGACGATATAAAGAACAGAGGGAATGCTTGACCCACTCACTTATTATTCACTTCCTACACACAGCTTATTGTTTACCGAATGGCCTCTATGGGTTGTCAGTAACAAGAATGAGGTGATTAGGTCTTCCCACCATCTGCTATGGATGATGATAGCCTTGCCTCTCAAGGAACCAGATTAAATTTCAATAGAGTTCATGCCACTTCCTCCAAATTAGGAGACAGGGTGCAACAGTTTAAGACTAATCATAGCAGACATTTCCATGGCTTCCATACTAAACATAGGAAAGCATCAGAGCTTGGTTGAAATCCATTACTACTGGCTCAGTTATTCATACTACAGGCAAAATATCAAGATGTTCTTATCTTCTTAAATATGACAGTGCATGATATAGGAAGTAATACCCTGGGCAGTCTTTGGTGCAGTTCATGTTGGGTCACATGCTGTTCAGCCAGGAGCCCAGAGATGCTCTCCTCTCACTTATCAGGCCAGAATCAAAGGGCCTTGTTCAAACTGTAATGGCTCTAAGTGTTCATTAGCGCTCTGCAAAGCTAGTGAAATTAAATTACATTTGGAGCAACACATTAGTGAGACTCTAAACACCAGAGAGAAAAGATCCATGGGAAATCTGATCTGAAATCCTGTAATGCTGAATCGTATCTGTTTCAATATCTTTTGCTGGAGGATGTGCTTGCCATCTTCATTCAATGCATCTGCATTTAAGACATTCTCAAGTTGTCTTGTGTTGCTCTCTATTTCTGTCTTCCGTCATTAATGACCCTACCTGAAGATATCTAGCTACTGTAACTCCATATGCACTCTTTATCCAACTACCTGTTATATGTTCTTGGTGCATCAAATCGACACCATTGCTCTTTCATTACTATCAATTCAATTCAATTCAAGGGGCTGTCTCACACCTGCCCATCTGTGACTGAAAATATCCTTGATTATTTACATCCTTGTCCCTTAAAATAGATTGCTTCAGATTTACCAGCAGTTTGTTGCTACTCAACACGGCTCAGTATTTAACACATCTAAAGCCCGCTGAGAGGAAAGAGATGAGCGGTACTAAATCAAATCAAAGTTTATTGGTTGCGTACACAGATTTGCAGATGTTAATAGCAGGTGCAGCGAAATGCTTGTAAAAAAAATAATTAAAAAAATACTAACGAGGCATACAGTTGTTATCTTGGTCCAAACGTGTATTAAGGGCTTTCGTTATACTAATAGTAATGCAGTATGCTGAACGAGTGTGGTGGTTGACTGTTTACACTTCTCTGAGGCATGACAGATTGAAATGTCAGAGAATATGGGTGTTTGTACTATGGAGTGTTATTGGCATGTCTGAATTCCATTTTCAGTTTAAAACAAATCCTTTGTTATTTCTGTTTTTACCGGTTCTTTAATGTTACTGCTGTTGGACTCCAGTGACATGTTTGTGTCCCGTGGGACATAATTACATCAAATTATCTTTCCAGACCTTTACCTTTTACCAGTGTGACGCGTTCAGAAGAAATAATAATGAGAAAGAATGTCATTTAATTGAGTATATTTACTTGTTTATCACTTCCAGAAAGAAGTGGCACTTGCTTAGTACTTACAAACAACTTCCAGAAAGTAAAGTTTTGACTTCAGTGAAGTTTGTTTAAATAAGGTCATTCTTGATCACCCTTGAGAGAATTGAGATACAGTGGAAGAATATACAGTGAATTATTTAAGTAAAGATTTGTGTTTTAAACTTGTCTTGTGCTTATTCGAATTGGCTTCATTAATACAAAATCAGAGTGCATGGCACCCATTGATATCCTTTGTGATTAATGACAGCTTTGAAACTGAATTGAGGATCAGAATTATCAGTGGAGTCAATGTTTCTCCTTTCCGGATCAGCTCGGCTATTAATCCAATATAATCAACATAATTGAGGTGGGATTCATTTTAAATATAGTCGGAATATTTGATACAATGCCAAGCTCAATATCAGTATAATTAGGACGAATAATAAACACAGACATTATGGGGTGACCATAACACAGTTCAGTGAATGTTTACATTTAGGAAAAAAGACAACTTAGTATAATTACAGAAAATCCATGAATAGGATCATATTTTTCCAAATCTGGTATTAAGGGGTATGTAGATCTCATGTAAGGCCTCAATAACATGGCAGTAATTAAGAGATCTACCAAAAATGAAAGGCTGTGAGCCCGAGAGAACAATGAGGCAGAAATGTTCAGACTTATAACTGGCACAGAGTTCATTACTTTCAGCAGATTAAGCTCAATATGGCCACATATTCCTCACACAGAGCACAGTGCTGGGAGAGGACAGGCTAAACAGAGCCATTCTCACTTTGACAAGTGTAGCTACACCTCCGCTTCACTAGGAGTCACTATGAGGTCAGCCAGTCTCTTGCCAAAGCATTCTGAAGAACGTCAAATCTGTTCTAACAAAATCTAAATATTTGTATAAGAGAATATACACAGAGAGAACAGCCAAAACATGCTTTTCACAACTCTTTGGAAACTAAGATTTATTTTAGAGGCGCTCAAGTGTCTCGATCTTTATTTTGAAGAAAATTGTTTTGGGGCCACCATCTACCCGTCAGCAGCAGATGTGCATAGCGATGACAGTGAGCTGCTTTGGGACATTGTTCATGGCCACAGTGTAGAGCTAGGCCCTGCGGGGCTATAGTTAATTACAGCAACTCCCCCCGAGACATGACCAGCAGTAACTCTCACTACAGGGCTTTGTAAAACAACACAGCAGCCGTGTAATTGTGATTCATGAAAGCTATGGGACAAATCAAAATGACAGAGATTCCCAGTGATCTAAAGCCTTCTGCACAAAAAGAAACAAATAAAAATGCCCCCACTCTTCAAAACTACACTTGACAGTTGCAGCATTCACCGAGTGACATTGTGGATCCTAAATGCAACCCAGAATGTTCTGATGTTTCTGCCGTGAGAGATTATACCTTCAAGCAAATACGCAAAGCCACAAGCGTTTAAACTGACAGTCAAAATATGGACGTTACATAATTAAGGCAACATGCCTCGATAACGGGAGACTATTTCAACACTGTCATCAATCACCATACGGCAGGTCATTTATAACAGCCTCAATGTTTAAGATACAGCCCCTCAACATTGACCTTACATGACCATAATTTGGCAACATGGAGCATCAGAGTTTGAGCCAGAATTCACAAAGCAGATCTCTGTGAGTGAACCTCATCACAGCAGGATGGAACAATAGATCACTACACAGAAATGATCAAAGGATCATGCTTTCAATTATAGACTTCAAATAATGTTTGAATTGAATAGATCCATAAATTATCGTCAGAGTTAGCTAACAGCTGGGTATTTAATTAAGTTTTGGGCAGGTTTCTATCATGTGATAAAACCCTAAATCCACACCTCATCTATAGATAAAAAAGCTACACTCGTTCATACAAGAAAGTCATTCAAGAGTACTGTATCCACAAAGTTCCCCATTGAGTTTTATCACATAATAAAAATAACATTGCCAGTGATTTCTGAGCATAGCACACACACCATCTTATCTCCACCTATTCTACTCTGGGGGCTATCCTGCAGGAAGAAAGCCAGTCCACAGAGAGCTCGCTCTCTCTATCAGTCTCTAATCAGTCACTCTCCCTCCGTGTCGCTCTCCCTCCGCGTCGCGCGTCGCTCTCCCTCCGCGACAAATTTAATTCAATTTCATTTTTGATTTAAGGGGCTTTAAAGTCTCAATTTGGTGTTTGTCCCATTTTGTGAATTCTTTGTTGGTGAGCGGACCCCAGACCTCACAACCATAAAGGGCAATGGGTTCTATAACCGACTCAAGTATTTTTAGCCAGATCCTAATTGGTATGTCGAATTCTATGTTCCTTTTGATGGCATAGAAGGCCCTTCTTGCCTTGTCTCTCAGATCGTTCACAGCTTTGTGGAAGTTACCTGTGGTGCTGATGTTTAGGCCGAGGTGTGTATAGTTTTTTGTGTGCTCTAGGGCAGCGGTGTCTAGATGGAATTTGGATTTGTGGTCCTGGCAACTGGACCTTTTATGGAACACCATTATTTCTGTCTTAACGAGATTTACTGTCAGGGCCCAGGTCTGACAGAATCTGTGCAGAAGATCTAGGTGCTGCTGTAGGCATTCCTTGGTTGGTGACAGAAGCACCAGATCATCATTTAAACAGTAGACATTTGACTTCAGATTCTAGAGGCCAGGTTGCGCAGACTGTTCTAGTGCCCTCGCCAATTCGTTGATATATATGTTGAAGAGGGTGAGGCTTAAGCTGCATCCCTGTCTTACCCCACGGCCCTGTTTTTTCCCAATATTAACCACACAGTTGTTGTTTGTGTACATGGATTTTATAATGTCGTATGTTTTTCCCCCCAACACCACTTTCCATTAATTTGTATAGCAGACCCTCGTGCCAAATTGAGTCGAAAGCTTTTTTTAAAACAACAAAGCATGAGAAGACTTTGCCTTTGTTTTGGTTTGTTTGTTTGTCAATTAAGGTGTGCAGGGTGAATACAGTACGTGGTCTGTTGTACGGTAATTTGTTAAAAAGCCAATTTGACATTTGCTCAATATATTGTTTTCGCAGAGGAAATGTACGAGTCTGCTGTTAATGATAATGCAGAGGATTTTACCAAGGTTGCTGTTGACGCATCTCTCTCTCTCATCCCAGCCTCTCTCTCTCTCCATCCCAGGCTCTCTCTCTCCATCCCAGCCTCCCTCTCTCTCCATCCCATCCTCTCTCTCCATCCCAGCCTCTCTCTCTCCCTCTCCATCCCAGCCTCTCTCTCCATCCCAGCCTCTCTCTCTCCATCCCAGTCTCTCTCTCTCTCTCCATCCCAGTCTATCTCTCTCTCTCCATCCCAGCCTCTCTCTCTCCATCCCAGCCTCTCTCTCTCCATCCCAGCCTCTTGCTTTCAAACCCATTTTCTCTCTCTCCATCCCAGTCTCTCGCTTTCAAACCCATTTTCTCTCTCTCTCCATCCCAGCCTCTCGCTTTCAAACCCATTTTCTCTCTCTCCATCCGTCTCTCTCTCCATCCCAGTATCTCTCTCTCCATCCCAGTCTCTCTCTCTCTCTCCATCCCAGCCTCTCTCTCCATCCCAGTATCTCGCTTTCAAACCCATTTTCTCTCTCTCCATCCCAGCCTCTCTTTCCATCCCAGTATCTCGCTTTCAAACCCATTTTCTCTCTCTCCATCCCAGTCTCTCTCTCTCCATCCCAGTCTCTCTCTATCACAGTATCTCTCTCAATTTCAATTTAATTCAAAGGGCTTTATTGAATTGGGAAACATTTACATTGCCAAAGCAAATGGAATAGACAAACAAAAGTGAAATAAACAAGGGAAATATATCATCAGTAAACATGACACAATGTTATATTATTGGCTACTGTGTTTTAACAATATTATATTACTGGATACCGTGTTGTAATAATGTGAAAATATTTGAAGTATGAAAGGTAAAATAAATAACAATATAAACATAGGTTGTATTTACAGTGGTGTTTGTGTTCCACTGGTTGCCCTTTTCTTTTGCTAACGGGACACACATCTTGCTGCTGTGACTGCTCACTGCGGTATTTTTCTCTCTCTATCAGTCTCTCTCTCTGTCTCTATCTATCACAGTCTCTCTTTCTCTATCATTCTCTCTCTATCTATCTATCTATCTATCTATCTATCTATCTATCTATCTATCTATCTATCTATCTATCAGTCTCTCTATCTATCTATCACTCTCTATCTATCAGTCTCTCTCCATCCCAGTCTCTCTCTCTCTCCATCCCAGTCTCTCTCTCTCTCCATCCCAGTCTCTCTCTCTCTCTCTCTCCATCCCAGTCTCTCTCTCTCTCCATCCCAGTCTTTCTCTCTCTCCATCCCAGTCTCTCCCTCTCTCTCCATCGCAGTCTCTCTCTCTCTCTCCATCCCAGTCTCTCTCTCTCTCCATCCCAGTCTCTCTCTCTCTCCATCCCAGTCTCTCTCTCTCCCAGTATCTCTCTCTCCCAGTCTCTCTCTCTCCCAGTCTCTCTCTCTCTCCATCCCAGTCTTTCTCTCTCTCCATCCCAGTCTCTCTCTCTCTCCCAGTCTCTCTCTCTCTCTCCATCCCAGTCTTTCTCTCTCCATCCCAGGCTCTCTCTCTCTCCATCCCAGGCTCTCTCTCTCTCTCCATCCCAGTCTCTCTCTCTCTCTCCATCCCAGTCTCTCTCTCTTTCCATCCCAGTCTCTCTCTCTCTCCATCCCAGTCTTTCTCTCTCTCCATCCCAGTCTCTCTCTCTCTCCCAGTCTCTCTCTCTCTCCCAGTCTCTCTCTCTCTCTCCATCCCAGTCTTTCTCTCTCCATCCCAGGCTCTCTCTCTCTCCATCCCAGGCTCTCTCTCTCTCCATCCCAGGCTCTCTCTCTCTCTCCATCCCAGGCTCTCTCCCTATCCAAGGCTCTCTCTCTCCATCCCAGTCTCTCTCTCTCTCCATCCCAGTCTCTCTCTCTCTCTCTCCATCCCAGTCTCGCTCTCTCTCATCCCAGTCTCTCTCTCTCTCATCCCAGTCTCTCTCTCTCTCATCCCAGTCTCTCTCTCTCATCCCAGTCTCTCTCTCCATCCCAGTCTCTCTCTCTCTCGCTATTCCAGTATCTCTCTCTCTATCCCAGTCTCTCTCTCGCTTTTCCAGTATCTCTCTCTCTATCCCAGTCTCTCTCTCTCTCTCCATCCCAGTCTCTCTCTCTCTTTCTCTCTCTCTCTCTCCATACCAGTCTCTCTCTCTCTCATCCCAGTCTCTCTCTCTCTCTCTCTTCATCCCAGTCTCTCTCGCTCTCCATCCCAGTCTCTCTCTCTCTCCATCCCAGTCTCTCTCTCTCCATCCCAGTCTCTCTCTCTCTCTCTCTCTCTCTTCATCCCAGTCTCTCTCTCTCCATCCCAGTCTCTCTCTCTCTCTCTCTCTCTCTCTCTCTCTCATCCCAGTCTCTCTCTCTCTCTCCATCTCAGTCTCTCTCTCTCTCCCAGTCTCTCTCTCTCCCAGTCTCTCTCTCTCTCTCTCTCCATCCCAGTCTTTCTCTCTCCATCCCAAGCTCTCTCTCTCTCCATCCCAGGCTCTCTCTCTCTCTCCATCCCAGGCTCTCTCTCTCTCTACATCCCAGGCTCTCTCCCTATCCAAGGCTCTCTCTCTCCATCCCAGTGTCTCTCTCTCTCCATCCCAGTCTCTCTCTCTCTCTCTCTCCATCCCAGTCTCACTCTCTCTCATCCCAGTCTCTCTCTCTCATCCCAGTCTCTCTCTCTCATCCCAGTCTCTCTCTCTCATCCCAGTCTCTCTCTCTCCATCCCAGTCTCTCTCTCTCTCTCCATCCCAGTCTCTCTCTCTCTCCCAGTCTCTCTCTCTCTCTCCATCCCAGTCTCTCTCTCTCTCTCTCTCTCTCTCCATACCAGTCTCTCTCTCTCATCCCAGTCTCTCTCTCTTTCTCTCCATCCCAGTCTCTCTCTCTCTCTCCATCCCAGTCTCTCTCTCTCTCTCCATCCCAGTCTCTCTCGCACTCCATCCCAGTCTCTCTCGCTCTCCATCCCAGTCTCTCTCTCTCTCTCTCTCTCTCTCTCTCTCTATCCCAGTCTCTCTCTCTCGCCATCCCAGTCTCTCTCTCTCTCCATCCCAGTCTCTCTATCTCTCTCCATCCCAGTCTGTCTCTCTCTCTCTCTCTTCATCCCAGTCTCTCTCTCTCTCCATCCGTCTCTCTCTCTCTCTCATCCCAGTCTCTCTCTCTCTCGCCATCCCAGTCTCTCTCTCTCTCTCCATCCCAGTCTCTCTCTCTCTCTCCATCCCAGTCTCTCTCTCTCTCCATCCCAGTCTCTCTCTCTCTCCATCCCAGTCTCTCTCTCTCATCCCAGTCTCTCTCTCGCCATCCCAGTCTCTCTCTCTCTCTCTCTCTCTCTCTCCATCCCAGTCTGTCTCTCTCTCTCTCTCTCTTCATCCCAGTCTCTCTCTCTCTCCATCCGTCTCTCTCTCTCTCTCATCCCAGTCTCTCTCTCTCTCGCCATCCCAGTCTCTCTCTCTCTCTCTCATCCCAGTCTCTCTCTCTCGCCATCCCAGTCTCTCTCTCTCTCTCTCTCTCTCTCCATCCCAGTCTCTCTCTCTCCATCCCAGTCTCTCTCTCTCCATCCCAGTCTCTCTCTCTCTCCATCCCAGTCTCTCTCTCTCTCCATCCCAGTCTCTCTCTCTCTCCATCCCAGTCTCTCTCTCTCTCCATCCCAGTCTCTCTCTCTCTCTCTTCATCCCAGTCTCTCTCTCTCTCCATCCCAGTCTCTCTCTCTCTCTCCATCCCAGTCTCTCTCTCTCTCTCCATCCCAGTCTCTCTCTCTCTCCATCCCAGTCTCTCTCTCTCCATCCCAGTCTCTCTCTCTCTCCATCCCAGTCTCTCTCTCTCTCTATCCCAGTCTCTCTCTCTCTCCATCCCAGTCTCTCTCTCTATCCCAGTCTCTCTCTCTCTCCATCCCAGTCTCTCTCTCTCTCTCTATCCCAGTCTCTCTCTCTCTCTATCCCAGTCTCTCTCTCGCTCTATCCCAGTCTCTCTCTCGCTCTATCCCAGTGTCATGACGTTGGCCTGTGGGTAAAGTTTATGTTCCCCCATAAATACCTTTCTCCCTTTCCTCTCATGACACTACTGAAGGACTCTTGAAAAGCCTTTGTTAAACATAGAGAGTCGGGAACATCAAAAGGTGGGGGGAAAGGAACCATATTTCGGTAATCCAAGCAGTTGAAAATATGCGTTGGTACTTAATGAATATGATGTCAGTTCAGTTCAGTCATCTGAGACATTATGACTGATGACAGGACGACATAAACTGTATCTGGGAAAGTCTACATATTATAGTTATCAGATTGACATGGAATTGTTGTGCAATTTAAATATTTAAATATGAAACTATTTCTGAAAAGATGAAATGTAATTTTAGCTTCCAAATGAGAGAATTGGGTTTTCATAAGGTTAGAGCTCTGCTCACTCAGTGGCCCGCCCATGTGAAGAGACATGGGTTATAAACTATGAAACACGCCCTTCTCTCCCTCCACTATATAAGCCCTTTATGAATAATAAATAAGCTGTTCCGGGTACATTAGGGCGACGGTCCGATGTCAGAAGGATTCAGATAATAAGCTGTTCCGGGTACATTAGGGCGACGGTCCGATGTCAGAAGGATTCAGATAATAAGCTGTTCCGGGTACATTAGGGCGACGGTCCGATGTCAGAAGGATTCAGATAATAAGCTGTTCCGGGTACATTAAGGGCGACGGTCCGATGTCAGAAGGATTCAGATAATAAGCTGTTCCGGAGGACATGAGGATGACGGTTCCACGTTAAAAGGACTAACATGTCAACTACAGAACTAAGCCAACCTCAGCGTGAGCTTTGGTTGCGAATGGTATGAACTTTGAACTCTTATTCACTACAGAAGTGATACCTCCTAGCCGTTGAGTTAGCAGCGGCCGCTGTAAACGTGGGCTAGGAAAGGAGTTAATTACATTTACATGATTAGCTTAATCAGGTAATATTAATTACAGAGAAAGGATCTTATAGAACAGCATGTCATATCACTTAATCCGGCATAGCCAAAGACACGACACCAGTCTCTCTCTCTCTCTCTCTCTCTCTCTCTCTCTCTCTCTATCCCAGTCTGTCTCTCTCTCTATCCCAGTCTGTCTCTCTCTCTATCCCAGTCTCTCTATCCCAGTCCCTCTCTCTCTCTCTCTCTCCTCTCTCTCTCTCTCTCTCTCTCTCTCTCTCTCTCTCTCTCTCTCTCTCTCTCTCTCTCTCTCTCTCTCTCTCTCTCTCTCTCTCTCTCTATATATATATATATCCCAGTGTCTCTCTCTCTCTATATATATATCCCAGTGTCTCTCTCTATATATATATATATATATCTATCCCAGTGTCTCTCTCCATGTCTCTCTATCTATATATCTATCCCAGTGTCTCTCTCTCTATATATATCTATCCCAGTCTCTCTCTCTCTCTCTCTCTCTATATATATATATATATATATATATATATATATATATCCCAGTCTCTCTCTCTCTATATATATCCCAGTGTCTCTCTCTCTATACATATCTATCCCAGTCTCTCTCTCTCTCTCTCTCTCTCTCTCTCTCTCTCTCTCTCTCTCTCTCTCTCTCTCTCTCTCTCTCTCTCTCTCTCTCTCTCTCTCTCTATATATATATATATATATATATATATATATCCCAGTGTCTCTCTCTCTCTATATATATATATATATATCTATCCCAGTGTCTCTCTCTATCTATATATATATCCCAGTGTCTCTCTCTATATCTCTCTCTCTATATATATATATATATATATATATCCCAGTGTCTCTCTCTATATCTCTCTCTCTCTATATATATATATCTATCCCAGTGTCTCTCTCTATGTCTCTCCATCTATATATATATATATCTATCCCAGTGTCTCTCTCTATGTCTCTCTCTCTCTCTCTATATATATATATATATATATATATATACACTGCTCAAAAAAATAAAGGGAACACTTAAACAACACAATGTAACTCCAAGTCAATCACACTTCTGTGAAATCATACTGTCCACTTAGGAAGCAACACTGATTGACAATACATTTCACATGCTGTTGTGCAAATGGTATAGACAACAGGTGGAAATTATAGGCAATTAGCAAGACACCCCCAATAAAGGAGTGGTTCAGCAGGTGGTGACCACAGACCACTTCTCAGTTCCTATGCTTCCTGGCTGATGTTTTGGTCACTTTTGAATGCTGGCGGTGCTTTCACTCTAGTGGTAGCATGAGACGGAGTCTACAACCCACACAAGTGGCTCAGGTAGTGCAGCTCATCCAGGATGGCACATCAATGCGACCTGTGGCAAGAAGGTTTGCTGTGTCTGTCAGCGTAGTGTCCAGAGCATGGAGGCGTTACCAGGAGACAGGCCAGTACATCAGGAGACGTGGAGGAGGCCGTAAGAGGGCAACAACCCAGCAGCAGGACCGCTACCTCTGCCTTTATGCAAGGAGGAGCAGGAGAATCACTGCCAGAGCCCTGCAAAATGATCTCCAGCAGGCCACAAATGTGCATGTGTCTGCTCAAACGGTCAGAAACAGACTCCATGAGGGAGGTATGAGGGCCCGACGTCCACAGGTGGGGGTTGTGCTTACAGCCCAACACCGTGCAGGACGTTTGGCATTTGCCAGAGAACACCAAGATTGGCAAATTCGCCACTGGCGCCCTGTGCTCTTCACAGATGAAAGCAGGTTCACACTGAGCACGTGACAGACGTGACAGAGTCTGGAGACGCCGTGGAGAACGTTCTGCTACCTGCAACATCCTCCAGCATGACCAGTTTGTCGGTGGGTCAGTCATGATGTGGGGTGGCATTTCTTTGGGGGGCCGCACAGCCCTCCATGTGCTCGCCAGAGGTAGCCTGACTGCCATTAGGTACCGAGATGAGATCCTCAGACCCCTTGTGACACCATATGCTGGTGCGGTTGGCCCTGGGTTCCTCCTAATGCAAGACAATGCTAGACCTCATGTGGCTGGAGTGTGTCAGCAGTTCCTGCAAGAGGAAGGCATTGATGCTATGGACTGGCCCGCCCATTCCCCAGACCTGAATCCAATTGAGCACATCTGGGACATCATGTCTCGCTCCATTCACCAACGCCACGTTGCACCACAGACTGTCCAGGAGTTGGCGGATGCTTTAGTCCAGGTCTGGGAGGATATCTCTCAGGAGACCATCTGCCACCTCATCAGGAGCATGCCCATGCGTTGTAGGGAGGTCATACAAGCACATGGAGGCCACACACACTACTGAGCCTCATTTTGACTTGTTTTAAGGACATTACATCAACGTTGGATCAGCCTGTAGTGTGGTTTTCCACTTTAATTTTGAGTGTGACTCCAAATCCAGACCTCCATGGGTTGATAAATTGGATTTCCATTGATTATTTTTGTGTGATTTTGTTGTCAGCACATTCAACTATGCAAAGAAAAAAGTATTTAATAAGATTATTTCTTTCATTCAGATCTAGGATGTGTTGTTTAAGTGTTCCCTTTATTTTTTTGAGCAGTATATATATATATATATCTATCCCAGTCTCTCTCTCTCTCTCTCTCTCTCCCAGTCTCTCTCTCAGTCCCTCTATCCAAGTCAATTAAATTAAATTTGCTTTATTGGCATGACGTAACAATGTACATATTGCCAAAGCTTATTTTGGATATTTACAATATAAAAATAAATAAAAATGAGAATCAAAATTGTCAACGGGACAACAGTAACAACAATAACCAAGGGTCAAAATAACCATACATTCAACAATAACAATAAGCATACAGTAGAGTACATGTGCAGGTTGATTGGTCTGTCAGACACTGTCCCTCATCTTGTGGCAGGCAGCAATGTAGTGCGCTGCCAACCCACAGCTCTCTGCGTCCTCCCCCAACAGGACGGGTAGCCTATCCTCATCAGAGAGGTCTTTGAAACCTTGAATAAGGGTTTCAAATTTGGGAAAATGACACTAATTGTTTTATATTTTTTACATTTTGTCAGGAAATGCAGCTCCGTCTCAGGTTCTGCTGTGGGGCAGTGGTTGCACAGCCTTTCCTCTACAGGGAGCCAGGTTCCCTGGGTCTACCCTTCTCAATAGCAAGGCTGTGCTCACTGAGCCTGTACTTTGTCAAGGTTTTTCTAAGGTTTTGATCAGTAACCATGGTCAAATATTTAGCCACGGTGTACTGTCGATTTAGGCCCAGAATAAGCAATGTAGTTTTGTTTTGACTGTGTTGTAATTTGTTTTATTCTGATTGATTAGATGTTCTGGTCCTGAGGCTTCAGTGTGTTAGTAAAACAGGTTTGTGAATTCAGCCCCAGGACCAGCTGGATGAGGGTCCTGAGGCTTTAGTGTGTTAGTAGAACAGGTTTGTGAACTCAGCCCCAGGACCAGCTGGATGAGGGTCCTGAGGATTCAGTGTGTTAGTAGAACAGGTTTGTGAACTCAGCCCCTGATGAGGGGACTCTTTTCTTTGCTCAGCTCTTGGCATTGCAGGACTTGGTGATATGAGAGGGGGTCACTGTATTTTAGATGTTTCCAAAACGTAATTGCTCTTTTTTTAGTTGTTATTATTAGTGGATATTGGCCTAATTCTGCCCTGCATGCATCATTTGTAGTTTTCCTCTGGACATGTAAGGGAATCTTACAGAACTCTGCATGCAGGGTTTCAATGGGGTGTTTGTCCCATTGGGTGAAATCTTATTTTGCAAGTGGACCCCACACCTCGCTGCCATAATGTGCAATTGGTTCAATGACACATTCAATTAGTTTTAGCCAAATTTAATTCACTGCATCATTAAGGTGTCCAGTTGAGCTTATTTTTAAACCTAAGTAATTGTAATGTGTGCAGTACTCTATATATTTTGGAGAGAGAGAGAGAGAGAGAGAGAGAGATGCTTTTCTCTGGGGAAAAGCATCCTAATTCCACCTGTCAATCAGAGGCTGGCATTACCGAGAGGAGAGGATCCTGCCATCAGTCTAATAGGGAGGGTGCTGTCTGAGGGACAGGAATGAGTCTGAGAGGAGGACCTCTGTTACTGTGGAGAACATGACAGCCTGACCTTTTATACCATGCATGCCTGGGGATTATTCCTCTGCGGTTGCTGTTGTGTCGTTGCTGGGTGAGAGGGCTGTTTGGAGTGGGCCCTGTCAAATCAACTAGTTCAAAAAAAAAAAAAAAAAAAATTTAAACAGATTTATATTTCCCCTCTTCTCCTTGAGTGGGTATAATTGTTATGGCATAGTGTTCACCCACATGAGAGGCAATGGAAACCAATATGATCTCAGGCCGGTAATATGATAGACAAACGCCTCTTAGTCTTTAAGAAGCCCAATTCAAATCACATTGACCTATTAGTGTGGAAGAGAAATACAACTGGAATAAACACTAACTCTTGACGCCATGATCACATGATCTCTAAATGACAACACATCATTATCTCATCTTTGCTCTGTCAGAGCAGACAGACCTTTGTCAGAGCAAAGATGGTTACCACAGAGCAGACAGACCTTTGTCAGAGCAAAGATGGTTACCACAGAGCAGACAGACCTTTGTCAGAGCAAAGATGGTTACCACAGAGCAGACAGACCTTTGTCAGAGCAAAGATAATTACCACAGAGCAGACAGACCTTTGTCAGAGCAAAGATAATTACCACAGAGCAGACAGACCTTTGTCAGAGCAAAGATAATTACCACAGAGCAGACAGACCTTTGTCAGAGCAAAGATAATTACCACAGAGCAGACAGACCTTTGTCAGAGCAAAGATAATTACCACAGAGCAGACAGACCTTTGTCAGAGCAAAGATAATTACCACAGAGCAGACAGACCTTTGTCAGAATAAAGATGGTTATCACAGAGCAGACAGACCTTTGTCAGAGCAAAGATGGTTACCACAGAGCAGACAGACAACTGTCAGAGCAAAGATGGTTACCACAGAGCAGACAGACCTGTCCGAGCAAAAGACGCTATTCATCTGTATGTGTGAAAAACTCAAATATTCAAATGTTCAGCTAAAAGCACTGCACCACAGGCATAGGGCTGTTTAAGAGTCTGCAGCTCTAGATGGAATCGATCGTGCCGGTCTCACTACATTAATATTCTGTGTAGATCGGCAGCACCATGGTGTTAGTGGTCAGCGGAGAGCTAGGACATTGATTAGTAATTAAGACCCCCACCTTAGCATTTAATGAGCTTAACGGGAGAGAAATCTGCAGGCCTGTTCTTTCTCTAATTTCTCAGAGCACAACAGTACTGTTTCCCAGGGTCCTGGGATATGGATTGGAGCCAAGCCACTGAAAAATATGCTACGTGGTACGCATGCATAAATGATCCACCAGAACCGAGGAAAATCATAATAAATCCCACTAATAGGAGCCATGTTGGTGACATGGATAGTTGAGATGATGGCCTCTATTCTCTCTTGTAGGTCTTGTGTTACAGCTGGCTCACTGACGGAGTAGTCTAGATCTTTGGGGGTGATGCGGGATACTTCTGCCTGGAACAGCTTGGCAGAGGATAGCGACGGTGTCCTCTCACTGTTGTGGAAGTGACACGTAGGCAATGTTGTCAAGGTATGCGTAGGCTGCTTTGTCAGCTACAGTAAAGATCATGGGCCCACTCCACACAGACTGTAAGAAATACATGAACTCTTACTCTATGTGGGTGGGACTCCACGAACAGGTGTTAAATACATGGTAAATAGCATTTAAATGAGACAGCTTGCACTGTACATAGTGGTGAGGCTTACTTGTTCAGTGTCCTCCTACTCAATGAGTACGTTTACATACACACTAATAATTTGATATTACACTGACAGTGGGCAGATTATCGAATAGTCATGTAAACACCTTACTCTACTTATCTTAAATTGGAGTAAGGTCAAAATGGAAGTAAGCACACACCAGGGGTGAAAGTAATGCGGTCCGGTACGGTACGGCGTCCCGGCAAAATAAATAGTGGTGGACTTGAAAACAGGTGGTATAGTCTACGCTCCAAAATGCAATGTGGTTCCACGAAAACACAAACATTTTTGCCAAGGCAGAAGTGATTTGAAGTGATTATTTGACAATCAGATGAAAACACCATCATGACTGGTTGTTTTTATACCACAATAAAAAAGTTTATATATTTAAAAAGTTAAATGACAAATCTTTAGGACAAGGCCCCAGAGATCCTATTGAATGAATAGGGATTCTGCACTGAGTATAGCAAAAATTTGTAACTTTCTAATATTGAGTTGCAGCAGCCCCCCGGCCCCACCCTCAGAACAGCCTCATGAACAGAACAGCCTCGTGAACAGAACAGCCTCGTGAACAGAACAGCCTCGTGAACAGAACAGCCTCGTGAACAGAACAGCCTCATGGACAGAACAGCCTCATGAACAGAACAGCCTCATGAACAGAACAGCCTCATGGACAGAACAGCCTCATGAACAGAACAGCCTCATGAACAGAACAGCCTCATGGACAGAACAGCCTCATGGACAGAACAGCCTCATGGACAGGACAGCCTCATGGACAGAACAGCCTCATGGACAGAACAGCCTCATGAACAGAACAGCCTCATGGACTATAAGTTGATGAAAACATTCCACAGGGATGCTGACCCATGTTGACTCCAATGCTTCCCACAGTTGTGTCAAGTTGGCTGGATGTCCTTTGGGTGGTGGGCCATTCTTGTTACACACGGGTAACTGTTGTGTGTGAAAAACTCAGCAGTGTTGTAGTTCTTGACACAAATCGATGTGCCTGGCACCTACTACCATAACCCGTTCAAAGGCACATAAATCTTTTGTATTGCCCATTCATACTGAATGGCACACGTACACAATCCATGTCTCAAGGCTTGGATTTAACAAGGGACATCAATAAGGGATCAGCTTTCACCTGGATTCACTTGGTCAGTCTATGTCATGAAAAGAGAAGGTGTCCTTAATGTTTTGTATACTCAGTGTGTATGTAATTCTATAATTAGGCCCATAAAAATATAAGAGGTCCTGTACCGGGAAGAAATTCATTCTGCTTTCACTCGTCATACGCCGAGCTAGCACCAGCCGAAAGCCTCCCTCTTTAGAGCTAGCACCAGCCGAGAGCCTCTCTCTTTAGAGCTAGCACCAGCCGAGAGCCTCCCTCTTTAGAGCTAGCACCAGCCGAGAGCCTCCCTCTTTAGCGCGAGTGAAGTGAGTTCGGCACAACTGAACGTATGCGTCTTAGAAGTAGTTCACATACAAACTTATATGTCCCGAACTCAGAATCAAATATGCTTCCCAAAAATAACATGATCGCTGTGGTAGAACCTTCATTTTGATTAGTGATTTTCAGCATTTATCAGAGCGCGATCAGGTAGCCTGATTTCAGATGTGTCCATGTTAACAGGATTTTTAGGGAAGACGTTCTTCTTCCAAAGCACATAAACGTTTAAATCAAACTATTATATTAATCTGACTATCCACTATAATTGTCTTATTGTTTGTGTAACCGATCTGAAATGGCTAGCTAGTTAGCAGTGGTGCGCGCTAACCGCGTTTCAATCGGTGACGTCACTGGCTCTGAGACCTTGAAGTAGTTGTTTCCCTTGCTCTGCAAGGGTCGCGGCTTTTTTGGAGCGATGAGTAACGATGCTTCGAGGGTGGCTGTTGTCTATGTGTGCAGAGGGTCCCTGGTTCGAGCCCAGGTAGGGGCGAGGACAGGGACGGAAGCTAAACTGTTACATTGATGCTGTTGACCCGGATCACTGGTTGCTGTGAAAAAGGAGGAGGTCAAAAGGGGGGTGAGTGTAACTGGTGTGAAATGGCTAGCTAGTTAGCGGTGGTGTGTGCTAATAGCGTTTCAATCGGTGACGTCACTCGCTCTGAGACCTTGAAGTAGTTGTTCCCCTTGCTCTGCAAGGGCCGGGGCTTTTGTGGCACGATGCTTCGAGGGTGGCTGTTGTCGATGTGTGCAGAGGGTCCCTGGTTCAAGCCCAGGTAGGGGCGAGGAGAGGGACGGAAGCTATACTGTTACATGTGCATGTGACCATACTCAATGTTGTTGACACAATAATTGTAGCCTGGTTAAACGCCGTTCTCACCATTCAAATAAATTAAATCAGTTAAAGATACTATTTCTATTTTAAATTTTAAAAAGTGTAACACAAGTAAATAAATAACATTGTTTCACTTCAAACAAATGATGAGCCATCCTGGTTTAACCAGACTCCAATCATTTCCCTGGTGTTGACTTTTTCATCAAATACTGTACAATAGTTGGTCTCTGATTCCATCCTCCTAACACTAGCTGGTGAAACCCAAAGCCAGTCTAGATGTTTAAATATTCCTAATATACACTAGCTGGTGAAACCCAAAGCCAGTCTAGATGTTTAAATATTCCTAATATTCCTTGGCGTCCAGGGAGGTGAAGGTTGACCTTGCCAAAACAACTGTAGAATTCTCCAGGTTTGAACATTTCTCCAATGTGATTGAAAGTATAGATAACCAACACATAAATTAAATCAGAGTCCAAATAGGAATGTCTCATGTTTCCTGTGTTGCTAGTCAGCAGAGACCCTCTCCAGACTCTGTGTCTCCTGTAAAGCTCGCAGCCAGCAGAAAGCTGCAGCATGGAAACCTGCACACAGCATCCATCCTGACACTGATTAAATTATGGAGAGTGGCAGGAGTCCCCTAGAGAAACGTGGGTGCCTGGAGTCATGGACATAAGTGCTGCTGGACAAACCCCATTTACTTCCCCCATCTTCATCCTTGGAGCCCTCCTCTCCCTGACAGAGGCCGATCAAAATATACACCTGTTTATTGATGCACGCTTGCTTCCAGGAACGGCACACGTGCTAAAGATTTTTGTTTTCCTGGAAAAAAAGAACACACCGACGTTCTGACATTGAGTTTCTGTGCAACTATCCGATCATTTGAGAGTTATAGGCTGTAATTCAATAGCCCCAGATACGATGAGGAACAGTTTAAAAGGAGTGGGCATGGTAAATCATGTCACTTGCTGCTGGGAATTGGGCTGAAATCCGAAACACTCAAAGAGGTGTCTGAAGTTGCAATTGTGTTTGGTTTATAAAATGTGTGAAAACTAAAAAGTGACAGTTGTCTTCCATGAAGGTAAACTCTGGTCTTCTAAATAGAGGGCTATTGGGCTCAAAATACAGAGATTGATGCAGTTGTGTTTTAAAATCAAATCAAACTTTATTTGTCACATGCGCCAAATACAACAAGTGTAAACCTTACCGTGAAATGCTTACTTACAATCCCTTAACCAACAGCGCAGTTCAAGAAGAGTTAATAAAATATTTACCAAATAAACTAAAGTAAAAAATAATAAAAGTAACACAATAAAATACCAATAATTACATTTTAGTCATTTAGCAGATGCTCTTATCCAGAGCAACTTACAGTAGTGAGTGCATACATTTCATAAATGTTTTTCTCCGTACTGGTCGCCCGTGGGAATCGAACCCACAACCCTGGCGTTGCAAACACCATGCTCTACCAACTGAGCCACACGGGACCATAATGAGGCTATATACAGGGGGTACCAGTACTGAGTCAATGTGCGGGGGTACAGGTTAGTCGAGGTAATATGTACATGTAGGTAGGGGTAAAGTGACTATGCATAGATAATAAACAGCGAGTAGCAGCAGTGTAATAACAAACGGAGGGGTGGGAGGGGTGTCAATGTAAATAGTCCGATGGCCATTTGATGAATTGTTCAGCAGTCTTATAGCTTGGGGGTAGAAGCTGTTTAGAATCCTCTTGGACCTAGACTTGGTGCTCCGATACCGCTTGCCGTGCGGTAGCAGAGAGAACAGTCTATGACCAGGGTGACTGGAGTCTTCGTGAGATTTTCAAGAACTTAGGTTGTAGTTTACTATGGTGAGAGCAGGTTTAATGAGGACATCTCACATGGAGAGCCATTGAACTTGGTGTATTATAATAAAGTATGAGATGACAGTGGAAGAACAATATCAACAGCATAACCATTTTACAATAAACTTGGGAAAACAGAAGCAGAAGGAAATGCATAATTTGGACTAAATTATTCATAGCTAAATATATAGCCATAAATTTAAACATTTGCTTACTCTTAAATCTTTTTGGGTCCCCTTGCCAAATAAAAGTCAGTTGACAACATTAGCAACAGTAAACTGGTAACGACTTGGTAATAAAACATATTCATCGTCATTTGTGGAATCATTATAAATATTAGCCTATACTATTTTGCTAGTGTATTCCAACAATCAGTAGTGGCCCTAATGCTGTTACTGGAGATGTGTAGTAATACTGCATCGTATTGCATGAACAATGACTGATTTATTAATAGGGTTGCCCCCTTTTTTTTAAATGTTCGCCTAAATGACATACCCAAATCTAACTGCCTGTAGCTCAGGACCTGAAGCAACGATATGCATATTCTTGGTACCATTTGAAAGGAAACACTTTGACGTTTGTGGAAATGTGAATTGAATGTAGGAGATATAACACAATAGATCTGGTAGAAGAAATGCAAAGAAAAACTAACCAGTCTTTTTCTGCCACCATCTTTGAAATGCAAGAGAAAGGTTATAGTTATGACCATCACTCTGGTTGTAATTCCAATAGTGTCCACAAGACGGCAGCAGTGTATGTGCAAAGTTTCAGATGGATAACTTGAAAAATGAGTGAACAACAAGACTTTTAGTGTGAAGTCCCCAGGTACATTTGGGCAAATCGTGAAGAAGACATTCGCATTCATATTACATTTTTCTGCAAGAATATCGTCAAATCTGTATACTTAAACTTTGATTTCATCTTACCAAGTGATAGTAGCCATATTATAAGCTCAACATTTGCAAAACAACCAGTTTTCATAACTTCATAACTCTGAATAGCCTTATAATTTTTGTCTAAAATGAAAAGGCATGCTGTCATGCAAGGTTAGAAGGTACATTTTACGACATATATATGGTTTCCCGTAAAGCCCTGCTCATTGGCTATCTAGCTGGCTTTGTTTGACCCTGATTGGTGCTTATTTGACAAAGATACAGTTGTTCAAGTGATGGCCGCCCGCGTCATCGGCATGCCATGAAGGCGTCGCTCTCTGACCAAATATGGTGTCTTATAGGATATACTACACCCCTAATGAAATAGTGAAGTCTTGTTACCTTCTAGAATCTCTGAAGAATAGATACGAATGTGATTTGACTCGTTCAAAACAACGTTTAGGGTGAGATTTTCACAGATTCCTTTCTTTGCAAATTGAACGAGTGGAAAAATACAAAATCAATCATGCGTGCTATATGGACCTTTTTAGGATATGAAAAAAGATGTATCTAACAAAACAACACTTCATGTTATCTCTGGGACCCTTTGGATGATAAATCAGAGCAAGATTTCAGAATGTAAGTACACATTTCACCTTCAGAGGTGAATTTATCAAACCTATCGTGTTTTTTATTTATTTTATTTCACCTTTATTTAACCAGGTAGGCAAGTTGAGAGCAAGTTCTCATTTACAACTGCGACCTGGCCAAGATAAAGCAAAGCAGTGTGACACAGACAACAACACAGAGTTACACACTGAGTAAACAAAAAAGCCAATAACACAATAAACAAGTCAATGATACAGTAGAAAAAGAAAGTCTATATACAGTGTGTGCAAAAGGCATGAGGAGGTAGGCAATAAATAGGCCATAGGAGCAAATTATTACAATTTAGCAGATTAATACTGGAGTGATAAATGAGCATATGAAGATGTGCAAAAAGAGCAGAAAAGTAAATAAAATAAAAACAGTAAGGGGATGAGGTAGGTAGATAGGGTGGGCAATGTACAGATGGGCTATGTACAGCTGCAGTGATCGGTTAGCTGCTCAGATAGCTGATGTTTAAAGTTGGTGAGGGAAATAAAAGTCTCCAACTTCAGCGATTTTTGCAATTCGTTCCAGTCACTGGCAGCAGAGAACTGGAATGAAAGGCGGCCAAATGAGGTGTTGGCTTTGGGGATGATCAGTGAGATATAGCTGCTGGAACGTGTGCTACGGGTGAGTGTTGTTATCGTGACCAGCGAACTGAGATAAGGTGGAGCTTTACCAAGCATAGACTTATAGATGACCTGGAGCCAGTGGGTCTGGCGACGAATATGTAGCGAGGGCTAGCCAACTAGAGCATACAGGTCGCAGTGGTGGGTGGTATAAGGTGATTTGGTAACAAAACGGATGGCACTGTGATAGACTGCATCCAGTTTGCTGAGTAGAGTATTGGAAGCTATTTTGTAGATGACATCACCGAAGTCGAGGATCGGTAGGATAGTCAGTTTTACTAGGGTAAGTTTGGCGGCGTGAGTGAAGGAGGCTTTGTTGCGAAATAGAAAGCCGATTCTAGATTTGATTTTGGATTGGAGATGTTTAATATGAGTCTGGAAGGAGAGTTTACAGTCTAGCCAGACACCTAGGTATTTGTAGTGGTCCACATATTCTAGGTCGGAACCGTCCAGGGTGGTGATGCTAGTCGGGCGGGCAGGTGCGGGCAGCGAACGGTTGAAAAGCATGCATTTGGTTTTACTAGTGTTTAAGAGCAGTTGGAGGCCACGGAAGGAGTGTTGTATGGCATTGAAGCTCGTTTGGAGGTTAGGTAGCACAGTGTCCAAGGAAGGGCCAGAAGTATACAGAAAGGTGTAGTCTGCATAGAGGTGGATCAGGGAATCGCCAGCAGCAAGAGCGACATCATTGATATATACAGAGAAAAGAGTCGGCCCGAGAATTGAACCCTGTGGTACCCCCATAGAGACTGCCAGAGGGCCGGACAATATGCCCTCCAATTTGACACACTGAACTCTGTCTGCAAAGTAGTTGGTGAACCAGGCGAGGCAGTCATTAGAAAAACCAAGGCTATTGAGTCTGCCGATAAGAATACTGTGATTGACAGAGTCAAAAGCCTTGGCTAGGTCGATGAAGACAGCTGCACAGTACTGTCTTTTATCGATGGTGGTTATGATATCATTTAGTACCTTGAGCGTGGCTGAGGTGCACCCGTGACCGGCTCAGAAACCGGATTGCACAGCGGAGAAGGTACGGTGGGATTCGAAATGGTCAGTGATCTGTTTATTAACTTGGCTTTCGAAGACTTTGGAAAGGCAGGGCAGGATGGAAATAGGTCTGTAACAGTTTGGGTCTAGGGTGTCACCCCCTTTGAAGAGGGGATGACCGCGGCAGCTTTCCAATCTTTAGGGATCTTGGACGATACAAAAGAGAGGTTGAACAGACTGGTAATAGGGGTTGCAACAATGGCAGTGGGTAGTTTTAGAAAGAGAGGGTCCAGATTGTCTAACCCAGCTGATTTGTACGGGTCCAGGTTTTGCAGCTCTTTCAGAACGTTGAAAAAAGTGTTTTGTTGTTAGGAGCTCTCCTCAAACAATGGCATGGCATTTTTTCACAGTAATAGCTACTGTAAATTGGACAGTGCAGTTATATTAACAAGAATTTAAGCTTTCCGCCGATGTAAGACACTTCTATGTACCGACATTTGTTGTTACTCAAAAATGTGCGATCTTGATATAACGCGCTGCATGAAATTACAACTGTCCTGTTGACGGAATGCCAATCCTTAAGAAGTGGAATCATTATAAATATTAGCCTATACTATTTTGCTAGTGTATTCCAACAATCAGTAGTGGCCCTAATGCTGTTAGGGCGTGGGAGATGTGTAGTAATACTCCTTCTGCATCGTATTGCATGAAAAATGACTCTGCTTTAACTCTCAGGTGCAGATGACTGCAGGATTTAACATGCACTGCTCTCCATTGAATAATTGTGGGGCCTGTATTCAATATATGCTTTTTCAGCACTGCTCTCAGATTTGAGGCACTTACTCAACAGCTTTAGCTCATTTTTCACATCCCACACAATAAACATCAAAGCAGTGTTTGCCCTAGACATTTAGATGAATGTATTTTTTTTAACAAGTGTTAACAGTCAAAAGTGTAATACTATTTAATCATAAAGCGTTTGGCTTAGTTGTGCAGAAAGTGGGGAGATTGAAATGTGGAGAGAGAGGGAGAGAGAGAGAGAGAGAGAGAGAGAGAGAGAGAGAGAGAGAGAGAGAGAGAGAGAGAGATCATTGTTATTGAGAAGCATTGCACTGACACTGTGGACTAATCTATGAAAGCCCTTAGCTCCTCACACTGGAGAGAGCACTGTTGAATCAAGGCCACTGCTTGGCTTAACGTTTACAAACTCCCTGAATTCCCTGTGTTAACAGTGAGCCAACTGAAGCATATCCAACCCAAAACAGAAGCACAATATGGTTTTGGTTTAACCAAATAAAGGTTAAAATAAGCCCCATCTGGAGCAGGGAGAGCCAGCACACAGACACTTCTCCACAGAGTTTCTCTAACATAAATCACATATTAAAATTATATTTTATAAAAAGCCGCTGACTGAGATGTGACAGGAGGATGTATGGCTGTGGGATGGCATCCCATAATTGACATGATTTACCCCCATCTCCTCTATCTTCATAGTCCTGATGAGCAGCTGCTGCCCACACTGCTGAAGGTGCCATTGGAAAGATTTGTGTTATTGCTCATTAAACCATAACAAGCAGGGACTCACTGGGAAGAGGACGATCAGCAGGACGTGTGTGTGAAAGTCAAGGCTGAGGCATAAAAACAAATATATCTCCGCAAAGAGAAAGTCCGTTCTCTGAGCCGAGGGGGATCAGGAGAGGTAGTCAGAAGAGTCTCTGTGGAAGTCAGGATCCTCCATACTGCCGCAGCAGACCTGCTGTAGGAGATGTATTAGAGGAGGAGGATGCTCTACGCTACTAGTTCCAGCTGTCAATCTGTTGTGCAAGAGGCCATGCTTGTCTAACCCAAAGGAGGTCCTCACAGACTTCATGATGATTTAGAATTCAAATGCCCTCCTGAGAAAGTCAACTAAATTGCAAACACAACAGTAAGCAAAACTGAAATAGAAGTCAACAGAACAAACTTTGTTCAAGGATCCTCAAGTAGCTGTGTATAGAGCACAGGAGGTTGGTGGCACCTTCATTGGGGAGGACAGGCTCTTGATAACCTGTTAGGGCTAGGGGGCAGTATTGACACGGCTGGATAAAAAACGTACCTGATTTAATCTGGTTACTACTCCTGCCCAGTAACTAGAATATGCATATAATTATTGGCTTTGGATAGAAAACACCCTAAAGTTTCTAAAACTGTTTGAATGGTGTCTGTGAGTATAACAGAACTCCTATGGCAGGCCAAAACCTGAGAAGATTTCTAGCAGGAAGTGGCCTGTCTGAGAAGTAGTGTTTCATCTTGGCTCTTTTTATTGAAGACTCAGGATCTGTGCAATAACGTGACACTTCCTACGTCTTCCATAGGGTCTCAGAGCCCGGGAAAAAGTTGAACGATATCGAGGCAGGCTCTGGCTGAAACACTTTATCGCTTTTGGCAAGTGGCCACTCAGAGTACTATGGGCTTAGGCGCGTGCCCGCTTCGACCGAATGCTTTCTTTTCCTTTGTCTGTTTATCTAAACGCAGATTCCCGGTCGGAATATTATCGCTTTTTTATGAGAAAAATGGCATAAAAATTGATTTTAAACAGCGGTTGACATGCTTCGAAGTACGGTAATGGAATATTTAGAATTCATTTGTCATGAATTGCGCTATGCTCGTCACCCTTATTAAGCCTTTAGGATAGTGTCTAGAACGCACGAACAAAACGCCGCTATTTGGATATAACGATGGATTATTTTGGACCAAACCAACATTTGTTAATGAAGTAGAAGTCCTGGGAGTGCATTCTGACGAAGACAACAAAGGTAAGAACATTTTTCTTATAGTAAATCTGACTTTGATGAGTGCTAAACCTGCTGGGTGTCTAAATAGCTAGCCCTGTGATGCCGGGCTATCTACTGAGAATATTGCAAAATGTGCTTTCACCGAAAAGCTATTTTAAAATCGGACATATGGAGTGCATAGAGGAGTTCTGTATCTATAATTCTTAAAATAATTGTTATGCTTTTTGTGAACGTTTATCGTGAGTAATTTAGTAAATTCACCGGCAGTGTTCGGTGGGATTGCTAGTCACATGCTAATGTAAAAAGCTGGTTTTTGATATAAATATGAACTTGATTGAACAAAACATGCATGTATTGTATAACATAATGTCCTAGGATTGTCATCTGATGAAGATCATCAAAGGTTAGTGCTACATTTAGCTGTGGTTTGGGTTTATGTGACATTATATGCTAGCTTGAAAAATGGGTGTCTGATTATTTCTGGCTGGGTACTCTGCTGACATAATCTAATGTTTTGCTTTCGTTGTAAAGCCTTTTTGAAATCGGACAGTGTGGTTAGATTAACGAGAGTCTTATCTTTAAAATGGTGTAAAATAGTCATATTTTTGAAAAATTGAAGTAATAGCATATCTAACGATTTGAATACCGCGCCACAGGATTCAACTGGCTGTTGAGTAGGTGGGACGCACCTAGCCCATAGAGGTTAATGGCTGGAGGGGCATAAGTGGACTTGTATCAAATACAACAAACCATAATTTCCATGGTTCCAGGTGTTTGATGCCATTCCATTCGCTCCGTTCCAGCCATTACTGTGAGCCGTTCTCCCCTCAGCCGCCTGCTATAGGTGGCTCAAAATGAAAGAATACGTAGGTGAGCAACAATTGAGAAGAGGGTATGCAGGTAAACAAAAGCAGAGTTTTTAGAAAGAACACCAGAAACATGTCTTACCGTCAAACTTTTTATGTCTGGAGACAAAGGTGCTTCGTAATTCATGACTAGTTTCATCGACCAGGTTCTCCAACTCCAGCTTGCTCCGTTGGCCAAACTTGTCCTCCATTTCGGAGGTGCAACAGGTGCTCCCTTGAGGACATACACGAAGATGGTCGCCTGGAAAAACACAGAGATGCTCTTCAGTCACAAACACATTTATGAATCATATTCAACTAACACAAGGAGGGCTGATTAATAAACTACGGTTCTTCTCTGACAAACGGGACGCTGATTTTAATATTTTTTTGTAATAAAGTAATATCAGTGATTTCTCTATAGATTGATATTACTCTTTGATTTCAGACTAAAAATAGAAAAAATCCTCATCTTTAGACATTTGAAGTATTGTTGATGCTCTAACAATGCCGTGCACATCTCGTTCACTGTCAATGTGCAGTCACTTTTCACTATTTAATTATTTAAAAAGTCATTTGTCAAACTGTGCTACTCAAAACATGATAATAAAGTGCTGTCAATGTCTTTAAGACAAATGAGAGGGAGCCTAAATCCACAATATCTCCACAAGCCTAGGGGTTAGCTGCTTAAAATGACTGGATCAATTCTAATAACAGCTTTTTATTACACTGTGTTCTCAATTTGATCCAGTCTCTGCATGCAACCATTACTGAAGTTAATTAAAGAGCCAGAACTGCCAGATAATTTCAGGTTTACCGGTAAGAGAATTACATTATATTTTGAGGGCCTGTAACACAATGCTATGAGAGTGAATAAAATACAGTGATTCCTCTAGTGCAGGGTTCCAGTTCCACAATTGGTGGGCCGTAATCAGAATTTAGCCTGCGGGTGATTTTATTTGGCCCCCAACGTTTCTGAGCAAATAATAAATAAACATGGGGGGGGGGGGGCATAAAATAAATCAGCTCCAATTGATTTTCATTTTGGAAATCTGTTCCAAAGTATTACCACGCATAAAATAGATATATATGTGATTGTATACAAATGCAAGCTATGTTTGAAGTGATTATATTTTAGTCCTCTGTTTTGGCTTCTTGCGGTCACTTTACAGTCTATAAATTATTTGTAATTATGTTCCTGCCCCCTGACCATCCGCTCAAGAAAAAATGGTCCCGCAGCTGAAACTAGTGTATGATCACTGCTTTACAGTGTTTCTGTTGACTCTACATGTTAATGTATTAATGTATTAAAAGGGATGAGGGTGTGCCTGTGAAATGTACTGTATGACATTCTCCTGCAGAACAAAGTCGGTTGTGCCTGATGGGAAAGGGGAATGGGAGATGCCGAGTCAGTTGTACAACTGAATGCATTCAGCTGGAATGTGTCTTCCGCATTTAACCCAACCCCTCTGAATCAGAGAGGTGCGGAGGGCTGCCTTCATCGACCTCCACGTCGTCAGCGCCCGGGGAACAGTGGGTTAACTGCCTTGCTCAGGGGCAGAAGGACAGATTTTTACCTTGTCAGCTCGGGGATTCGATCCCTCTATGTGAATTAGCCATGGTGCGTGACTGTGAAGCCAGCCATTAAATCATGCTACAGCACACCTCAGTCCAAAGCAGCATTAATACATGCAGCATTTATCAGCACTAGCTAGTGTCACAAAGTAAAGGCCTTGAAAACATAACCAGAAATAGTATATAACAGTAATCTTAGGTCTGGTTGGATGAGACAGTGGCAGACGCTGCTTCCTATCTCTCTCTCTCACGCACACACACACACACACACACGTTTGTCAGAGTTGTTCCCTCTCCCCATGCAATCATTCCGTTCTCACAACTTTCAGCCAGCTCCCTATGTTGGTAGAACACAAACAAATGAAATTAAAATTGCCAGCAGCCCAGAGATGAAATTCATGCCAGGATTAATTTATCACTTGAAGACAAAGACATGTGTTTCTGTGTTGTTTATCATCATGTTTCTGTCTTGTTTATCATCATGTTGCTGTCTTGTTTATCATCATGTTGCTGTCTTGTTTATCATCATGTTTCTGTGCTGTTTATCATCATGTTTCTGTCTTGTTTATCATCATGTTGCTGTCTTGTTTATCATCATGTTTCTGTGTTGTTTATCATCAGGTTTCTGTCTTGTTTATCATCATGTTTCTGTCTTGTTTATCATCATGTTTCTGTGTTGTTTATCACCATGTTTCTGTCTTGTTTATCATCATGTTTCTGTCTTGTTTATCATCATGTTTCTGTGTTGTTTATCATCATGTTTCTGTCTTGTTTATCACCATGTTTCTGTCTTGTTTATCATCATGTTTCTGTCTTGTTTATCATCATGTTTCTGTGTTGTTTATCATCATGTTTCTGTCTTGTTTATCATCATGTTTCTGTGTTGTTTATCATCATGTTTCTGTCTTGTTTATCACCATGTTTCTGTGCTGGTTATCATCATGTTGCTGTCTTGTTTATCATCATGTTTCTGTCTTGTTTATCACCATGTTTCTGTCTTGTTTATCATCATGTTTCTGTCTTGTTTATCACCATGTTTCTGTCTTGTTTATCATCATGTTTCTGTCTTGTTTATCATCATGTTGCTGTCTTGTTTATCACCATGTTTCTGTGTTGTTTATCATCATGTTTCTGTCTTGTTTATCATCATGTTTCTGTCTTGTTTATCATCATGTTTCTGTGTTGTTTATCATCATGTTTCTGTCTTGTTTATCATCATGTTTCTGTCTTGTTTATCATCATGTTTCTGTCTTGTTTATCACCATGTTTCTGTGTTGTTTATCATCATGTTTCTGTGTTGTTTATCATCATGTTTCTGTGTTGTTTATCATCATGTTTCTGTCTTGTTTATCATCATGTTGCTGTCTTGTTTATCATCATGTTTCTGTCTTGTTTATCATCATGTTTCTGTCTTGTTTATCATCAGGTTTCTGTCTTGTTTATCATCATGTTTCTGTGTTGTTTATCATCATGTTTCTGTCTTGTTTATCATCATGTTTCTGTCTTGTTTATCATCATGTTTCTGTCTTGTTTATCACCATGTTTCTGTGTTGTTTATCATCATGTTTCTGTCTTGTTTATCATCATGTTTCTGTCTTGTTTATCATCATGTTGCTGTCTTGTTTATCATCATGTTTCTGTGTTGTTTATCATCAGGTTTCTGTCTTGTTTATCATCATGTTTCTGTCTTGTTTATCATCATGTTTCTGTCTTGTTTATCATCATGTTTCTGTCTTGTTTATCATCATGTTTCTGTCTTGTTTATCATCATGTTTCTGTGTTGTTTATCATCATGTTTCTGTGTTGTTTATCATCATGTTTCTGTCTTGTTTATCATCATGTTGCTGTGTTGTTTATCATCATGTTGCTGTCTTGTTTATCATCATGTTTCTGTGTTGTTTATCATCATGTTGCTGTCTTGTTTATCATCATGTTTCTGTGTTGTTTATCATCATGTTTCTGTCTTGTTTATCATCATGTTTCTGTGTTGTTTATCATCATGTTTCTGTCTTGTTTATCATCATGTTTCTGTGTTGTTTATCATCATGTTGCTGTCTTGTTTATCATCATGTTTCTGTGTTGTTTATCATCATGTTTCTGTGTTGTTTATCATCATGTTGCTGTCTTGTTTATCATCATGTTTCTGTGTTGTTTATCATCATGTTGCTGTCTTGTTTATCATCATGTTTCTGTGTTGTTTATCATCATGTTTCTGTCTTGTTTATCATCATGTTTCTGTCTTGTTTATCATCATGTTTCTGTCTTGTTTATCATCATGTTTCTGTCTTGTTTATCACTATGTTTCTGTCTTGTTTATCATCATGTTTCTGTCTTGTTTATCATCATGTTTCTGTCTTGTTTATCATACTAGGAGAGCGTTCAGAAAACATTCCTGGTGGTTTTTGCCCAAAATATTTACAGTACATGAAGGAATCATGAGAACTGATATGACATTGGCTAAAGGATTTACATTTGTATGGGACGATAGGTGATTGTTTAATAATATTTACAACTTGTCCAATGTCCTTAGATCATAATGTATTAATCAACACATTCCATGTCTTTCTGGCTTCTATTTTCCCATTTTTCATAACGTAAATGTTAATATTGCCAATAAGTATTCTGTGTGTAGCCTGTAGAGAGAACAGAGTTAAATGTGATCTCTGATATTGCCATTCAGATGAAAATCACATTACTATTGATGACATGCATGAAAAGCTGAACTGAATTACAAGTTAATGATCTACATCCCCATTCTATTTTCCATGGACAACGCTGATTCACCTTTTTTCTCTGCATGTCACACTATGACAACAATCACTTTGAAGACCAAATGTGGAGAAATCATCTAAATCACGTGATGGCGAACCAATGATTCTTGACATAAAAAATATGTTGAGGGTGTTGTCATTTTTTTGTTAAAAACCTAAAAGCAACCAAGCAAGTACCTCAATCAGCCCTCTAAAAATGGGCTAATTTCAGAATTCGCCTCGCCCTCTCACTGCCAAAATAGAATTTAGATGTTATTTAGTCAGAAACCTGCAGGTTAACCAAACTTTGGGAATCAGTTCAGCTTCCTCTGGTAGGAGCTGATTTGACCTTAAAGATTTGACCATAAATTTGACCATGAAGAAGAACAGTAACATCCACCAGTTAGGGTAGGAGATATGTGAGTAGGTTGACGTTTATTGGGTAAATCTCGTCCTGGAGGTAGAGCTGAGCTATTTCTACTAGATGGGCAGTGGCAAAGTCAGCGTAAACATTCATGAAAAAAAAGAAATATGTTGGGGCAATTCCACCACTTTTAAACCTAATTTTCATTATATCCAGCACAATCTCAATCGCACTCCACACTGCCCTTTCCCACCTGGACAAAAGGAACACCTATGTGAGAATGCTGTTCATTGACTACAGCTCAGCGTTCAACATCATAGTGCCCACAAAGCTCATCACTAAGCTAAGGACCCTGGGACTAAACACCTCCCTCTGCAACTGGATCCTGGACTTCCTGACGGGCCGCCCCCAGCTGGTAAGGGTAGGCAACAACACGTCTGCCACGCTGATCCTCAACACTGGGGCCCCTCAGGGATGCGTGCTTATTCCCTTCCTGCACTTGCTGTTCACCCACGAATGCGTGGCCAAGCACGACTCCAACACCATCATTAAGTTTGCTGACGACACAGTGATAGGCTTGATCACCGACAACGATGAGACAGCCTATAGGGAGGAGGTCAGAGACCTGGCAGTGTGGTGCCAGGACAACAACCTCTCTCTCAATGTGAGGTGAGCAAGACAAAGAAGCAGATCGTGGACTACAGGAAAAGGCATGCCGAACAGGTCCCCATTAACAACGACGGGTCCAAGCTTGCACAACAGACATCACTGGGTCCAAGCTTCCTGACATCCAGGACCAATATACTAGGGGGTGTCAGAGGAAGGCCCAAAGAATTGTGAAAGACACCCAAGTTATAGACTGGTTTCTCTGCTACTGCATGGCAAGCGGTACCGGAGCGCCAAGTCCAGGTCCAAAAGGCTCCTTAACAGCTTCTACCCCAAGCCATAAAACTGCTGAACAACTAATCAAATGGCCACCCGGATTATCTGTTGGATTCTAGCTTGAAATATACTTATTTATGTCACCACACTAGAACTTATTGATTACTTTACATATATAAGGAATGTATGCGTTGGGGTCAATGGAGGGTGGATAACAACTAGGTGTATGGAAAGTTACGGAGTGAGACAAGGGGGAGTGCAGGAAGTTTACATTCTGTCAAAACATGTTATTGTTAAATCTCATGGCTCCTAAGGAGGGAGGCAAAGGGCAACAGTCAGGTTTCAGTCACTGATAAGGTAGGACAGTCGTGGATTAGGGAGAAGTGAGGAATTTTGCCCGAGGTCAGGTCAGATGAAGTGAGAAGGAACAGTCGTATCCCACACGCATACACATCCACGGCCAAAAAAATGTTTCTAGCATGAGGCAGGGCCATGACTACACCAGTGAGAGGAACCAATTAAGTTTCTGACTAGCAACAGAGATGCATTGGCTGTCTAGATGTGCAAGGAGTTGACGTCACCTAGTAGGAGAGTATAAATATACTGTATGTGCTTCTGTAAACATGTCTATGTATTTGCAGCTGTATGACCCAGTGGGTGAATAAACATGGTTTGAGATTTTCCTAGTCGTCCGTTTGAGTTTTTACTCTGTTTGTTCAGAACCTAACAGAGTTCAGGTTAGGTTTAAATCAGACTTTATGACTTTGTGGCTGTGCCAGCTAGTGACTACCATGCAGAGCTGCCTCCAGTGCATGAGTCATCCAAGTAAATGCCAACCTGCATTATGTGAAGGCATGAGGTTTGAACCCACGCACAGTTTGTTCGGAGCTATTTTTCTTTTTTCCACAGCTTATGACTGCACCATAAACACTGGTTTTGTTTACTTCACAGGTCAAAAGAAAACTCAGCTTTAGGTAGGTCACTGACTGTCTATAAAAGGAAACGTTTGAGATCTAGTGAACACTTTAATGGGCCAAAGGTTGGTGGGAGTCAGGGAGGTCCTATTGGTCAAAGGTCTGAGTGCAGCTCTCCATCAGCAACGTGTCACACACAAAGAGGTCCTCCGCACCGACAAGTAGACACAGCAGTGTGTTCCCACAGTCTCAACAGAGAAAAACATCACTTAAAATGAGTCTACATCCCATAAGGAGCTTTCAAGGGACCTCTCCACTCAACCAAGGTGCCCTGCATGTGCTACACAGCCAAGGTTAAAACAGCACAGTGAACACAGATATATGTTTCCGTTGGTACACAATGGAATACAATAAATTCCCCATTAGCCAGAGAAGAAAGAGTGATACAGAGAGCATACTCTTTGAATAGCTTTTCTTTTATTAAAGGCCTATCTTTAGAGGAACACAGAATATGCCAGCAGTATGATAAACACATTTATTATATTCCTTTCTGGTGAAAGGAATATGTTTTTTAGTATTGTTGTACAGATTGCAAGCTACTTTCACCGCATGTCTGACTATAGTGCAGAATACTGTACTGTATATCAGGGTCACCTGGTCAATGATAATAGGCTTCTCTCCATTCCTTCACTCTGGTCCTGAACGTGGTGCTGAGTGAACCTGGTCTCTGATGGCTGAATGTAATCCTGAGTGAACATAGTATTTGATGGCTGAATGTAATCCTGAGTGAACCTGGTATTTGATGGCTGAATGTAATCCTGAGTGAACCTGGTCTCTGATGGCTGAACGTGGTGCTGAGTGAACCTGGTATCTGATGGCTGAATGTGATCCGGGGTGAACCTGGTCTCTGATGGCTGAATGTAATCCTGAGTGAACCTGGTATCTGATGGCTGAATGTAATCCTGAGTGAACCTGGTCTCTGATGGCTGAACGTGGTGCTGAGTGAACCTGGTATCTGATGGCTGAATGTGATCCGGGGTGAACCTGGTCTCTGATGGCTGAATGTAATCCTGAGTGAACCTGGTATCTGATGGCTGAACGTGATCCAGGGTGAACCTGGTCTCTGATGGCTGAATGTGATCCGGAGTGAACCTGGTCTCTGATGGCTGAATGTGATCCGGAGTGAACCTGGTCTCTGATGGCTGAATGTGATCCTGAGTGAACCTGGTCTCTGATGGCTGAATGTGATCCTGAGTGAACCTGGTCTCTGATGTCTGAATGTGATCCGGAGTGAACCCGGGCTCTGATGGCTGAATGTAACCTGATTGAACCTGGTTTCTGATGGCTGAATGTGATCCGGAGTGAACCTGGTCTCTGATGGCTGAGGAGGACATTATTTCCTGCTAATATCCTGGCATCAAAGTGTGCCTCTGGCAGTCATCTAGTATTAAGAGGGCTGTGATGGTGAAATGAAGAGATGTGTCCCAATGCAACCTCACATCAGCACTAGCCCAATCCCTGTCCACTCAGTTGGTTATCAGAGCTGTCAGGGTGCAGAACAGGGCTCCACTGCTTCCTGCTTCCCCCAGACACGGCACATTTCACACATGCATGCAAGCATCTGCTTGTCCTCACATTGTCATGTAAGTGAAAAAAAATTATATATATATATATATATAGAATATATATATATAGAATGTCATTGCAGTGATTAGCATACTGGTGAGAGTGAGTCAGATCCTGAACAATAACGTTCACAGACATGCGGCTCAGTTGGTAGAGCATGGTGTTTGCAACGCTGGGGTTGTGGGTTCGATTCCCACGGGGGACCAGTACGGAGAGAAAAAAATGTATGAAATGTATGCATTCACTACTGTAAGTCGCTCTGGTTAAGAGTATCTGCTAAATGATGTAAATGAATAGGCTATACTTGCATGTTTCTTCAAAAGGCACAAACTAAAGGTGAGTGGGGGCATACAGATTCCTCATTGTAACACTGTACACAGGGTCAGGAAGTTACTTTCTAAACGTAATCAGTTACTAGTGGATTACCCACACTTAGTGTTATTTTACATTACTTTCCCCTCAGAATAAGACAAATGAATATTACCAATTGAATGACATCTATTGCAGGACAAATCCATGTTAGAGTTTACATAGCTTGCCATAAATGGATGTTGCAATTTACTTTACGTTATGAGTTATGTAGGCTTCTTCTAACCCATTGCTTTCTACTTCAATATAGATAATAATATGATTAGGCTATATTTTTACATTTAAAACAAAAGTGTTACAGATTTCCAGCCATTACTATTCATTAAAAAACCCCTTCTTCTTCAAGAATAGGACTTGGAAATGTAGATTAGCCAAATTGTTTTACCTGATCATAACCCCAAAACTAAGGACTTATTAGCCTCTCTGTAGTTTATGATTTTGTTTTCATGGAGGACTGATTGGTCTCATTGCTTCGAGTTGAAGAAGAAATGCTGCTCTCATGGAATGGAATGCTTTGAGCACTACCGGAAAATGCTATATGCATGTGAAAAATGTATGCCATATGTTGCATTTTTTATTTGCCTATTGTTTATATGTTTTTGTTGGTGACACTTTGATATCTTGATCAGTTACAGCTGTTCAATTCAAAAGTGTGCAGTTTGAGCATGTGTCCATTAGGCCTATGAATTATTATAATTTTTTTGATCAGCACAAATTACACTGAGCAATAAAAGCCCCTCTTGTTGTCTTCTTAAAATAAACTTGTTTTTTGACAGTATGGAGCACAATACCATGGAGGAGATTAAGGAAGGAAGTCCCTCAAACTTGGAGCGGACCACTGGGATCAGCGCGACTATGCAGCGCTGTTGCAAGAACACATTTTTCACTGACTGTCCACTGGTCGCAAAAACATTGATTGATAGGCAGCTTAAGCTAGGCGGGACGAATTCGTCCCACCTACGTAACAGCCACTTGCAGCATGTGGCGCAATTTTCAAAACCTTAAAAATCCTATTACTTCAATTTCTCAAACATATGACTATTTTACAGCTATTTAAAGACAAGACTCTCGTTAATCTAACCACACTGTCCGATTTCAAAAAGGCTTTACAACGAAAGCAAAACATTAGATTATGTCAGCAGAGTACCAAGCCATAAATAATCAGACACCCATTTTTCAAGCCAGCATATAATGTCACCAAAACCCAGAAGACAGCTAAATGCAGCACTCACCTTTGATGATCTTCATCAGATGACAACCCTAGGACATTATGTTATACAATACATGCATGTTTTGTTCAATCAAGTTCATATTTATATCAAAAACCAGCTTTTTACATTAGCATGTGACGTTCAGAACTAGCATACCCCCCGCAAACTTCCGGGGAATTTACTAACAGTTTGCTAAATTACTCACGATAAACGTTCACAAAAAGCATAACAATTATTTTAAGAATTATAGATTCTTTACTCCTCTATGCACTCGATATGTCCGATTTTAAAATAGCTTTTCGGATGAAGCACATTTTGCAATATTCTAAGTACATAGCCCGGCATCACAGGGCTAGTTATTTAGACTCCCACGCAGTTCAGCCTTCACCAAAATCACATTTCCGTTAAGAAAAATGTTCTTACCTTTCTTGTTCTTCGTCAGAATGCAGTCCCAGGACTTCTTCTTCAATAACAAATGTAGGTTTGGTCCCAAATAATCCATCATTATATCCAAACAGCGACATTTTGTTCGTGAGTTCTAGACACTATCAGAATGGTAATCCACGGTCACGAGCATAGCGCATGGCGTGACAAAAAATGTCTAAATATTCCATTACCGTACTTCGAAGCATGTCAACCGCTGTTTAAAACCAATTTTTATGCCATTTATCTCGTAGAAAAGCGATAATATTCCGACCGGGAATCTGCAATAAACTAAACAGCCGAATTAAAATACTCCACGGGGGCTAATCGCGCACGCGCCTCACTCCATTGTCACCTAATGGGACACTTGAATAAGATGATAATCTGTTTCAGCCTGAGGCTGCCTCGTCAACCTTCATGATTTTCCCGCGTCCTGAGAGCCTATTGGAGCCCTGGGAATTGTCACGTTACAGCTAAGATCCTTACTTTTCAATAAACAGATGCAAGACGCACGACTCCTTGTCAGACAGGCCACTTCCTGCATGAAACCTTGTCAGGTTTTTGCCTGCCATAGGAGTTCTGTTATACTCACAGACACCATTCAAACAGTTTTAGAAACTTTAGGGTGTTTTCTATCCAAACCTGAACAATAATATGCATATTCTAGCTTCTGAGTTGGTGTAGGAGGCAGTTAAAAATGGGCACATATTTTTTGCCCCCTAGCCCAAACAGGTTAAACTTCCTTAATTCAACCATTATTGGGTTACAATACACATATACATTTGTGAACAACCATCCACAAATGTTTATGTAAGGCACAATCTGTAAGGTGCAAATCTGTAAGGCGCAAATGGCTAAATGAGAGAGCAGCGGTGTGTTTCACATCAATGAGAGAGCAGCAGCGGTGTTTCACATCAATGAGAGAGCAGCAGTGTGATTCACATCAATGAGAGAGCAGCAGTGTGATTCACATCAATGAGAGAGCAGCAGTGTGATTCACATCAATGAGAGAGCAGCAGTGTGATTCACATCAATGTAGACCTCAATAAGTGGGTTCCTGAGTGGCACAGTGGTCTAAGACACTGCATCTCAGTGGAAGTGGTCTCACTCAAATACCTGGTTCAAATCCAGGCTGCATCACATCTGGCCATGATTGGGAGTCCCATAGAGGCGGCGCACAATTGACCCAGCGTCGTCCGGGGTTGGCCGGGCAAGGCCGTGATTGTAAATAAGAATTTGTTGTTAATTGATTTGTCTGGATAAATAAATACCTGTATTGCCTACACTACTTCTGTCATCCTTACCTCCAAGTGTGGATGTATAGGCTAATCTTTGGATGCCGACAGCAGTCGCACCATTGGAAGACATGGACTGTAGCCTGCAAAAGCCTATTCCTGCTCTTTAACAGCAATCCATCAAACACATTTGGTGCCGTCACAGCGGTCTCTGGCTTGTGGTCAGGCTCGCTCAGGCGGAACAAACTATAACTTGCGCCTTTTTTCAATGCTGAATAAGACATTTAAACGTGTTAACCCTCGCAAGGCTGCCGGCCAAGACTGCATCCCTAGCAGCATCCTCAGACCATGCACAGACCAGCTGGCTGGAGTGTTAACGGACATATTCAATCTCTCCCTATTGCAGTCTGCTGTCCCCACATGCTTCAAGATGGCCACCATTGTTCCTGTACCTAAGAAGGCAACTAAATGGCTATCGCCCCACTTGTCATCATGAAGTGCTTTGAGAGACTAGTCAGGGACCATATCACCTCCACCTTACCTGTCACCTTAGACCCACTTGAATTTTCTTATCGCCCCAATAGGTCCACAGACGATGCAATCTCCATCACACTGCCCTATCCCATCTGGACAAGAGGAATACCTATGTAAGAATGTTGTTCATTGACTATAGCTCAGCATTCAACTTCCAAGCTCATCATTAAGCTTGAGGCCCTGGGTCTCAACCCCGCCCTGTGCAATTGGGCCCTGGACTTCCTGATGGGCTGCCCCCAGGTGGTGAAGGTAGGAAACAACACCCCCTCCGCTGATCCTCAACACTGGGGCCCCACAAGGGTGCGTGCTCAGCCCCCTCCTGTACTCCCCGTTCACCTATGACTGCATGGCCATGCATGCCTCCAACTCAATCATCAAGTTTTCAGACGACAACAGTAGTAGGTTTGATTACCAACAACGACGAGACAGCCTACAGGGAGGAGGTGAAGGCACTCAGAGTGTGGTGTCAGGAAAACAACCTCTAACTCAACATCAACAAAACAAATAAGATGATTGTGAACTTCAGGAAACAGCAGAGGGAGCACCCCCATTTCCACATCAACGGGACAGCAGTGGAGAAGGTGGAAAGTTAAGTTCCTCAGGGTACACATCACAGACAAACTGAAAAGGTCCAACCACACAGACAGTGGGGTGAAGAAGGCGCAACAGCGCCTCTTCAACCTCAGGAGGCTGAATAAATTTGGTTTGTCAACCAAAACCCTCAAACTTTTACAGATTCAAAATTGAGAGCATCCTGTCGGGCTGTATCACCGCCTGGTACGGCAACTGCACCGCCCACAACCACAAGGCTCTCCAGAGGGTGGTGCGTCTGCACAACGCATCGCCGGGGGCAAACTACCAGCCCTCCAGGACACCTACAGCACCTGATGTCACAGGAAGGCCAAAAAGATCATCAAGGACATCAACCACCCGAGCCACTGCTTGTCCACCCCGCTACCATCCAGAAGGCGAGGTCAGTACAGGTGCATCAAAGCTGGGACCGAGAGACTGAAAAACAGCTTCTATCTCAAGGCCATCAGACTGTTAAACAGCCATCACTTAAGACTTGAAATCATTGGCCATTTTAATAAATGGATCACAAATCACTTTAATAATGTTTACATATCTTGCATTACTCATCTCATATGTATATGCTGTATTTTATACCATCTATTGCATCTTGCCCATGCCGCTCTGTCATTGTTCATCCATATATTTATATGTATTTATTCTTATTCCTTTACTTAGATTTGTGTGTATTAGGTAGTTGTTGTGGAATTGTTAGATTATATGTTAGATATTGCTGCACTGTCAGAACTAGAAACACAAGCATTTTGCAACACTCGCAATAACATCTGCTAACCATGTGTATGTGACCAATAAATGATGTGAATGTCATTGGGAATACAGAAAGGTGTCAATGTATTTCTTTCAGAAACACTGTTTCAGAATTTAAAAGTAATCCTAGAAGTAATCTAGTTTTTCAAAAGTATTTGTAATCTGATTACAATATTTTAGCTGGTAACAGATTACAGTTACAGTAAGTGACTCCTAATCTGTGACTGGATCTTTTATTTCTGAGGCTTTGTATCCGTGAGTTCGCTAATTCTCGCAGTATCTGGGGGGAATTTGACACTTCACTAATTTTCTCATGTCGAAACCTGACAACATACATAGCTAGTTAAATCAGAGTTAAATGCCCAAAAAATGAACGGATTACATGTAATCCCTTACTCCCCAACCCTGACTGTAAATGTGCAAATGCAGTGAAGTAATGAGGGGGGCTTATGCATGCATTCAGTGTTTCATCAACAGCTATATGAGCTGCCTTCGTGAGTTGCAATACTTCCTGTCACTCCAGTGTCTGTAATCAAGCGGTGTCAGTCAGATCACCCCTCCCATTATCTGTGCTGATGAATCCTTTCCCGGGGCCTAATACAGGAAGACATTCATATTCCATACACTCCCCCACTAAAGGTCTTCTCGTCTTGACTTCACATACTCAATGCCAGGTAGTAAGAAAGCTCCTTACTGGCACTTAGACATGAATTTACTCATGGATTGATTCTGATTCTAACTGTGCTATGATTTTAGTGTTCAGAAGATCACAGGTCAACCATGACAGAAGCACAGACGCCCGTACATATTAGTCTAGATAATCATCCTGTAATCTACACGAAGACATTTGTGCAATGTTCTTAAAAACAGTCAGCTAAAAAAGGACAGAAAATTATACTGCTAAATCAAGTCATGGCAAGTCATTGTGTAAATCGAATTTTATTCTTCACATGCTTCGTAAACACGGTGTAGACTAACAGTGAAAGGCCCTTCCCAACAGAACAGAGTGAAAGAAAATAGAGAAATAATAAAAAGTAAAAGTCATAAAAAATACACAATGAGTAACGATAACTTGGCTATATACACGGGGTACCAGTATCGAGTCAATGTGCAGGGGTAAGAGGTAATTGAGGTAGATACAGTGCCTTCAGAAAGTATTCATACCGCTTGACTTATTCTACATTTTGTTAAGTTACAGCCTTATTTTATTATGGATTAAATAAAACCTCTTCATCAAGCTACACGCAATACCACATAATGACAAAGCAAAAATAGGTTTTAGAAATGTTTGCAAATGTATTAAAATAAAATAAAAAGATATACCTTATTTACATAAGTATACAGACCCTTTGCTATGAGACTCGAAATTGAGCTCAGGTGCATCCTGTTTCCACTGATCATCCTTTAGATGTTTCTATAACTTGATGGGAATCCACCTGTGGTACATTCAATTGATTGGACATGATTTGGATAAGCACACACCTGTCTGTACAAAGGAATTGTACGTAGAGCTCAGAGACAGGACTCTGTCAGGGCAGAGAACTGGGAAAGTACCAAAAAATTTCTGCAGCATTGAAGGTCCCCAACAACACAGTGGCCTCCATCATTCTTAAATAGAAGAAGTTTGGAACCACCAAGACTCTTCCTAGAGCTGGCCCACTGGGCCAAACTGAGCAATTGGAGGAGAAGGGCCTTGGTCAGGAAGGTGACCAAGAACCCGATGGTTACTCTGACAGAGCTCTAGAGTTTCTCTGTGGAGATGGGAGAACCTTCCAGAAGGACAACCATCTCTGCAGCACTCCACCAATCAGGACTTTACGGTTAAGTAGCCAAACAGAAGCCACTCCTCAGTAAAAGGCACATAACAGACCACTTAGAGTTTGCCAAAAGGCACCTAAAGACTCTCAGACCATGAGAAACAAGATTCTCTGGTCTGATGAAACCAAGATTGAACTCGTTGGCCTGAATGCCAAGGGTCACTTCTGGAGGAAACCAGGCACCATCCCTACGGTGAAGCATGGTGGTGGCAGCATCATGCTTTGGGGATGTTTTTCAGCGGCAGGGACTGGGAGACTAGTCAGGATCGAGGGAACAGAGCTAAGTACAGAGAGATCCTTGATGAAAACCTGCACCAGAGCACTCAGGACCTCAGCACACAGCCACGACAACACAGGAGTGGCTTCGGTACAAGTTTCTGAATGTCCTTGAGTAGCCCAGCCAAAGCCAGGACTTGAACCCGATCAAACTTTTCTGGAGAGATCTGAAAATAGCAGTAAAGCGACACTCCCCAACCTGACAGAGCTTGAGAGGATCTGCAGAGAAGAATGGGAGAAACTCCTCAAATACAGGTGTGCCAAGATTGCAGCATCAGACCCTAGAAGAGGCTTGAGGTTGTAATATTTCATTTATTTTGTATTTTCAATACATTTGCAAAAATGTATAAAACCTGTTTTTTCTTTGTCATTATGGGGTATTGTATGTAGACTGATCAGGAAAAAAAAAGATTTAATACATTTTAGAATAAGGCTGTAATGTAACAAGGAGACTGAATACTTTCCAAATGCACATATAACTAGGAAGAGTAACTAGGCAACACGATAGATAAACAGTAGCAGCAGCGGATGTGATGAGTTAGTGCGACCAGGACTAACTATTTAACAGTCTTATGGGTTGGGGGTAGAAGCCGTTCAGGGTCCTGTTGGTTCCAGAGTTGGTGCATCGGTACTGCTTGCCGTGCGGAAGCAGAGAGAACAGTCTATGACTTGGATGGAGTCTTTGACAATTTTTCGGGCCTTCCTCTGACACCGCCTGGTATAGAGTTCCTGGATGGCAGGGAGCATGGCCCTAGTGATGTACTGGGCCGTACACACTACCCTCTGTACCGCCTTGCAGTCGGATGCCAAGCAGTTGCCATACCAAGCGATGGTGCAGCCAGTCAAGATGTTCTCAGAAGTTTTTGAGGCCCATGCCAAATCTTTTCAGCCTCCTGAGGGGGAAGAGGCGCTGACATGCCCTCTTTACGACTGTGTTGGTGTGTGTGTAGCATGATAGAACAAACATGATGTGGACACAGAGGAACTTGAAGCTCGTGACCTGTTCCACAACAGCCCCTTTAATGTGGATAGGGGCGTGCTTAGCCCTCCATTTCCTGTAGTCCACAATCAGCTCCTTTGTCTTGTTGACGTTGAGGAAGAGGTTATTGTCCTGGCACCACCCGTCAGGAAATCCTAGATCCAGTTGCAGAGGGGGGTGTTCAGTCCCAGGGTCCTTAGCTTAGTGATGAGCTTGGAGGGCACAATGGTGTTCAACGCTGAGCTGTAGTCAATGAACAGCATTCTCACATAAGCGTTCCGCTTGTCCAGGTGGGAGAGGGTACTGTGGAGTGCAGTATGGGGCGGTATGCAAATTTGAGTTGGTCCAGGGTGCCTGTGATGTTGGTGTTGGTCTGTGCCATGACCAGCCTTTCAAAGCATTTCATGTTACAAATGTGAGTGCTATGGGGCAATAGTCATTTAGACAGGTTACCTTGGCGTTCTTGGGCACAGGTACTACGGTGGTCTGTTTGAAGCATGTAGGCATTACAGACTGGGTCAGGTTGAGGTTGAAAATGTCAGTGAAGACACTTGCCAGCTGGTAAGCGCATGCTCTGAGGTTTTGTGAACATTAACCTGTTTAAAAAGGTCTTACATCGGCTACGTAGAGCATGATCAGACAGTCGTCCGGAACATATGGTGCTCTCATGCATGGTTCACAGACGCTTGCCTCAAAGCAAGCATGGAAGGCATTTAGCTCATCTGGTAGGCTTGCGTCACTGGACAGCTCATGGCTGGGTTTCCCTTTGTAATCCATGACAGTTTGCAAGCCCTGCCACGTCCAACGAGCATCAGAGCCGACGTAGTAGGATTTGATCTTAGTACTGTATTGATGCTTTGTCTTGACGCGTATGGTCACTATGGGGAACGACGTCATCGATGCACTTATTAATGAAGCTGGTGACTGATGTGATATACTCCTCAATGCCATCGGATGAATCCCAGAACATATTCCAGCCGGAGTTAGTGAAACAGTCCTGTAGTTTAGCATCCGCTTTGTAGGACCACTTCTATATTGAGCGCATCACTGGTACTTCCTGTTTGAGTTTTTGCTTGTAAGCAGGAATCAGGAGGATAGAGTTATGGTCAGATTTGCCAAATGGAGGGTGAGGGAGCGCTTTGTATTTTAACCAGTGTTTCTGTGTGGGGAGAAAAGGTGATCTAGAGTTTTGTCTCCTCATGCTGGTAGAAGTAAAACCGATTTCAGTTTCCCTGCATTAAAATCATCGGTCACTAGGAGTGCCACCTCTGGATGAGCATTTTCCTGTTTGCTTATGAGGATAAGTTCATTAGAGTAACCAGCCTCAGAAATTGCAGCCCAAATGTACAAATCTAAATGTATTGGTCACGTCGGCGCAGACTCTTCTACTAGCCCCGGCCTGCAAACTTATTTTTGAACGCCATGTCTCCCGCTTGCTAGCATAGTAATGACTACCTAGCAGCTTCCCTGTTTCATCTATTGCTCTTCACTGGACACTATGATCACTTGGCTACATAGCTGATGCCTGCTGGACTGTTCATTAATCATGGTACTCCATTTTCACTCCAGACCTGACTGCCCTCGACCAGCACAAAAACATCCTGTGGCGGACTGCACTAGCATCAAAAAGTCACCGCGATATGTCAGGAACCAATAGACGTAGTCAGTTAGGAAAGCAAAGGCTAGCTTTTTCAAACAGAAATTTGCATGCTGTAGCTCTAAATCCCAAAAGTTTTGGGACACTGTAAAGTCCATGGAGAATAAGAGCACCTCCTTCCAACTGCCCACTGCACTGAGGCTAGGAAACACTGTCACCACCGATAAATCCACGATAATCAAGAATTTCAATAAGCATTTCTCTCCGGCTGGCCATGCTTTCCTCCTGGCTACGCCAACACTGGCCAACAGCCCCGCACCCCCCGCAGCAACTTGCCCAAGCCTCCCAGCTTCTCCTTCACCCAAATCCAGATAGCAGATGTTATGAAAGAGCTGCAAAACCTGGAGCCACACAAATCAGCTGAGCTAGACAATCTGGACCCTGTCTTTCTAAAATTATCCTACAAAATTGTTGCAACCCCTTTTACCAGTCTGTTCGACCTCTCTTTCGTATCGTCCGATATCCCTCAAGATTGCAAAGCTGCCGCGGTCATCCCCCTCTTCAAAGGGGGTGACACTCTAGACCCAAACTGTTATAGACCTATATCCATCCTGCCCTGCCTTTCTAAAGTCTTCGAAAGCCAAGTTAACAAACAGATCACAGACCATTTCGAATCCCACCGTACCTTCTCAGCTGTGCAAACCGGTTTCCGAGCAGGTCACGGATGCACCTCAGCCACACTCAAGGTACTAAACAATATCATAACCGCCATCGATAAAAGACGATACTATGCAGCTGTATACGTCGACCTGGCCAAGGCTTTCGACTCTGTCAATCACTGCATTTTCATCAGCAGACTCAACAGCCTTGGTTTCTCAAATGACTGCCTCGCCTGGTTCACCAACTACTTCTCAGATAGAGTTCAGTGTGTCAAATCGGAGGGCCTGTTGTTTGGACCTCTGGCAGTCTCTATGGGGGTGCCACAGGGTTCAATTCTCGGGCCGACTCTTTTCTCTGTATATATCAACGATGTCGCTCTTTCTGCGGGTGATTCCCTGGTCCACCTCTACGCAGACAACACCATTCTGTATACATCTGGCCCTTCTTTGGACACTGTGTTAACCTGTTATGGCTAGGGGGCAGTAGTTTCACGGCTGGATAAAAAACGTACCCGATTTAATCTGGTTACTACTCCTGCCCAGTAACTAGAATATGCATATAATTATTGGCTTTGGATAGAAAACACTCCAAAGTTTCTAAAACTGTTTGAATGGTGTCTGTGAGTATAACAGAACTCAAATGGCAGGTCAAAACCTGAGAGATTCCTTTACAGGAAGTGGCCTGTCTGACCATTTCTTGAACTTCTTTGCCATCTCTATCTTTTACAAAGGATCTCTGCTCTAACGTGACACTTCCTACGTCTTCCATGGGCGCTCAGAGCCCGGGAAAAACCTGAATGTCGTCATCCCAGCCCCAGGCTGAAACACATTATCGCCTTTCTCAAGTGGCCGATCAAGGGACTGTGGGCTTAGGCGCGTGCCCTGGCCGCCCCCGTCTTTGTGATTTTTCCTCTGTTTGCCGAAAAGGAGATTCCCGGTCGGAATATTATCGCTTTTTTACGAGATAAATTGCATAAAAATTTATTTTAAACAGCGGTTGACATGCTTCGAAGTACGGTAATGGAATATTTAGAAATGTTTTGTCACGAATTGCGCCATGCGCGCGACCCTGATTTACCATTTCGGATAGTGTCTGGGACGCACGAACAAAACGCCGCTATTCGGATATAACGATGGATTATTTTGGACCAAACCAACATTTGTTATTGAAGTAGCAGTCCTGGGAGTGCATTCTGATGAAGACAACAAAAGGTAATCAAACTTTTATAATAGTAAATCTGATTTTGGTGAAGGCTAAACTTGCCGGGTGTCTAAATAGCTAGCCCGTGATGGCTGGGCTATGTACTTAGAATATTGCAAAATGTGCTTTCACCAAAAAGCTATTTTAAAATCGGACATATCGAGTGCATAGAGGAGTTCTGTATCTATAATTCTTAAAATAATTGTTATGCTTTTTGTGAACGTTTATCGTGAGTAATTTAGTAAATTGTTAGCAAATTCCCCGGAAGTTTGCGGGGGGTATGCTAGTTCTGAACGTCACATGCTAATGTAAAAAGCTGTTTTTTTATATAAATATGAACTTGATTGAACAAAACATGCATGTACTGTATAACATAATGTCCTAGGCGTGTCATCTGATGAAGATCATCAAAGGTTAGTGCTGCATTTAGCTGTCTTCTGGGTTTATGTGACATTATATGCTAGCTTGAAAAATGGGTGTCTGATTATTTCTGGCTGGGTACTCTGCTGACATAATCTAATGTTTTGCTTTCGTTGTAAAGCCTTTTTGAAATCGGACAGTGTGGTTAGATTAACGAGAGTCATGTCTTTAAAATGCTGTAAAATAGTCATATGTTTGAGAAATTGAAGTAATAGCATTTCTAAGGTATTTGAAAATCGCGCCACGGGATTCAACTGGCTGTTGCGTAGGTGGGACGAATTCGTCCCGCCTAGCCCAGAGAGGTTAAGGGCTGTTTGACCAAGAAGGAGAGTGATGGAGTGCTGCATCAGAAGACCTGGCCTCCACAATCATCCAACGTCAACCCAATTGATATGCTTTGGGATGAGTTGGACCACAGAGTGAAGGAAAAGCAGCCAGCAAGTGCTCAGCATGTGCACCGGCTCAAATCGGTCTTATGTAGAAAAATTTGAAATTGTGTTTTTTACATTTCAGAGCTACAAAATGGTATATCATACACTACAGTTGAGGAACAATGGGGAAGTAATTTTGCTTTAAAAGTTGATAAACTTGTAAACTCACTTTTGAGAAAATGGCCTTTGAATGTTTTGGTTCTACTATGGGAGAGCCCTTCTTTGTCTACACCCATTCAGCATCGTTCATTACACTCTTAAGCTTTAGCCCCACCCATCTCTTGAAGGGTTGATCCGAGCATTCTGTGCTAACAACAGCAGTGAAGCACCACTGTAAAGACCTTTATTATACACAGATTCAAAATAGCTATTGATAACAAATGTGTATTTTGTGGTTGTGACCCAGAGACTCTTGACCATTTATTTTGGGACTGTTCTTATGTCAGAAGATTTGGGAGTGAGTTAGAATATTTTATTTGAAAAGAAACTACTATTAATGTTAAAGACTCTGATATCAGGTTTTATTTTGATCCAAAGTATATGGACCCTGATTTAACTTTCATTGTTAATTTGTTTATTTTTCCATGCAGATTCTTTATCCATAAAATGAAGTGGACAGAGAACAAACCACTTACTTTTAAGTCAGTGTAAAAACAAAAAAGCAATACGTACCATAAAACTTGACAAATGGATGTAAATTATGTACTCTTGTTTGTATATTTCTGTTTTTGTATTTGTTTTGTTCATAATAATAAAATACACACACACACACACACACACACATACACACAAGCGTTCAAAAGTTTGGGGCCACTTAGAAATGTCCTAGTTTTTAAAAGAAAAGCAATTTTTTTTGTCCAATAAAATAACATCAAATTTATCAGAAATACAGTGTAGACATTGTTAATGTAGTAAATGACTATTGTAGCTGGAAACAGCTGATTTTAATGGAATATCAACATAGTCGTACAGAGGCCCATTATCAGCAACCATCACTCCTGTGTTCCAATGGCACGTTGTGTTCGCTAATCCAAGTTTATCACTTTAAAAGGCTAACTGATCATTAGAAAACCTTTTTGCACCTTTCTTCTGAAACTTGTCAGTCTCTTCTTGTTCTGAGAAATTAAGGCTATTCCATGCGAGAAATTGCCAAGAAACTGAAGCTCTCGTACAACGCTGTATACTACTCCCATCACAGAACAGCGCAAACTGGCTCTAACCAGAATAGAAAGAGGAGTGGGAGGCCCCAGTGCACAACTGAGCAAGAGGACAAGTACATTAGAGTGTCTAGTTTGAGAAACTCCTCACAGGTCCTCAACTGTCAGCTTCATTAAATAGTACCCGCAAAACACCAGTCTTTACATCAACAGTGAAGAGGCGACTCCGGGATGCTGGCCTTCTAGGCAGAGTTGCAAAGAAAAAGCCATATCTCAGACTGGGCAATAAAAATACATACTAGCTGGTAAATAATAATCGCAAACTGGCCAATAAATCATACACATAATGTTAGCTAGCGAGCCAGCCAGCCAGCCAGCTAACGTTAGCTAGCTAGCTAACAGTACACTTTGTAGAAAATAGAAATGTGTAATATATGAAAAATATAGCTAGCTAGATTATCTTACCCGTGGTCTGAAATCGATACCCAGAGCGAATTTACCAGCTAGTACGTCTATCAACAGTTGTTGCAGTGACATTCTATTGAAATGGATACTTGCATAGTAGAGTATTTTGTTAAGACATGTAGCTAGAGAGCTAGCTAAGCAATGAACAATAATCCCAACTCATGCTTGATAGACTATTTTACCCGTATACATCATTGATGGGTGGACGTGTCTCCCGTCGGATGCCATCGTTGAGCTTAGTTTGAAGATGTGATCTGGAGACCGGTGTTTTCTCCATCTCCTAAGCTGTTTTTATTTAAGTAGGCAAGTCAGTTAAGAAGAAATTCTTATTTACAATGATGGCCTAGGAACAGTGGGTTAACTGCCTTTTTCAGGGGAAGAATGACAGATTTTTACCTTGTCAGCTCGGGAATTCGATCTAGCAACCTTTCAGTTACTGACACAACGCTCTAACCACCAGACTACCTGCCGCCCCAGCTATCATACTCGAATTCCACTGATTTCAAAACTCGCTTCTCCAGATAGTGGAGAGCATACACTGAACGTTAGCTAGTTAACAGTACACTTTACTATAAAGAAACATTATGTAAAAACAAAAGTTACAGTGCAAAAAAACACACAAAACAGCAGAATTGGTCAGCAGCCCATAAAATGGCAGCTATTCATTGCAGTGCCATTAAAATATAAAAAATGTTGTCACAATATTTTACATTCCCAACCTACACTGAGCTATTTCAAATGACTTACAAAAACATTAGGACCACCACTGCAGAACAAGTTACTCTACAAGTAACACTACAAGTTACTCTACTGGGACTAGCCTGATTTCCAGAAAGGGTGGGTCAAACAGTAAAAGTATGGGTCTGCCATCTGGTATACAGCGGCTTGCGAAAGTATTCACCCCCCCTGGGCATTTTTCCTATTTTGTTGCCTTACAACCTAGAATTAAAATTGAGGTTTGTATCATTTCACTTACACAACATGCCTACCACTTTGAAGATGCTAAATATTTTTTAAAGTGAAACAAACAAGAAATAAAACAAAAAAACTGAAAAAGTATTTTCACGGCCGGATAAAAAACGTACCCGATTTAATCTGATTATTACTCCTGCCCAGAAACTAGAATATGCATATAATTATTAGCTTTGGATAGAAAATACTCCATTTCTAAAACTGTTTGAATGGTGTCTGTGAGTATAACAGAACTCATTTGGCAGGCCAAAACCTGAGATAGGTTAATAGGATAAGGTTAAATATATAAATAAAAATTACAACAACAAAAAATACAGCATGCATGTTGGTACAAATGCCAAGTTAGAAAAACAATATTTTCCTGTGGCACAATATTTATGAGTGAGACAGTAAAGGTATTATGGTAAAACCAGCAAGAACAAGAGAGTTTTACCACCCATTAATGTCAGAGCACTTTCCCCCTCATTTTAATATTCACACATTGCAGCAACTTCAAATGTGTCCTTGCGAATTATTAAGATGAGTTATCACAACGTTCTAAATAAAGTGATTGAGGTTATGGAGAAGGAACTTGATCGTGCCTTTTTGAGTGTTAGCCAATTTCAATATGCAATGGGTGTTAAAAAATATTAACATTTATGAAAAGTGAAAATTGCCTTCAGTGTTTTCCTCAATACCCGAGCCTCATCCTTTTAACAATATCCCATGAAGTGTTATTTAGAATAGCGGATTCTAGCTAGGACTTACATCAATCAATATGGAATGACTAGACCATGCCAAGACTTCAGATGAGAGGGATGTCCAATGTTTTTTAGGTTGGCACAGCAAACGTTTCAAAACAAACATGAGGAAAAAAAATAAGCTTTTCATCACCAGGTGACATAGGTATGCAGCCAAATGCTTTTACTCTGCATAAATTCTCTCCATCTCCTCTGTGGTGCTGAAGGTTTCTCTCAAGAGCTCTTTTGCAAAACCTCTGACATGTTTCATGTATTATACACTGACTATACAAAACATGACAAAGACTGACCAGGGGAATCCAGGTGAAAGCTATGATCGCCACTTGTTAAATCCACTTCAATCAGTGTTAAAGAATGATTTTTAAGCTTTGAGACAATTGAGACATGGATTATGTGCCATTTCGAGGTTTAATGTGCAAGACAACAAGTTTTAAGTGCCTTTGAACAGGGTATGGTAGTAGGTGCCAGGCGCACCGGTGTGTGTCAAGAACTACAAGGCTGCTGGGGTTTTTCACGCTCAACAGTTTCCCGTGTGTATCAAAAATGGTCCACATTTCGACACCTTGTAGAGACCATGCCCCAACGAATTGAGGCTGTGCTGAAGGCAAAAAGGGAGGGGTGCAACTCAATATTAGGAAGGTGTCCTAATGTTTGGTATAATCAGTGTATGTTCTTATATGAATATTGAACATGTCCTCAGAGAGAGGTAAAAGCAGCACAGTAGGACTACACATGACAGTGTCACAGTGTACCTTCAACACAATGACATGGTGGTCTGCGTCCTCAGGAGAGTCAAATATGATGGAATATCAAAATGTTAATATCTAAACCAATGTCACAATGATGAAATGCCATTGTCAATGCATTTCAAAATGTGCCACAAACTCGCAACTCTGTCATTGTAGGGGTGTGTGGCAAGAAGAATTGATTTGTAAGCGAATTCATTCTCATTAGAATAAGATGTTTCATTGCAAGGGAAAGAAATCACCTAAGGGAATTCACACAAGCAAGAAAAATCATTTAAAATTAGGCTAGTCCCTCTGCTACTGCACAGAAATGCTGTTTCAAAGACCATATTCATGTGCCTTATTCTCAGGTGTATTTGAAAAGGGCTTGTAGGTAAATGAGCTCTCTAGCCAATATAACGTACTTTCAGGATCTGTTGATTCTGCCATATACAGAAAATAGCCATTCAATGACATTTGAAATCTGGTCCATTCCATTTTTCTAAAGGCCCTCATGCTGCAGCTGAGGTGACTTGTACGTCATAGATCGCCCTGCTGTGGACTCCCTTAAAGTTCAACGCTAAAGGTTTACTGTCTAAAAAAAGACTTCCCAAAAGTATTGTGGAAGTCACTTCAAAGTAACACAACGGGTATAGACTTTACTGTGAAATTCTTGCTTACAAGCCCTTCCCAACGATAGGGTTTTAAAAAATATTAAAATGAAAAAATAAAATACACAAGAATGAAGCTATAAACAGGGAGTACCAGTACAAGATCAATATGCTGCTATATACAGGGAGTACCAGTACCATATCAATGTGCTGCTATATACAGGGAGTACCAGTACCAGGTCAATGTGGAGCTATATACAGGGAGTACCAGTACCAGATCAATGTGGAGCTATATACAGGGAGTACCAGTACCAGATCAATGTAGCAGCTATATACAGGGAGTACCAGTACCAGGTCAATGTGGAGCTATATACAGGGAGTACCAGTACCAGATCAATGTGCTGCTATATACAGGGAGTACCAGTACCAGATCAATGTGCTGCTATATACAGGGAATACCAGTACCAGATCAGTGTGGAGCTATATACAGGGAGTACCAGTACCAGATCAGTGTGGAGCTATATACAGGGAGTACCAGTACCAGATCAATGTGCAGGGGTACAAGGTATTTGAGGTAGATAGATAATAATAATAAGAGTAAAATAAAGATGATTAAATGTTGGATCTGGAACCAATACTATAAATCTGACTGGGATAGCACCTCATTGGATAAGAATGTCTATGATGATACCAGAATAGCTACCTTCAACAATGATACACACAACTAGATGGCATACACTGGAAATGGTAAACCTATAGAGGATCCCATAAAGAATGGTAAACCTATAAAGGAGCCCATAAAGAATAGTAAACCTATAGAGGATCCCATAAAGAATGGTAAACCTATAGAGGATCCCAAAACACTATGTATATTACAGTGTGGAATGACAAGCTATGCATAATCAGCATACGTACAACCATGTCTGGCTTTGATATTTATTGGGGACTACAGTATGTAATAAAAGGAGTGGTGCAGGAATGGAAACACGGCTGAGGACATTTGATATTCATGGGCAGCGGGCCTAGAAGTGTGACTCTTCTGCATCAACTTGCTAACTGGAGCATGGCTAAGGACTTACAGCCAGGTAGCAGCTGGTGGCTGAGACTAGACACTAGGAAGGCCCTAAGGCCTGTACTGATCATTACCTTTCACTACTCATTTACAGCTTACTACCGTACCGCAGCTCTGGTCTTCATTCGTGCCCTGTTACTCTTCTGGTATACCTCCACTCTGTGGCCAAGTGGACTGAGAGGAGCGCTCAATACATCCCCCATGGCCGCTTACGCAACCTCGTTGGCCCCTGCCCAGGAGCGGTGAAAAGGCAAAGCACTCCTACAGGTACACATGTCTAGTCTGTTGTCAACAGGACTGACGTGACAGACATGGGGCTAAAGATTGAATACCTAGCCACCGCCGTTGGAATCTAAGGGGCTTTGTTTTTTGATGGCTCACTGCTTTGACAGGTTGAGGAGGAATAGGGAGATATAACGTATGTATGACTGAACATTGTTGCTGTAGACACGGGCCAGGTCTTTGTTAATCCAAGAAGATCCACTGATTCACCGGGGGTGTATGTAAGTGATCATTACTTCCAGAGTTGTTTAAAAAGTTAAGAGTTGACCAAACGTTACACACATTTTCACTGCTGTGGGCTAAGGTGACTATACATGACTTTCAATTTCCTAAAATAGTGCTCTTTCACATAGGTTTCATATCACTCCAATCAAATAATCTTCAACAAGATCCCCAACCAAAACCATATATTAATGTTGGATTATATTAACATGACAAAGCAATTGAATAACTTATTCTCCATAGCTTCTGGTTGTATTTTAAGTGGATAGCTCTGACAGATTCTGAAAGACATGGATTCCATTCCGACAGTGAAAGTATATTCTTTCACACAAAAAAGTAATGATGACTTGCATTTTTAAAACATTTATTGTTTACAATCTCACGAGAATCACTGGTAATTTCTTGTAAATATGTATGCTATATATACTTAATTAGACAGTGATGAGATTGTCAGACATGTTTGATTTATTAATCATTTATCATTATTAGTGCCAAGGAGGATGCCCTGCCTGTGACAATGTGTCAAATCAAATCATATTAGTCACATGCTCCGAATACAACAGGTGTACACCTTACAGTAAAATGCTTACTTACGAGCCCCTAACCAACAGTGCAGTTTCCAAAAATACAGATAAGAATAAGAGATAAAAGTAACAAACAATTAAAGAGCAGCAGTGAAATAACAATAGCGAGACTATATACAGGGGGGTACCGATACAGAGTCAGTGTGTTATCTTCTCTGAGATTACATGAGAGAGCTGACAAGTCTAACTTAAATAACAATGAAAATAATTTAACAAACCCTCACACTATTGGTCGAGACCTTCAAGTTCAAACAGGGACAAGTATATATATTGTTTTATATAAATGGAGAGACTTACTTTTGACTATTATCCATAACCAATGACTTTTAAGAGATATATTATGGTGTGTATTCCTTATTAAGACTAATTTAAAATCAACAAGTGTGCAGAGAGCCTTAAAGAAAAGATGCTTAGGAAGAATGACAACACTGAAAACGTGCTAAAAATCAACTACAGGGGTGTAGTGGTACAGAAATGAGCCTTTCATCTTCCAAGCTCCGTATCTAAAGATATCTCCTTTATAATGTGAAGTATAATGACACTATACCGTATCTAAAATTGTACTGTTGGGAATATGATCAAAACAGTGGCAAGTGTGAACAAACAGTGAGCTATACAGCCTAGTGGTTAGAGCGTTGGGCCAGTAACCGAAAGGTTGCTAGATCGAATCCCCGAGCTGATAAGGTAAAAATCTGTCGTTCTGCCCCTGAACAAGGCAGTTAACCCACTGTTCCTAGGCCGTCATTGTAAATAAGAATATGTTATTAACTGACTTGCCTAGTTAAATAAATAAAAAATATCAACAAGAACCCTAGAATGAAAAATAGATTGAGTATGCAGCAGTAAGAGAAACGCTCTTGCTGCTTACTGTTCATTTTTTATTGTTTATTTGACTTTTGTTAATTATCCATTTTGACTTGCTTTGGCAATGTTAACATACGTTTCCCATGCCAATGAAGCCCTTAAATTGAATTTAATTGAAATGCTCAATTACACATTTGTATCCAATATAAAAGAACTAAAGACAAAAGTGGAGGAGAAAACAGTGTCCCCTTGACAACTTAATTTCTTGACAAAAGATACTGCCACCAGCGTCTACGCTGCAGGAGCTTGTTGATATGCTTTGAGCGACTGCCCTTTTATTCTGTTATTCTCCCTGCGAGGATGAAACAGCAGCAGACAGACCGGAGTCGTTCCTCCTGATCCAAGAGAGAAACCCTGTCATGCAGCCCATTTTAGTATTCATGAGCATGATTATTGGCATGGAGATAGAAGAGGCGTTTGAGAAATCCACTTTGGAGAAAAAGACTGTTTGGGTCCCTGGCTTTCCTGATGATACATGATTAAATCTACAGATTATAACCCCAACAGCCCTACCGCCAACACTGCTATTTACAACACTTTCAATCAATGCCAATCCCAACTGTCCAATCAAGAACAATTCCATCACCATCCTTTTTATGAGTTGGCCATTGAAATGCAGAGGGTTACCACCACCACCACACCATCACATGTGATCCTTGATCCATCACCTCAACTGTGTGTTTAGTGGGTGGGACATAATAATCTGATAATGCAGCATAGTAATACGGATGAATCATGCCAGAGACCAGCACATTCACTTGGCTGTTCTCTCTGCTGGCCTGGCTCTCCCATTTAGCTATTTTCAATCCATTCCACACATTACACGGCTCAGCAGAGATCATTTGGCTGCTTGTATATGCAGCCATGGACCACATCAAATATCAGCACCGTTATTTCTGTCCCATTCCACTGCTGGGAACAGGAAGGCTGAGCAGGACGTGAAATGATAGGGTGGAGCTGGGACAGCTTGAGAAGTTCCACAGACACAGTTTGGACGTGTGTGTGTGTGTGTGTCTGTGTTCCTAATAACACACATCTACCAGGAAGGGTCTAGCAGTCTGTCTGACTCATCTTCCAAGTCCCCCTGTCGTCGCGTCTCGTCTCAGGCATTGGGTAATTCATTGGGTCAGTGAATGGAACCTGAGACAGATCTGTCACAAGCCTGCGTGCAGGGCTAGTCTTTCACCAGGGCAGTGATGGGCTTGGATTAAGGAGGTATATAATGAACTCACTGACCGATTTAAAAAAAAAAAAATTTAAATACAGAGTCAATAACCTGTAGAGGAGAACTGGAGGAGCACCAGACAATTTTAGCTGCGCTGACAGTCCAATGACTAAGGACATGAAGTGCATTGTGCAGCCGGTCCACTTTCCCAGTCACTCTTAGTTTTTAAGCCTTCGCCACTGTACTTCCTGTCAACTTGGACCAGGGCCTATTGAAAATGCACAGGCCAGGGCCCACGGTATTACCGTTCCATCCGGGCCTGCAGGCTTTGACACATAGCAGCACTTCTGTCAATAATGCTGACACCCCTGCTGACATTCTACATGACCTGGCTAATTCTGACCACACACTCTGGTCAGGACCTGGCTGCTCCAACTGAGTCCCACAAACACATTCAATATAAACCACCGGTCTCAAACAATAGGAGTGGAATAGCATGCTAACTGCAGATTAGACTCTCTTGAAAGTAGCTTTGAACAAGCCTAATCACCTTCAATAATCCTAAATTATCATTCACAACTTGTTTACCTTGACATTGTTAATGCTAATAACCTGTAAATTCATGTTTTCACAAGAAGTTGTGCAGAGACACCATCTGGTTAAATGAAGGAATTACAATCAAATGAAGCTATATTTAAACCCCTAATGAATTATAACGAGTGAGATACAAAGCAACGGGGTTGAGACAGTGCCACGGACATCTTTCATTCACTCCAAAAGCTGAGCACAATATTCAAGCACTAAAGTCAGTCAACTGAGCTCAATTAGCCTATAGCGAATAAAAATCACATATGTTTGCATATCAGACACCACTGAAAAAGAGTAGAACCATGTACAATATGAAGCCAAAGGGATTTTGTAAGGATATGAGGGGAATTCCGGTGCCTTCAATATAATTTGATGATGTACAATATCATCAGTCTCTGAGGTGTCAGACATCAACCCATCTCTCTTTGACCACAACTAGAAATTGACGGCTCTCCTCTTGAGGACATGGCCAAAAGCAACAGACCTCAACTCAACTGATTATGCAGTGAAGAGCTTTGGACAGGATTCAATCACAAAGTAAAACGATACACAGAGCTTCCTGCTCTATACTACGGTTAGAATTCACATTAAATATTTTAAGGATTGGCTTCACACCAATAGGCTAGCGAATGAAAATATCAACCTGATTATACAATATAGAGACTTGGGGGTTTTTTCCATCTCAATTGTACATTGAATCAATACTGTAACACACTCTTAGAAAAAAGGGTGCTATCTTGAACCTAAAAGGGTTCTTCAGCTGTCCCTATGGGAGAACCCTTTGAAGAACCCTTTTGGGTTCCAGGTAGAACCCTTTCCACAGAGGGTTCTACATGGAACCCAAAAAGGTTCTACCTGAAACCAAAAAGGATTACACCTGGAACCAAAAAGAGTTCTCCTATGGGGACAGCCAAAGAAACCTTTTGGAAACCGTTTTTCTAAGGGCATGCTCAGCTCTGTATGGTCTATTGACTGGCATGCTGGTTGTACAAGGATATTCGATGAGACACCATTTGCACCAGTGGCAGTGACACAGAGATGTTTACATCACTATTATTAATAAATAAAGGATATGTACACAATTGTGTCGGCTAAACAGACAATATGCACAGTGCACAAATCTGAAATATGCACTCTCTCAGACTTTCAGCAATCAATTTGCTGAGGTGTTGACATTGCATTAAATCGGTCATTGCCATTCTTGAAGACAAATGAGGTCAACACCCTTGTGGATGTGATCACAGTGCTTCCATACAGCTGCATCACTCAGAGATGACAGACTGAGCTTTTCATTCATTTGGAGATTAGACGTCAATGACAGGAGCGTGCCTACATCTGAGGGATTCAAATCAGGTAGATCTTCAAGCCCGTCTATGAACAGGTGTGCTTGTTATCAAATACACAACCTTTCACCTGTGCCAGATTTCTGTCCAACTACAGAATTATGGGATCATGACATCATGATATTAATGGTCTGGGCGGACAAAGTTTATACTCATATGGGAAGGGAAAGAGGAAACAACTATTTGATCCACTTCATGCATGCAATCGATAATTATTACCTAAACAAAATAATTCAAATGTTCCTTATGACAACTCTCCTTGAGCAAATCTATCCTTGTGAATGCTGGAGCAGAACACTGGAGCAGAACCCTGGAGCAGAACCCTGGAGCAGAACCCTGGAGCAGAACCCTGGAGCAGAACACTGGAGCAATAATGTAGGTTCTGACTGAGCCAGTCACAGTTTCACTTGGGTGGGTCTGAAAAATTCAAGCCTCCATGGCCTGAAATAGGGAAAGTCCATATAAATATTTCTGAAGACCAGCAGGCTACCATTATGTATTTACATTAACAAGAAGCATCATAATAGCATCATGCCAGCATTACCCTGTGGTTGATACACATGTGAAGGAGAATGGATATTGGTTGGATAATTGAATTGCACTGATGTTTGCAATGACTTGAGGTAGCATTATATGACGGCGTCATTGTTACTTTATTAACAAGACAGAACTCAATCCAGTGAATGGATGGCTGACGATTCTGAATTATTTCGACACAGAGGCACAAAGAAGACTCAGAGACCTCTACTGGACACACCAGCAGGTTTATTCTGTTGCTTCCATTTACATATTATTCACAATGTTAGATAAACAAAGAAATTGACTTTATTCAGTCAAATATTAAAATAGCATTATGTCCAGGACTACTTCTATTATATTTTAAATGTAGGCTAATGGATATATTTAGGTTTAACTTTGAAACAATGAACGAAAGTATCACGAATGGGAACGTTATAAACTGGGCTACTGAGACATATCTGCATTAGGCTACTTTGATTAGGAATTAATCGAGAGTTTTAAATGGCTAGAGTTTTATTTCTAAGGGGTTTGTATTATAGGCTGGGGCTCCTGAGTGGCACAGCGGTCTAAGGCACTGCATCTCAGTGCTTGAGGCGTCACTACAGACACTCTGGTGCGAATCCAGGCTGTATCACAACCAGCTGTGATTGGGAGTCCCATAGGGCGGCACACAATTGGCCAAGTGTCATCCGGGTTTGGCCGGTGTAGGCTGTCACTGTAAATAAGAATTTGTTCTTAACTGACTTGCCTAGTTAAATAAAGGTTCAGTTAAACATGTTGTACAATGTTAAAGTAACCTAGGTAGGCCTAAGGTCCGTGTGTGTTCAGTTATATTCATTATTCTGGCTACCTTTATATCACACATACATTTCCTTCATAAAGCAAAATCAACCACAACTTCATGGATGACAGGCGAGTATAGCCTTCACTCAATAGCAACAATACTTTCATATGGCTGTGCATTATCATAATAAACAACTATATCCCTAAATAAAATGCTTTGTAGCCTAAAGCCAAGGCGCCGGTTATCAAAATGTCCATTCACGCGCATTATAGTAGTAAGTGATGTAAATTAGAACATTACAGTTTTGCATAATACAGTATAAGATTTGTTTTTCTTATCCACATGATATGGTTTATTATGCCATAACTATACCCACTTTACGACTGTGTTCAATACATCATTATATTGACAGGTAGCACTGACATCTTACATTCCCTTCTTACCTGACATTTCTTGCAGAGGAACATTTTCAAAGCTGAAGCCTTTTGCGATAGAAGCTTGTCTAACCTCACTGCAGTTATGTGCTTTAAAATCTGGTCCAGCGACAACGGACAGCGCGACAGATAAAGTCCATAGGACGGTCCGTATTCTCAACATCGTGCACTTCTGTGATTAATCCTTCTTTAATCCTCTGCAGATTCCCGATTAGAGAGGAACTCCACTGCAGTGCATCCGGACGTAGTAGGTACTAACAACTCAACGTCTAATGGTCACCACTTTTCTACAACTGTCTATCATAACATCTTTCTCAATCAAAATCTGTTTATTTTGCCAACGATGGTTGACGGTCCTGCGTTGACGCAAAACAGAATGTTGTTGTGAGTCCAGGTAAAACCACATTGATCCAACAGAGAACGGGATCTCAACGTGTTCACTCAACTTCACTCAGAAAGCGCCGTTGGGTGTTGTTATACGTTACTGTAGAAAGTCAAAATACTCAGAACTGAAGAGGAGGGAGACACCTATGATGCATTAATAAATCAGAGAGGGTGGGAAAACACGGAGTGGAGTCAGTCTCGCCAGACTGTCAAACTAGATTTCACATGGATTGGATTGCTCCTGAATTGGTGATAAAGCCTATAATTGTTTTACTGGCAGTTAAAGGGATGTACTGTCCTGGTTTAACAGCATTTAACAGCATTTCTTTCATATGTCTTTCTTCATATTACACCATATTATATGTTTATTACATTATTATATTGCTTGATCAACTCAACAGTCAGTTGGTAAGCCTACCAAATAAATATACCCCAGTAGTTTACAGCCTATTGTCTATGACAGTGGTTCTCTATGAGAGAACTCTCCATTTCAGAGCCTGTGTTGAACAATGGGGCTGTGCTTGTACGTGGAATCGACTGAATCAGGACAAGGTGACAATGGTTGATGGATTTGGTCAAACCTGACATTGATTATCAGTGGATTTTATGACTAGCTCAGGTGTAATCTTCTTACAGCCGCGGTGTGACTGAGGTGGTACTGGTATATTGGCTGTGTTGTGTGGAGACCATGCTTGAACCTTTCAGTGCTTTAATGATTTTTGAGCAGCTTTAGTAGCGGAGTAGATCAACAGTGGATTATCATAATGGCTGCAATAGCAGCTACACTTCCACCTCCGTTAGATGTCAGAGTTACATGTACGGTTCCATTCAGACTGACTGGCGCACAGTGTTCAGGGGTGTTAACACAGCATACTGTAGCCGACATCATTACACTTCCAGTGACAGGGTATTTTCTCCATAGTCCGACATCATTACACTTCCAGTGACAGGGTATTTTCTCCATAGTCCGACATCATTACACTTCCAGTGACTGGGTATTTTCTCCATAGTCCGACATCATTACACTTCCAGTGACAGGGTATTTTCTCCATAGTCCGACATCATTACACTTCCAGTGACTGGGTATTTTCTCCATAGTCCGACATCATTACACTTCCAGTGACAGGGTATTTTCTCCATAGTCCGACATCATTACACTTCCAGTGACAGGGTATTTTCTCCATAGTGAGCTAAAATGCAACATGTTAACCAAATACTGCATTACTGACCCTTTAGGGTGTGATAACCAATTGTGGAAATTTGAAAAACGGTAGATGAACTGATTGTATCTAGGCACAGTGAAATGTTCTATGTCAACAAAGCATTGATATTACCTTGGCTTTGCTACATATTGTGTAAGACACATTAATTATTTAATTCACATGGGAGGTAGGCTATCCCCCCCAGCTTATTTCCAAGGCTTAAAGCGATTCTCTGATCCTCTTGTATACGTTTTAGCCAGCAGTTCTGAAAGTAACACTCATGAGCCAAAAGTGTTCCACGAAAATTGTGTACTACGTCACATATGTGCAGATATGTGCACCAAGTTGTTAAGCTCTCTTTCTCTCTCTGTCCTCTCTCTCTGCTGTGTCCACTGAGCCATTGAGCCCGCCCTGCAACCTCATTGGATAATGCTGGGCAGGCCTCTTGCTAACTGTCACTCAAATGCGAGGGGCTGAAGCTCATTGGTTAGAACTCGAATTGCTAGGGGGCTGGCCCACGTGGGGGGGAAATGTAGGGAAAATGTTGCGGCACAGCTTCAAGAAAACAGTCACTTTCAAATTAGGGATTTTGTGGCTAATTGAGGTAAAACAGTAATTCTGCTCATAGATTATGCATGTGTGAACTACACATTGACACATCCAGCCCAAAGCAGAAGGTTTAAAAAATGCTCAGTAGTCGACAAAGTTCAGAAACATGTCTTTAACAAATAACTCTCAAAGTTTGTTTGGAAATAGTAATGACAGGAATCTTATCATAGAATATGGGAGATGGAGAAATATACGCCACAATGCATAGGTCTGTTGAATATATTCATTGAATGTCAAAGACAATTGCTCCTGAGCTAGATATCTTCCAGGCAACTCTCTTTTCTGGAAGAGTTGTTCCACAAAGAATAGGAGTGTAAAAAGCATGGTCAGAAAGTTCCCCACGAACATTCTGAGATTCCTGAGGCAAGTGAAGACTCAGAATACATTTACAGTGCTCAGTCCTCCCTCACTTTCAGGAAATTCCTCATTGTGTCAGACAAACACGTCCTTGGGGTATGTTTGACTCTGAGAAATTAAGCTACTGAATAATAAAAAGTAACAACAAACAGTATGCATATACAGTGAGAAATAACAACTGTATTAATGTTCTCCTTGACAGACTCTGGCTTTTGATTTAATTCAATAGCAGAACAATTATATTCAATATAGTCACACACCAGTGGAAAACCATGGTTTAGTTGTCAAAGAGAAAAGGACAGGTTGGGAATTCAGATATGTTATGATAAGTGCTAAAAATCATTACCCTTCCTGATCTTTCTAAAAGCAAAATCTAAACTCCTTCCCAGGACCTGTCAACTTCACAAACCCCAATTAGCATAATTATCTTAACAGCGATAGCATAGCAGGATCATCTGAATGTAGCCAACCCAAAGTAGGGAATTCACCTGACACAGCCTGTGAACCATCAGCAAACAGCCCGGTGAAGCAATAAAACTGGGTTGATTAGGAAATAAAAGTAAATGCACTGCCATTGCATTTTACCATTTCAATGATCTACTGTATCTCTGGAGTACATGGGTCTGAAATAATTTAGTCATGGCTGAAATTTTTATGACATTATTGTTCAAGGATGGTAGACAAGACCCCATTACCGTGTCACAGAGGATTGCTGTTATCTAGGTTGCTGCTGTTGTAGTTTGGCTTTTATATGCACTGCGACACACCCCAAAAATCATTACTGTCTGTAAAGCTGTGATAGTCAACCACTATTTCAAAGTCTTGTCGGAAATGTCTTGGGGAAAGACATCATGGATAAATAAATGTTTTTTTATTAATTTACATTTGCTCTGCAAGACTTCTATCTTTTGCTTTTTGCATCCTATTGTGCATCTCATGCCGACTCATCTGGCGCAAGGAGGAATCAAGGACGAAACAAGGACAAAACCAAACGCAGATTTCTGATTATAATGAACATTAAACAGTACAGACATCCAATGCAGAGAATTATACATTCAAATGTTGTACATCAGTTAGGTTAGGTCCAATTGAATCATTAGCTAGATAATTGTGTAATTGTGCCAAATCTTTCAATAGCATCCCTGTGCATTTTAATTGATTGAAATTCGATATTGTGATGTGCCTTATTGTGGTATGAATGAGTTAACCTATGCTTTGGATGCATCAAGATAATAGTTTTTTACAGTTCATGGCTTAACATATCTGAGAATCACTCCCTGATAAAACACAACCTTTTCCCTAGGAAGGATTGAGACCTACAGTAGGGATGATACCCTGACCAACAGACTTAATCCGCCCCACAACATAGCATCCTGCTTGGTTTAATTCACGCTCTGGGACCAAAGGTATCTCACTCTGGTAAATGGCTAGATTTCATTTTGTTATGTGTTCCCTGTTTAGACCTCCAGGAATAAAGACAGGGTAAAGCGTTCGTAGAATTCGGACCATGACGTAATAAATAAATATGAATATGCACTTCTGACCTCCACATCCTCTGGCATTAGGGGATTTCTGAGTGCTTAGTATGAATGATGCCTGTAGATCAGCCACAGGGCAGTGGGAGGAAAACTGGCAATGTAAGCAATCTGCTGAATAAATATATAGGAAACATGGAGGCACATTCATTTCAGATCAAAAATGTTTTCGTTTTTTTCTGGTTTCAAATGAAGCCACTTTATCTAATCAAGACAATCTGCGGCTAACGGCGACAGACATTGACCCTATTTTCGGGGGAATTAAGAACATTTGCAATACTTGTATAAGATAAGTGTTAATGAGGAGCTTTTACAATAATTACTCTTAAAACTTTATGAAGTCGTGAGACGTGATACTTTAGATCGATCCACTAATGAGTGGCCTCAAGGCAGTTACAGGCAGTATTCACATCGAGCACATTGAATTACAATGTTGATTGGAAACCTGCAGAAGAGTCATTGGGCTTGTTTCGACATTGCACACTGATCTACAAAGAACCTTGCATCATAAATAACTACTCATTATAATTTGTAGATCAGTCACAATTTACCCATGATGCATTACGGTTTTGATTGTCTTGAACATGGCCATTATGTTGACATTCTGCACACCACTTGAAAGAATTTCCACTGTGTCGATGCATCTAATAACCAGCGAATGGTCATGGACAGTTGTCGCTGTCTGACATCGTCGGCGTGACAGCAGGTTGCCTGTTCTAATGCAAGATTAAAGGAAGGATTCTGGTCCTGTTGTCATATCCTCAGACATTGACAATTTACATTTACATACCTTTCCCACAGAGTATTAATTGTATAACAGCGAACTGCTGTATCATTCATTTTCTCCAGATGTGGGTTCTTTGATGTCTTTGTCTCTGCAGATTTCCAATGAATTTGCATGAATGTTAAACAGGACAGGTTTAACGTGCAGGCAGTTTAAGCAGCCTAAGCAGAGCCTTTAAGCTGTGAAATATATGGTCTCCCCTGTGGTTAATTTACCAACGTGGCATTAACCAACAGTCCAATCAATATATACTGCCACAACATTGCTCATAACAGTGGTCCATATCAACCAGACAATCCTGAAACTTTTGTCAGTACATTTCTTCTAGATTTACAGTTTACAGGACTTGTGGTTTGTGTACTAATGAATGAAGCTCTTGTTTTAAATGTCGGCAGTGTCGACATAGACATGCACTGAGCTGACTGACTGCTTAATGTCAATGGATTAGAGCAGCAACAACAATATCATCCACGCAACATTCCTGAACGGATTGGTGCTACACTAATCATATTCAAATGTCAGGACAATAAAACATTACGTTGTTCAAAATCAATAGGCTTTAGGGCAAGATTAGCATGATCCCATCTTTCCCTTTTTACACTATTTCCTGCGCCGTCATAGCTGTCTGTGCACGCTCCGAGACGTGTAGTCAGCATGTTTTACGTCATAGCTGTCTGTGCACGCTCCGAGACGTGTAGTCAATGTTTTACGTCATAGCTGTCTGTGCACGCTCCGAGACGTGTAGTCAATGTTTTACGTCATAGCTGTCTGTGCACGCTCCGAGACGTGTAGTCAATGTTTTACGTCATAGCTGTCTGTGCACGCTCCGAGACGTGTAGTCAATGTTTTACGTCTTAGCTGTCTGTGCACGCTCCGAGACGTGTAGTCACCATGTTTTACGTCATAGCTGTCTGTGCACGCTCCGAGACGTGTAGTCAGCATGTTTTACGTCATAGCTGTCTGTTTACGCTCCGAAACGTGTAGTCAATGTTTTACGTCATAGCTGTCTGTGCACGCTCCGAGACGTGTAGTCAATGTTTTACGTCTTAGCTGTCTGTGCACGCTCCGAGACGTGTAGTCACCATATTTTACGTCATAGCTGTCTGTGCACGCTCCGAGACGTGTAGTCCAATGTTTTATGTCATAGCTGTCTGTGCACGCTCCGAGACGTGTAGTCAATGTTTTACGTCATAGCTGTCTGTGCACGCTCCGAGACGTGTAGTCAATATTTTACGTCTTAGCTGTCTGTGCACGCTCCGAGATGTGTAGTCAGCATGTTTTCCGTCATAGCTGTCTGTGCACGCTCCGAGACGTGTAGTCAATGTTTTACGTCATAGCTGTCTGTGCACGCTCCGAGACGTGTAGTCAATGTTTTACGTCATAGCTGTCTGTGCACGCTCCGAGACGTGTAGTCAGCATGTTTTACGTCATAGCTGTCTGTGCACGCTCCGAGACGTGTAGTCAGCATGTTTTACGTCATAGCTGTCTGTGCACGCTCCGAGACGTGTAGTCAGCATGTTTTACGTCATAGCTGTCTGTGCACGCGCCGAGACGTGTAGTCAATGTTTTACTTCATAGCTGTCTGTGCACGCTCCGAGACGTGTAGTCAATGTTTTACGTCATAGCTGTCTGGGCACGCTCCGAGACGTGTAGTCAGCATGTTTTACGTCATAGCTGTCTGTGCACGCTCTGAGACGTGTAGTCAGCATGTTTTACGTCATAGCTGTCTGTGCACGCTCCGAGACGTGTAGTCAGCATGTTTTACGTCTTAGCTGTCTGTGCACTCTCCGAGACGTGTAGTCAATGTTTTACGTCATAGCTGTCTGTGCACGCTCCGAGACGTGTAGTCAGCATGTTTTACGTCATAGCTGTCTGTGCACGCTCCGAGACGTGTAGTCAGCATGTTTTACGTCATAGCTGTCTGTGCACGCTCCGAGACGTGTAGTCAGCATGTTTTACGTCATAGCTGTCTGTGCACGCTCCGAGACGTGTAGTCAATGTTTTACGCCATAGCTGTCTGTGCACGCTCCGAGACGTGTAGTCAATGTTTTACGTCATAGCTGTCTGTGCACGCTCCGAGACGTGTAGTCAATGTTTTACGTCATAGCTGTCTGTGCACGCTCCGAGACGTGTAGTCAATGTTTTACATCATAGCTGTCTGTGCACGCTCCGAGACGTGTAGTCAATGTTTTACGTCATAGCTGTCTGTGCACGCTCCGAGACGTGTGGTCAATGTTTTACGTCATAGCTGTCTGTGCACGCTCTGAGACGTGTAGTCAGCATGTTTTAGGTCATAGCTGTCTGTGCACGCTCCGAGACGTGTGGTCAATGTTTTACGTCTTAGCTGTCTGTGCACGCTCCGAGACGAGTAGTCAATGTTTTACGTCATAGCTGTCTGTGCACGCTCCGAGACGTGTAGTCAGCATGTTTTACGTCTTAGCTGTCTGTGCACGCTCCGAGACGTGTAGTCAATGTTTTATGTCATAGCTGTCTGTGCACGCTCCGAGACGTGTAGTCAGCATGTTTTACGTCATAGCTGTCTGTGCACGCTCTGAGACGTGTAGTCAATGTTTTACGTCATAGCTGTCTGTGCACGCTCCGAGACGTGTAGTCAATGTTTTACGTCATAGCTGTCTGTGCACGCTCCGAGACGTGTAGTCAATGTTTTACGTCATAGCTGTCTGTGCACGCTCCGAGACGTGTAGTCAATGTTTTACGTCATAGCTGTCTGTGCACGCTCCGAGACGTGTAGTCAATGTTTTACGTCATAGCTGTCTGTGCACGCTCCGAGACGTGTGGTCAATGTTTTACGTCATAGCTGTCTGTGCACGCTCTGAGACGTGTAGTCAGCATGTTTTAGGTCATAGCTGTCTGTGCACGCTCCGAGACGTGTGGTCAATGTTTTACGTCTTAGCTGTCTGTGCACGCTCCGAGACGAGTAGTCAATGTTTTACGTCATAGCTGTCTGTGCACGCTCCGAGACGTGTAGTCAGCATGTTTTACGTCTTAGCTGTCTGTGCACGCTCCGAGACGTGTAGTCAATGTTTTATGTCATAGCTGTCTGTGCACGCTCCGAGACGTGTAGTCAGCATGTTTTACGTCATAGCTGTCTGTGCACGCTCTGAGACGTGTAGTCAATGTTTTACGTCATAGCTGTCTGTGCACGCTCCGAGACGTGTAGTCAATATTTTACGTCTTAGCTGTCTGTGCACGCTCCGAGACGTGTAGTCAGCATGTTTTACGTCATAGCTGTCTGTGCACGCTCCGAGACGTGTAGTCAATGTTTTACGCCATAGCTGTCTGTGCACGCTCCGAGACGTGTAGTCAGCATGTTTTACGTCTTAGCTGTCTGTGCACGCTCCGAGACGTGTAGTCAGCATGTTTTACGTCATAGCTGTCTGTGCACGCTCCGAGACGTGTAGTCAGCATGTTTTACGTCATAGCTGTCTGTGCACGCTCCGAGACGTGTAGTCAATGTTTTACAGTAATTCACATTAAAATAGACACCTGGGTAATGTGAATGATGGAGTGATCTCAGATTTTTTTTAAAGGTGAAAGAACATTTCAAATTGGTCCTAGCCATTAGAGGAAGCCTATACTTCTTATTTCATCTAAGGTATGACACCTAGTAATTCATATGTTTTAGACAGAGTGAAAGACCAGGACATGACTCATAATATAGCCAAGTCATTTTAATGCATGTAGAGGTCAATGTTAAAAACATCAGGCTGTTAGAAAAGTCCAAGCTTCTGGCATCTCCCAGTCAAGAGCAAGGGCGAGTAGCCAAGGGGTTTAGCTGCACCTGGCTACAGGTTTGAATCACAGATGTAGCCATTGGAAGTACCCCAGAGAAAATGTCAGCCACTTTATTACTTTTTATAGACTTGGGATAAAAGAGACCATTGAATTCTGCAGTGTCAATACAATAACGGATGATTGACACACATAGAATCCCTTTGATAGGCGATACTAAACTCGCCGGTAGCCTCGAGGTTAGAGAGATGGGCCGGTAAACTCGCCTGTAGCCTCGAGGTTAGAGAGGCGGGCCGGTAACTCGCCTGTAGCCTCGAGGTTAGAGAGGCGGGCCGGTAACTCGCCTGTAGCCTCGAGGTTAGAGAGACGGTTTGAACCCCTGAGCGGCCTGCTGGGGAATCTGCAGGGAAAGACCCGGCTGTCGGAGGGTTACCGGCTTCAATATCCCTGTATACTACCTACCACCGTTGTGCCCTTGAGCAAGGCACTTTACTTAAGCGTTCCAGGGTTGCTGCTCTGGGATCTATGTGTTGTGTGTCAGGTTGGTTAGTGTGACAGCAAAAAAAAAAGAATATTCGTGCAAATGGACCAATAAAGCACTTCTAGTCTGAAGAGACAGGATCAAAGACCATGGTAATGATAACAGTCATGTCCAGCCATGAAGATGCCAGACCCAATCCTCCACACAAGAGCAGCCTGTTCCCCTCTCCTGTCCTCTAAAGGAGACCATGACTGCTTCCAAGCCATTCCCATGGAAAGTCAAGCAAAAAAACGTATTTCTCATACCTCTACATGAGCTAACAGCACATAATAGCTTTTCTCAGGTTACCCCAGTATTTTTACCCTTCAACGACCACCAGGGCATCCATCCTTGTTCAGTCATGAACAGGAGCCGGATAGACGGATCGATACGACCCAGTTAGAACCACTGCATTACTCAAATCAAAAGGCCCCAGTCTCATCTTTAGCATCAGCCTGCTAGACAATGTGTTGTTAATAATGGATCCAGTTGTTCTGCTATCTGCTGATTACACAGTGAGACACACTACCTGCCACAGTATGTGTGAATACTAATAGGCTTCCATTGTTATTTCTATGATGCAATCAATTCTAATCTAGAGCCAATGGTCAATCACTTGACGCTGAAACAGGAAGCCTGCAGATGAGGACAGGAGAAGATGGAGGGTCAGCTTGGCATTGCTGCTGATGTCCCACAGTCCTCCTCTCTCCTTGGGGCTCGGCTGAACGCCCTGACTCTGCTTGGTAAATAAACAATAGAAACAGGCAGACCTTCTCCTGACATCCTCCCTGGCTCTCCTCTTTAGTTTAATCTGCTTCTATGTACCTGCCAGAGACAATAATGACTTGGAGCATTCTAGGGGCCTGGAAGATGCTCTGAAAACATATTCCAAGTTAAATTACCAGAGGGACTGTGTAGGACACTGCAAACCTGATGGTGTATAAACACTGATAAGGGAAGATGGATGATGCAGAGAAAGGGCACAGAGATTTAAAGAGTTATAGCACCAACATGGCCAGGCTACTACTGTACACCATACACCCATATACCCATATATCACCACCAGGCTACTACTGTACACCATACACCCATATACCCATATATCACCACCAGGCTACTACTGTACACCATACACCCATATACCCATATAGCACCACCAGGCTACTACTGTACACCATACACCCATATACCCATATATCACCCCCAGGCTACTACTGTACACCATACACCCATATATCACCACCAGGCTACTACTGTACACCATACACCCATATACCCATATATCACCACCAGGCTACTACTGTACACCATACACCCATATACCCATATATCACCACCAGGCTACTACTGTACACCATACACCCATATACCCATATATCACCACCAGGCTACTACTGTACACCATACACCCATATACCCATATATCACCACCAGGCTACTACTGTACACCATACACCCATATACCACCACCAGGCTACTACTGTACACCATACACCCATATAGCACCACCAGGCTACTACTGTACACCATACACCCATATACCCATATAGCACCACCAGGCTACTACTGTACACCATACTCCCATACAGACTTTCATGATCATACGTTTTGTACTGGAGACAACTTTGTGTTGAAAAGCAAAAAGTATGCTGCATCCCTAACCAATGACCCATGTGAACAGTACGGTTTGACTGTGAAGATATACTTTGTTCTCCATAGAACTCACTGGTATTTATCAGCAAAATGTTACCCAACTGCAGAAACATCAATCAGTTACATTACTGTAACAAAACAGGTGATACTCTTCATGTGAGTGGTTCTAATAGCAGCTGAGTATACATGATAGAAGGGAATAAACAGGAATCGCTGGGGCATCTGATATGGGGCTAATTTAAAACGCTGCGTCTGATCTGGGGCCTGTTTAAAACAGTGCGTCTGATCTGGGGCTAATTTAAAACGCTGCGTCTGATCTGGGGCCTGTTTAAAACAGTGCGTCTGATCTGGGGCCTAAGTTTAAAAACGCTGCGTCTGATCTGGGGCCTGTTTAAAACAGTGCGTCTGATCTGGGGCCTGTTTAAAACAGTGTGCGTCTGATCTGGGGCCTAGATTTAAAACGCTGCGTCTGATCTGGGGCCTAAGTTTAAAACGCTGCGTCTGATCTGGGGCCTGTTTAAAACAGTGCGTCTGATCTGGGGCCTGATTTAAAACGCTGCGTCTGATCTGGGGCCTGTTTAAAACAGCTGCGTCTGATCTGGGGCCTGTTTAAAACGCTGCGTCTGATCTGGGGCCTGTTTAAAACAGTGCGTCTGATCCGGTAATAGCTGCACCATTGAGAGCATCTTGACTGGCTGCATGAAAGCTTGGAATGGCAAATGTTTGGCATCAGACCACAAGGCGCTACAGAGGGTAGTGCGTACGACCCAGTACGGCCCAGTACATCACCAGAAAGTTGGTTAACCCCCTTTGATGTTACGTAGATTGATACATAGCTATGTTTTCATTTATAAAGCCCTGTTACAAAAAGTCCCACTACACCTAACATCATCACTAAACTTCAGACATAGGAGTTCCTTTGGTCTCTACTGAGTTAGGTAAATCAGCTTTGAGTTTTCTTGCACCTTATTTGTGGAACAAACTTCAAAATGTTCTTAAATGTGATGTTCTGGTGCCTCTAGGTCAATTCAGAAAGCTGATTGAGGACCGTATTACTGATCAATGTGTTTGTTCTTTATGACCATGTTTTTCTTTCTGCTTGCATTATGTATTTATATTTTGATCTGGGTATTTTATGTAATTTGTCATTCAGGGTTCATCTGTAAAAGAGACCTTGGTCTCAGTATGACTCCCTGATAAAATAAAGGTTAAATAAGATTTTAAAAAATCACTGTGGCTGAGCTCCCTGACATTCAGGACCTCTATACCAGGCGTTGTCAGAGGAAGACCCTAAACATTTTCAAAGACTTGACGGGGCTGTAGTGGAGCAGGAGGAAAGATTCAAGTCCTCTGTGTCCACATCACTAAGGATCTATCATGGTCCACACACACCAACACAGTTGTGAAGAGGGCACGACAATGCCTCTTCCCCCTCAGGAGGCTGAAAAGATTTGGCATGGGCCTCAAAATCTTCTGAGAGCATCTTGACTGGCTGCACCATCGCTTGGAATGGCAACTGCTTGTCATCCTACCGCAAAGCTCTACATAGGGTCATGCGTACGGCCCAGTACATAACCGGGGCCAAGCTTCCTGCCAGCCAGGAACTCTATACCAGGCGGTGTCAGAGGAAAGCTCTAAAAATGGTCAAAGACTCCAGTCACCGAAGTCATAAACTATTCACTCTGCTACTGCACGGCAAGCGATAGGACCCTGAACATCTTCTACCCCCAGGCCATAAGAGCTGCATTGACCCTTTTTGCACTCTCTTTTGACTCATCACATATGCTGCTGTTACTGTTTATCTGTCCTGTTGCCTAGTCTCTTTATCCCCATCTATATGTACATTTCTACCTCAATTACCTCGTACCCCTGCACATCGACTTGGTACTGGTACCCTGTGTATATAGCCAAGTTATCATTACTGTGTTATAATTTATTTATTTTTTCACTTTTTTTCTCTCTTGTTGGGAATGGCCCATAAGTAAGCATTTCACTGTTAGTTTAAACCTGTTGTTTACCAAGCATGTGACAAATAAACTTTGATTTGATTTTAATCACTGCGGCTTGTTTATAAAATTGTGTCTTTTCTGGGGCTTGTTTAAAACACTGCGTCTGATTCACTAATCACTGGGGCTTGTTTAAAACACTGCGTCTGATTCACTAATCACTGGGGCTTGTTTAAAACACTGCGTCTGATTCACTAATCACTGGGGCTTGTTTAAAACACTGCGTCTGATTCACTAATCACTGGGGCTTGTTTAAAACGTTGCTTCTGATCCGGTAATCACTGGGGCTTGTTTAAAACACTGCGTCTGATTCACTAATCACTGGGGCTTGTTTAAAACGTTGCTTCTGATCCGGTAATCACTGGGACTTGTTTAAAACAATGCGTCTGATCCGGTAATCACTAGGGCTTCTTTAATACGCTGCATCTGATCTGGTAATCACTGGGGCTTCTTTAAAGCACTGTGTCTTACCCTGTAATCACTGGGGCTTGTTTAAAACGCTGCATCTGATCCAGTAATCTCAAATGATAACAATTTACTTTGTAGAGGCGCCCTCTTTGCTTGATTAACTCTGTGATCCATTAACTATCCCTAAACCCTGCAGTAGAGGATTCCCTTGCCCTTGCTATGTAGTAGACCGGATGTGGATGATATATTGTACCAGGCATCATCAGGGGGCAGAGAATGCCCCCTCTAGGAGAGCTGTCAGAGGTGCCCAGGAGTATGGGTGGGTGGGTGGGTGGGTGAGTGGGTGTGTGTTGGTACCACAGGAGGCTAGTGAGAGGAGGATGGCTCAGAATAATGTCTGGAATTGAATGAATGGAATGGTATCAAGCACATGGAAACTATGTGTTTGATACCATTCCATTCCAGCCATTACGTTCAGCCCATCCTCCCCAATTAAGGTGCCACCAGCCACCCGTGGTGGTTACGTACGTGCCTGCATGAGTGTGTCTCTTCAAGTTCAGGAAATTGAGTGTGAAAACTAGATTTAATTGAACTTAAAAATGAGGGTTAATCATGGGAAATCAAGAGAAACTAATAGTTTACCTTAGTGATGAAATGATTTTCAATGAAGGTAGCTACACTGAACCAAAAACAACCTGTCATATTCATTCAGAAATTCTTTTAAAAACAGCTACTGGTTTAAAAGCTTTGGTGCTATGTGTTGAATTAGTAATAACTCGAAAACTCTCCTCCGTCATGACTGATCATTTGCTGCCATCCCATTGTAAAAGTTTACTTTGCTTTTTATTTGAATTAATGTTTTTTGGGATATGTTTCCATTTCACCAGAGACATCTTGAAAGCTCTGTGCCACAAGACAACTGTGGCGCAGTAGTCAAAGGCACTGCGTCTCAGTGCTAGAGGCGTCACTACAGACCCTGATTCAATCCCGGGCTGTATCACAACCGGCTGTGATCGGGAGTCCCATAGGGCGGCACAAAATTGACCCAGCGTTGTCTGGGTTAGGGGAGGGTTTGGCCGGGGTAGGCCATCATTGTAAATAAGAATTTGTCCTTAACTGGCTTGCCTAGTTAAATAAAACAATTAAACTGGGAGGCAAAATAAAATGAGTTTCTCTTTCTTCAATACACAAAAGTCCAGAAGAATACCACTCCATGCAAGGCACCCACGAAAACTAGCACTGAAAAGCTATTGTAACCTCAAGTTACCGAGAAAGTCATACAGTAAGCATTTTGACACATTTCCAATATATTTCTTATTGTCAGACATTTGCAGTGGTAAGACTGGATTGTTATTTCTGTAAATAACAGTGATCCACACATGCTCCTAAGGCTTACCAAACACATTTTTTTAGGAATAATAATAATACATAACTTCTTCACAGATAAGGCATCATCGCAATGAAAGTAAATCATTTGTTTTCAGCATACTAATTGTTGTTGACCAACCTTGAGACTTTGCCAGTGTCTTGTTGAATATAGAGCCAACCCCAACCCTAACCCAGAAAAACAAATCAAACTGATGTGAACAAGTAAAGAAGGGATGATGAAACTTCTGATTAAAGAGAATTTCCATCAAGGAAGTGCCACGCTCTGAGAGTGCTGAACCGCACCACCACCCTGTAAGGGTCCCAGCACCTCAGAGACCCTTACAATTTCAGATCCAATTTCAGACATCAGACTGCTTGCAACATAAATGAAATCCCCTTTGAATGAAAATCAAGGAATCATCATTCTGTTTGACAAGTTTTGAAGCCACTGTCTGATCCATTGTTCTAAGCTAATGTACAGTACCAGTCAAAAGTTTGGACACACCTACTCATTCAAGGGTTTTTCTTTATTTTTACTATTTTCTACATTGTAGAATAATAGTGAAGACATCAAAACTATGAAATAACACCAAAAACAAGTGTTGAACAAATCACTCAAATCATATTTGAGATTCTTCAAAGCAGTACTGTATATGGCCAGACAATTGATTGGTTGGGAGAAAAAAAATGGGGCATATTCGTTGCATTTTAGCAAATAGCATTATGTTTAATTCAGAAGTCACACAAATTCATCCAGGCCTGGACAACAACAATACATAAACAATAAGATTTGCTTCCCACATGTTTATCCAAGCAGGGAATTAGGGCCAAAGGCTTTATATTCTTAAGTGTACCAGGATGGTTTGAACACATGCTTTTCTATCACACCCCATACATTTAAGTGCAGAGCTCAGAAATTAGACCGTGTGTTATCCTGTGATTTGTTGACTCAGATTTGTATAACGGTTTATTATCGTGCCATCAATTGTCCTCTTGCCAGGCAGACAAAAATGTAAATAACACTCAGTATTACATAACAGAGTTCAGACGCAAATGTATTCTTTGAAATGAGTAGCAAACAAACAACACAGTCCATAGAATAATGCATTTAGAAAGAATTGCTGACTGGAAACTGGAGACTGAATGTGTGATAGATGACTTTCAGCTCAGCAACTGCACTAACTGTGTATCAATGAAAAAGCACTTATAGTAGGATAATGCTTAATGAACACATAACTGGTAGGCTTTTTTGCACTGTCAGCCATTGTCATAATGGCTTAAGCACTGGGCAGGGAGTCAATATGGATTGGAGTAATGGCAGGGACCAGGGTGAGGGTTTGGATACAGCTGAAGCTGAAGCTGAAGCTGAAGCTAGGACACGTGTGAGTCTGATAATATAGTACCGCTTCAGTCAGCGACACACTCTCACTGACTGAAGTAGTGCTATATTATTATTACTGGGCTAAGTCAGGGTCACACAGTGTTTCTTGGTAGTCTTAAACAAATCTACTTTGAAACAAAAGTATCCACCTCACACATATGGTTATGGGCTTAAAAAAACGAAGACACCTGTACCATGTCAGATATAGAGTTGAAATGTATTACATTTTGAGTTTGCATCCCAATATTACACTTTATATACATCACAGAATACTGAAATATAACAAAACCCGTTTGACATAGAAACACTGGATTTTCATCCGTTTTTTTAACAATGTTTATTCATTATGAAATTATTTAAAAAATGAGAAACATTCCACCCATAAGGCCACTAGAGGGTGCTTTGGTCATTTAACTGCAGGAAAGGGCTACAGTGAGCACACACACATTTAGCCCTAGAAGAGTGACAAGCTCAGAGGATTTTGATTGGATCTTCTATTAGAGTTTTTAAAACTAATGACCAACCAGATTCATGGTTGAGGGGCTAAAATATGACAACTATGTGGTTTATTGAAAGGGGTAGCTGAATGATGTGTACTTGGCCAGTCCATGGTCCATTACCAAAATGACGCTGCCAGCTGCACCCAGGCTGCAGCTCATTAAGTCAATGCCTGGAACACCAAGATTATGTCAGAGTAGCACCCTTTATAGGTTGATAACCTCTGTATTTCTAGAAGCACTTTAGTTAAGAGGGATATGTCTACAATATAGAGTTGTTTAGTGTAATACTCTGATGGGGATTTTAAACCATTTTGTAATAACACTTAGATTAGTGCCTCTTCAAATTGTATTTTTGTTGAATTATTAGTAGCACAGACAAACTTTATTTGTGGTTATTTTGCGAAAGCAAAGACCATACAGTAGCCATGTAAAGTGACTGCATGTACCTTTTTCAAATAAGAAGTTATTTAAATAAATTAGAACTAAATAGAATTGAGTAGAGTTACCAGAGGCGGGATCTGGGTTTGGGAGATTATGCTGTTGGGCAGGCTGTTTTGTTGGCTCTCTGTGGTGACCTCATAATTACCAGACTGATTACTGCTGCGTTATCACGGAATCCATGTAGCGAAACAGAATGTAAACTTGTCTCACAAGTTGTACGAGGTTAGTGATCTCGGCCCGGGTGGCCTGTGATTCGCTGATGGGCCAGGACCCATGACAACCGCCACAGGAAGTTGCCCATGGCGCCATCAGATTCTCAGGCTTGGTCCACACTTTCGGTAGTCATGGAGCTACGGAGAAAAACGGGAATAACAATGGTGAAAAATAGTAGTCTGATGTATCTCTCTGACATGTATTCTTGGCATAATATAGCTACTGTATGGGTTAGTGTGGGAAGAAATGAGTCACTTTGAATAAATAAGGCAATAGTCTACATTAATATGAGAAGAAGCTTTTTTTCGACAAGTTTGTGGAGAGCCTTGGAGTCTGTCACACCAGGATGCATGAGAAAAGAGTCTGCTTATTTGAATAAACACAATCTCAGTCAACCTGACGTTGTAGTAAGTTAATAATAATATGAAAACAGTGCATATTACATAAACCTATTGTTGCTACTTTTTCCTATGATCCGCTGTGCATTACTTAAAGAAAAACTCATGATTTAGTCTAAATGGAGGTCTAAATCTCTCTATCCAATGGCAGGTGCTGGGGATGAAGGTAGAGGAGATTTAGACCTTCAAGTTATCACCTGTTAGTCTAATAATTTATAGACTTAGGCTCTCATTTGAACTGGTAACATCGACCTCAGACACAATGGGGCAACACGAGAAGGAGGGAAAGTGACAAAAGAAACTACTAGCTAGCTAGCTAGACAATGTTACAATGTCTTACCTCCAAACTAGTTGGAAGAGTGTCCTGCGAATGGAGTGAAATGAGCGCATGTCCTCTTAAGTCCGTAAGAAAATGTTTTGCTAGATTTGTCATTAGCTGGCTAGCAAGTTCACCAATTCAGGATTTACAAACTGTCCAGTTTTTCATCATTTACACATTCATGAATTCACAATTAGCTAGTTAACATTATTTTAGTTGTCCATCTAAACCGCTGATTCAGATGAGATCGGTTGCAAGCTAACTGGATCATGTCAATTGTTAGTGGGGCAAACTGGGAATTGTATGTCCAAATGAGTGCATTTAAAATTCATATGAAAATAATTCGTTGAAAATGTTAACATTCATTTGGTGAATAAATAAATGTAATACTCACATTTCATGAAGTTATTTCTCATTCTTCTGGAAATGTTTCTCAGAAGCGGGACTTACGTCCGCCATAAATTTAACAGACCTTGTTTTTTTTTAGTTAGCTAAGTCGCAAGATGTTATGGGATATCCTACCCAAAACATATTCTAAGAGATATAAGAAATATACTGTATCTAATGTTATCTCAGCTATCTTATATATTTCTAAGATATATATCTTAAAACATTTTTGAGGATACATTGGATGATGACTTCTAAATCGCAGGATTTTTTTACGTCCTGAAATGGTGCCTCCAAAGGCAGGGTCCTTGTCGCTTGGAACACAGCCAAAGATTCAAACCTTGTCCTAGGAACAGGTACAGCCAGGTAACCTTCAGAGCAGCCATCACAGCGGCTGACCCAATCCACAGTGATGGCTGTCTCTCTGGGGGATGAGATTGAACTTCTTCCAGCATCCAATCTGACAGCCATGACAGGTTCAGTGTCAAAACTCTGAGAGCAGTAGGCCCTGTCTCCCACCTTCACAGAGTTCCCGTGGAGGAGACCATGGGGCAGAGACACCGCTCACCTCTCACCTCACAAGTGTGAAGTGGATCTGTGACAGCGTCGTAGGATAAAAACACTGAAATAACAGGTCTATGCTGGTGCTTGACATAAAACAAGTATATGTACTTTAGAGGACAAAACCAACTACAACATTTACAAGTTGTTGTTGTTGTGCATGATAATGTGTTTTCAATCCCATTGCTAGTATTATTAAGGCCCAATAAATAGATATCGACTTGATTCTCATTAGAAATATGACTTAAATATCAGTGAAATTACATGATCGGTAACAGCACTTCTGGTGATGTCAGTCTTAATGGGGTTTGCCCCCACTGTCATGTTCAACATTGCCTTCAGGAGTACAAGTGTCAATGTGATCTTCTGACAGAGTCAAATCATCAATTCAACAACCGAATGAAGATGGTGTGACAGATAATTACTTGCAGCTTTACTTTGTAAACTTCGTGAGAGGATAAGGCTGAAGTTTGATATTCTAATTAATGCTGAGTAATTAGAATACAGTGCTTCTGATTGTTGTCTGTGTAACACTAGCTCAGAGGGGAACCACGTGATGATAGGGGAATTATATGATTAACTTGGTGGACTGTAACAAGACTGGTTAACTGCCTTGTTCAGGGGCAGAACAACAGATGTTTCATCTTGTCAGCTTGAGGATTCGATCCAGCAACCTTTCGGTTACTGGCCCATCTAACTACTAGGCTACCTGCCGCCCCAAAATGATGAGACCGATAGAACGAGGAGCATCACATTAGCTGGATTGTATTTGCACATCTAGATCACACACATGAGTTGTCATTAGCTCAGATTTCAGGGTGACAAGAGAGGTCTAATGGGACTGACTTTCTGCCTTAGCAGTTTTCACACCTGATTTGCTATGTTGCTCTCTTTTCTTAAACTAACAAGGACAAAACAATGTGTATTGACACTTTAATTGAATCACAGTTTCTCATCCATGAAATGGAATAGAGTGAAAATTAATATCTCAGATTCCTTCCCACTTAATTGTGGGCTTTGGTGCAGCCCCTTAGTAAATGACACTGCTGACAGAATACAATGTTATTCATTTGAAATCCCAGGATTCATTGGCGTTATTGCTCAGATTGTCCTTGCTACGCTACACATGTATTATCTGGGTGAAGAATTCCTTCCTTCAATGCACTAGTTAGGCTTATCGTGTGAGACACCTATAGTGCTTCCCTGTCTCCGCCATGGGACTGAATCACCACAGTGTTACATAACGTCTTCACCCCCTGAGACAACCTATTAATTAATGAGAACCTGCTAAGAGGCCCCAGACTTCTTCCTCTCCTTGGATTTCCTTGCAGGAAATCAATTTTATGTCATTTTAGCTGCCAATAAATCTCACCGACAAGTTTTATTATATCCCTTCCCTCAGTGAGTCAAAGGCTTACAGTAGAGTACACAGCGCTGAGATGGAGCAGCTGAAACTGTCAGAGGATTAGGAACCACTTCCTCCTGTCTGTTCACTTTGTTTTGAACATGCCAGCAACACTCTGAGCTATTTGAGGCTAAGGGAGGTTGGGGCTAAGGGAGGAGGTTGAGGCTAAGGGAGGAGGTTGAGGCTAAGGGAGGTTGGGGCTAAGGGAGGAGGTTGAGGCTAAGGGAGGAGGTTGAGGCTAAGGGAGGTTGGGGCTAAGGGAGGAGGTTGAGGCTAAGGGAGGTTGGGGCTAAGGGAGGAGGTTGGGGCTAAGGGAGGAGGTTGAGGCTAAGGGAGGTTGGGGCTAAGGGAGGAGGTTGAGGCTAAGGGAGGTTGGGGCTAAGGGAGGAGGTTGAGGCTAAGGGTGGAGGTTGAGGCTAAGGGAGGAGGTTGAGGCTAAGGGTGGAGGTTGAGGCTAAGGGAGGTTGGGGCTAAGGGAGGAGGTTGGGGCTAAGGGAGGAGGTTGAGGCTAAGGGAGGTTGGGGCTAAGGGAGGTTGGGGCTAAGGGAGGAGGTTGAGGCTAAGGGAGGTTGGGGCTAAGGGAGGAGGTTGGGGCTAAGGGAGGAGGTTGAGGCTAAGGGAGGTTGGGGCTAAGGGAGGAGGTTGAGGCTAAGGGAGGTTGGGGCTAAGGGAGGAGAGTGAGGCTAAGGGTGGAGGTTGAGGCTAAGGGAGGAGGTTGAGGCTAAGGGAGGAGGTTGAGGCTAAGGGAGGTTGGGGCTAAGGGGGGAGGTTGGGGCTAAGGGAGGAGGTTGAGGCTAAGGGAGGTTGGGGCTAAGGGAGGAGAATGAGGCTAAGGGAGTAGGCCCATACGGATTGTATACCTACTCCCACCACTTCCCTTATGTTAGGATCTACTCTTCACTGTGACAATGTGGCTGGCAGATGATATTCTGCTGTTAGAGAAGTTTGAGATTTAATGGCAATAAAGAGCCTGTCTCAAGAGGGCTTATGTCCTGGAAGGCAAGTGATTTTCTATGCTGGTTCTGCAGCAAAACAAGCTCCTTTTCCTCAGTTAGTTCTGGAGTTGTGATATGCCTCCAGTGAGATAAAGCTAAGGCTGCCATCATGGGACAACCAACTCTACTGAAACGAGCTGCCTCCCCATATCAGCGGTATAAAGTAGAAATTGCTACATGCTATTTGAAGAAAACAACAATAGAGTAACTGGCCAGTGAAAATCTCACTTTTAAAAGTTCATAGTCTGTTAAGTCACCCAAATAATGTTGTTGACTCATACTATGCTTGTATTTGTAGCCAAAGCATAAATTGGAGAAAAAACACTAAGCAAAAACCTCACCTCAAACTTGTATCTCAAACAGACCGTTTCAAAAATGCTTGCTATTTCCTCATTGTGGATGATGTCTCTTCCGGAGGATCAGCTGGCCAATCAGCGGCCTACTTGCATGAATTTTTTTTATTACCGGTATACGCCCACACCATTCTGTTATAGAGGCACGCCCACACCATTCTGTTATAGAGGCACGCCCACACCATTCTGTTATAGAGGCACGCTCACACCATTCTGTTATAGAGGCACGCCCACACCATTCTGTTATAGAGGCACGCTCACACCATTCTGTTATAGAGGCACGCCCATACCATTCTGTTATAGGGGCACGCCCACACCATTCTGTTATAGAGGCACGCCCACACCATTCTGTTATAGGGGCACGCCCACACCATTCTGTTATAGGGGCACGCCCACACCATTCTGTTATAGGGGCACGCCCACACCATTCTGTTATAGAGGCACGCCCACACCATTCTGTTATAGGGGCACGCCCACACCATTCTGTTATAGAGGCACGCCCACACCATTCTGTTATAGAGGCACGCCCACACCATTCTGTTATAGGGGCACGCTCACACCATTCTGTTATAGAGGCACGCCCACACCATTCTGTTATAGGGGCACGCTCACACCATTCTGTTATAGAGGCACGCTCACACCATTCTGTTATAGAGGCACGCCCACACCATTCTGTTGTAGAGGCACGCTCACACCATTCTGTTGTAGGGGCACGCTCACACCATTCTGTTATAGGGGCACGCCCACACCATTCTGTTATAGGGGCACGCCCACACCATTCTGTTATAGGGGCACGCTCACACCATTCTGTTATAGGGGCACGCCCACACCATTCTGTTATAGAGGCACGCTCACACCATTCTGTTATAGAGGCACGCCCACACCATTCTGTTATAGAGGCACGCCCACACCATTCTGTTATAGAGGCACGCTCACACCATTCTGTTATAGAGGCACGCTCACACCATTCTGTTATAGGGGCACGCCCACACCATTCTGTTATAGAGGCACGCTCACACCATTCTGTTATAGAGGCACGCCCACACCATTCTGTTATAGAGGCACGCCCATACCATTCTGTTATAGGGGCACGCTCATACCATTCTGTTATAGGGGCACGCCCACACCATTCTGTTATAGAGGCACGCTCACACCATTCTGTTATAGAGGCACGCTCACACCATTCTGTTATAGAGGCACGCTCACACCATTCTGTTATAGAGGCACGCCCACACCATTCTGTTATAGAGGCACGCTCACACCATTCTGTTATAGGGGCACGCTCACACCATTCTGTTGTAGAGGCACGCTCACACCATTCTGTTGTAGGGGCACGCCCACACCATTCTGTTATAGGGGCACGCCCACACCATTCTGTTATAGGGGCACGCCCACACCATTCTGTTATAGAGGCACGCCCACACCATTCTGTTATAGAGGCACGCTCACACCATTCTGTTGTAGGGGCACGCTCACATCATTCTGTTATAGAGGCACGCCCACACCATTCTGTTATAGGGGCACGCTCACATCATTCTGTTATAGAGGCACGCCCACACCATTCTGTTATAGAGGCACGCTCACACCATTCTGTTATAGAGGCACGCCCACACCATTCTGTTATAGAGGCACGCCCACACCATTCTGTTATAGAGGCACGCCCACACCATTCTGTTATAGAGGCACGCCCACATCATTCTGTTATAGGGGCACGCCCACACCATTCTGTTATAGGGGCACGCCCACACCATTCTGTTATAGAGGCACGCTCACACCATTCTGTTATAGAGGCACGCCCACACCATTCTGTTATAGAGGCACGCTCACACCATTCTGTTATAGAGGCACGCCCACACCATTCTGTTGTAGGGGCACGCTCACACCATTCTGTTATAGAGGCACGCCCACACCATTCTGTTGTAGGGGCACGCTCACACCATTCTGTTATAGAGGCACGCTCACACCATTCTGTTATAGAGGCACGCCCACACCATTCTGTTATAGGGGCACGCCCACACCATTCTGTTATAGGGGCACGCCCACACCATTCTGTTATAGGGGCACGCTCACACCATTCTGTTATAGGGGCACGCTCACACCATTCTGTTATAGAGGCACGCTCACACCATTCTGTTATAGAGGCACGCCCACACCATTCTGTTATAGAGGCACGCCCACACCATTCTGTTATAGAGGCACGCCCACACCATTCTGTTATAGAGGCACGCTCACACCATTCTGTTATAGGGGCACGCCCACACCATTCTGTTATAGGGGCACGCTCACACCATTCTGTTATAGAGGCACGCCCACACCATTCTGTTATAGGGGCACGCTCACACCATTCTGTTATAGAGGCACGCCCACACCATTCTGTTATAGGGGCACGCTCACACCATTCTGTTATAGAGGCACGCTCACACCATTCTGTTATAGAGGCACGCCCACACCATTCTGTTATAGAGGCACGCCCACACCATTCTGTTATAGGGGCACGCTCACACCATTCTGTTATAGGGGCACGCTCACACCATTCTGTTATAGGGGCACGCTCACACCATTCTGTTATAGAGGCACGCCCACACCATTCTGTTATAGAGGCACGCCCACACCATTCTGTTATAGGGGCACGCTCACACCATTCTGTTATAGGGGCACGCTCACACCATTCTGTTATAGAGGCACGCTCACACCATTCTGTTATAGAGGCACGCTCACACCATTCTGTTGTAGGGGCACGCTCACACCATTCTGTTATAGAGGCACGCTCACACCATTCTGTTATAGAGGCACGCTCACACCATTCTGTTATAGGGGCACGCTCACACCATTCTGTTATAGGGGCACGCTCACACCATTCTGTTGTTGGGGCACGCTCACACCATTCTGTTATAGAGGCACGCCCACACCATTCTGTTATAGAGGCACGCCCACACCATTCTGTTGTTGGGATATTCTCACATCATTCTGTTGTTGGGATATTCTCACATCATTCTGTCGTTGGGGTATTCTCACACCATTCTGTCGTTGGGGTATTCTCACACCATTCTGTTGTTGGGGTATTCTCACACCATTCTGTTGTTGGGATATTCTCACATCATTCTGTTGTTGGGATATTCTCACACCATTCTGTTGTTGGGATATTCTCACATCATTCTGTCGTTGGGGTATTCTCACACCATTCTGTTGTTAGGGTATTCTCACACCATTCTGTCGTTGGGATATTCTCACATCATTCTGTTGTTGGGGTATTCTCACACCATTCTGTTGTTGGGGTATTCACACACCATTCCAGCACAGAAAAGCTGCTTTTGAACATACTCAATTCATTTTTATTTTTAAGGAAAATAATTTCACTCATATTGTAATTAAATATAGGTCATATTTCATAGAAATCTGGAAACACTGGACAGTTACTTTAACCATTGGTATATTCCTTCCTTTTTTACCATGCCTTTGTATTGAGAATGTTTCATGTTACTCCTCAAGGAAATTTCTAAGTGACCCCAAACTTTTGAACGGTAGTGTATATACGTCTAGACCATGAATGGGTGCAGAGGGATTGGGTAGGCTAAATTACCATATTACTGCAGCTGTGATTGATGGCAATACCTCAAAGTGTCTTATAAAAACATGGTATAAACCTATTTACTAAACTGTGATGGATTGGCAGGTGTTAATGGAAATTCTAAAATCAACATAGTGACTCATTTGATGGATTTCAAAAAATGATCTAAAAAGAGGGCACACGGGCATAAATCTGTTCCCCAGCACTCACAAAGTACAGTACTTTCACTCACCTTTATTGTGGGTTTCTACCCATGTAATCTCGTTAAGAAATAAGAAAATAATGGCTTATTAGTATGATTTCGTACCATTCTCAGAACTTACTGGCACTTCAATACCTGTTATAATGTTTGCCTAATAATATTTTTTGCTTGTTTTTGCCTATTGGCCAAACAGATTTTTTTTTTTTTAAAGGCTGCAACAATGCGTCTGTAATTATCATGTCAGTCAAGTTCTAATCTATTTTGACCTACAGGGGAAAACAAACAAGCATCAGTTTTATTTAACTGTGACCGATCACTCTGAGGTGTAATTCATTGTGCCATAAGACAGTGTTCTGTGGTAACACAATATGGCTTGGTCAAACAGAATATATTTTCTACTCATGTTATCTACTCAATGTACAGTACATGCACATAACACTTATGTTTTCCATTAAATACGAGCGAGCTTGTTATTGCTAGACTTAGTTTAGTATTTTCAAAAAATTTGGTTCAAAAATTGGCACATAGAAAATGGCCCTCATGAGTTAACATTCTCTCCTCATTTTTTCAACAAACTTCAATGTGATCACATTGCATCAACCTGACTAGTTGATTGAATGAGTCATCGACGTGACTAGTTGATTGAATGAGTCATCGACGTGACTAGTTGATTGAATGAGTCATCGACGTGACTAGTTGATTGAATGAGTCATCGACGTGACTAGTTGATTGAATGAGTCATCGACGTGACTAGTTGATTGAATGAGTCATCGACGTGACTAGTTGATTGAATGAGTCATCGACGTGACTAGTTGATTGAATGAGTCATCGACGTGACTAGTTGATTGAATGAGTCATCGACCTGACTAGTTGATTGAATGAGTCATCGACCTGACTAGTTGATTGAATGAGTCATCGACGTGACTAGTTGATTGAATGAGTCATCGACGTGACTAGTTGATTGAATGAGTCATCGACCTGACCGGTTGATTGAATGAGTCATCAACGTGACCGGTTGATTGAATGAGTCATCGACGTGACTAGTTGATTGAATGAGTCATCGACGTGACTAGTTGATTGAATGAGTCATCGAGGTGACTAGTTGATTGAATGAGTCATCGACGTGACTAGTTGATTGAATGAGTCATCGACGTGACCAGTTGATTGAATGAGTCATCGATGTAACTGGTTGATTGAATGATTCATCGATGTGACTGGTTGATTGAATGATTCATCGATGTGACTGGTTGATTGAATGAGTCATCGATGTAACTGGTTGATTGAATGATTCATCGATGTGACTGGTTGATTGAATGAGTCATCGATGTGACTGGTTGATTTTTTTATTTTAATATTTCACCTTTATTTAACCAGGTAGGCTAGTGTCACAAGCGTCGATGAAAGGGGACCAAAGCGCAGCGGGTATAGTGCTCATCTTCTTTTATTATCGTAATAAAGTGAACACTTAAACAAAAATAACAAACCGACAATCAACAGTTCCGTAAGGTTCTCAGACTATACAGGAAACAACCACCCACAACCCACAGGAAAAAACAGGCTGCCTAAGTATGGCTTCCAATCAGAGACAACTAACAACACCTGCCTCTGATTGGAAACCATACTCGGCCACACAATGAAAAACGAACATAGAAAATGAAAACTAGAACATATCCCCTGGAAACAAACAAACCCCAAAACACACAAAAACAACACCCCCTGCCACGCCCTGACCAACTACAATGACAAATGACCCTTTTTACTGGTCAGGACGTGACAGCTAGTTGAGAACAAGTTCTCATTAACAAATACGACCTGGCCAAGATAAAGCAAACAAGTGCGACACAAACAACAACACAGAGTCACACATGGAATAAACAAAACATACAGTCAATAACACAATAGAAAAAAGTCTATATACAGTGTGTGCAATAGTAGCGAAATAATTACAATTTAGCAATTAAACACTGGAGTGATAGAGACCGGAGTGATAGATGTGCAGAAGATGAATGTGCAAGTAGAGATACTGGGGTGCAAAGGAGCAAAAATAAATAAATAACATAATGGGGATGCGGTAGTTGGATGGGCTGTTTACAGATGGGCTATGTACAGGTGCAGTGATCTGTGAGCTGCTCTGACAGCTGGTGCTTAAAGTTAGTGAGGGAGATATGAGTATCCAGCTTCAGTGATTTTTGCAATTCGTTCCAGTCATTGGCAGCAGAGAACTGTAAGGAAAGGTGGACAAAGGAGGAGTTGGCTTTGGGGGTGACCAGTGAAATATACCTGCTGGAGCGCGTGCTACGGGTGGGTGCTGCTATGGTGACCAGTGAGCTGAGATAAGGCGGGGCTTTACCTAGCAAAGACTTATAGATGACCTGAAGCCAGTGGGTTTGGCGACAAATATGAAGCGAGGGCCAGCCAACGAGAGCATACAGGTCGCAGTGGTGGGTAGTATATGGGGCTTTGGTGACAAAACGGATGGCACTGTGATAAATTGCATCCAGTTTGCTGAGTAGAGTGTTGGAGGTTATTTTGTAAATTACATCGCCGAAGTCAATGATCGGTAGGATAGTCAGTTTTACGAGGGTATGTTTGGCAGAATGAGTGAAGGATGCTTTGTTGCGAAATAGGAAGCCAATTCTAGATTTAATTTTGGATTGGAGATGCTTAATCTGAGTCTGGAAGGAGAGTTTACAGTCTAACCAAACACCTAGGTATTTGTAGTTGTCCACATATTCTAAGTCAGAACCGTCCAGAGTAGTGATGCTGGACGGGCGGGCAGGTGCAGGCAGCGATCGGTTGAAGAGCATGCATTTAGTTTTACTTGCATTTAAGAGCAGTTGGAGGCCACGGAAGGAGAGTTGTATGGCATTGAAGCTTGTCTGGAGGTTAGTTAATACAGTGTCCAAAGAAGGGCCAGAAGTATACAGAATGGTGTCGTCTGCGTAGAGGTGGATCAGAGAATCACCAGCAGCAAGAGTGACATCATTGATGTATACAGAGAAAAGTGTCGACCCGATAATTGAACCCTGTGGCACCCCCACAGGTGAACGAGTCATCAACGTAAACATATATTTAACCTAGATTTCGCAAATCATTGATAAAGTTATAAAATGTGATTTATTTCAAATTAAATTCCCATTTGTTGACAACTCAATCTCATCCCAAATTAGATATCTATCTGACGTCTTTACCCTGTGCAGAAGGAACTATTTTCTTGAAGCGTTAGCGGAGAAGAATGATTCTTCTCAATCCTCTTCATGTCAGATGTCCTCTGCTCTATCAGCCTCACCATACAATGAAATGGTATTACACACTGTGCCAACAGAACGTGTTTAGCAGTTTCCACAAGGAACCCACACTGTGCTGCCCGAGGTGTTAGTTGGGTTTCATGATAATGGTTGTACCCTCTGGCTGTTGATGCTCCAGCTGCGTTGTCCTCTGGCAGTGTTTGTTTCTCTGGGGGAGCTCAAATGAATAATGAGAATGGGGTAAAGGGAAGCTTACTAACTTCAGTTTGCTAGTTTGCTGCTTTGAGAGACATGGAGAGTCAGGGGATGATTGTGCTGTGGGCTTTGTAGAGCTAATCAACCAGCACCAAAATGGGTTTGTGCACACTGAAAATGTGTATAATGAGAATATGAACTAATCGGAATTCACAATAACCTTAAAGTAAAGGAAATGTGTATTATGTTACAGAGCATCTGTTCCAAACCATTGTTAAACTGTATTTGTCAGTTTAACTTGAGATATATTTTTAATAGGTTTAGACTAAACCTAACCTTTTACTTATTCAGTATTTCTACAGTACATGTTACCTGCACAGGAAATATGGTTTTGGAATATCAGAACAACTCCCTTTTATAATTTTCTATAAGGCTGAGCACAAACCCAGATGTACACTTTGGATGCTTTACTCTGCATAATGCTGATAAAATGCACACAGATGTCTGCCCGTCATTTGCCCGGTGTGGCCTCTCCAACATTCAGTCCCCAGAGTGAATAGCCAATTTCATCTCCACCAGAGAACCTCTTAGAAATCCATCAGGAGAAAAGACTTGTTCTCCAACACTGTGCTTCAGCCAGATACATCTCCATGGTGACAGCTGCTTTATTAGATGCTGGACCAAACTATTTGATAGGGTTGAATATCCACTGTTTAGGACCTACATTATTGATGGTAAATATAGAAATCTCATTGGGTTTCTGGATTTACCGGGACACAGTAATTTCACAGGCTAAACCCCCGGCATCATCTCTATGACATTTCTGCTGGAATTGTCTCCCTCCTGAGTGTCACGGGCCAGAACAGCTGTTGAGAGCAGTTGGTGCATCAACATCTGCAGAGCTGGAATCTCTGCCAGTTTCATCTAGGAATACTGGCAGGTCCACTGGAAGTCAGTTGAACAGATGAAAAAAAATGAGGAAGGTTAGTGAGCCAGAGATAGACATTGATTGTCTCCTTACAGAGCTTTGCTGGGTCTGAGAGACATGGGAAAGCAAGAGATACAACAAATAGATCCTCAGTCAGTGGGGACATTACGTAACACGACTGGTCAGTTATTTGACTGAATATATAGTGGCAAAAGTCTATTATCATTACTAACGTCACATACATACATACACACACACACAGACAGACACACACAGACAGACACACACACACACACACACACACACACACACACACACACACACACACACACTCACTATTTACTTGCAATTTCAGGACAGAAAATTCATTAAAAAATATGCTGCAAACAGAAAATCATAAATATGTTATGTTTTGGTCATTAAAAAGTCATTTTTAGCCAACCTACCAATGCTAATCAGTGTCTGGGCTTCTGTAATTCCAAATTGCTTTTTGCTCTGCAGCACTGCACACCGTACAAAAGAGACGGTTGCTCTCTCCTGACAAAAAATAAAGGTTTTAACTCCTTTGTGGGTATGTCTGCTTTATGGGATACAAAAGAGGTAAAAGAATGGTGCAGAAAATAGATTGAGAAGAGAAAGAACCCGTCACAAAGAATACTGCATTCATACTTAACGTTAGCAATCACTTCAAGATTTTACCTTGGAAACTATTTCCATTTAACTTATCTTTAACAAATAAAAAAAGGAAAATATAACAAGTTACATAACAATAGCTTTATTTAATCATAGGAATGTCAACCTGACATGCTTGTGGCTGATCTAATGGAGGCTTTAATTGTAGTTGAGACGCAGAAGCAACTAAATGTATGAGGAGGCTGTCGAAAGCTGCCTTGATTTCTACTTAATACTTGGCAAGAGGCTTATTCCAGAGCTGCCACTTAACTTCAGCAGATAGCAGAGCAATAGGCTGTTACTGTCATGCTGAAGATGCCATGTCATCCAAAGTACAGCACGGCAGGCTGAATTTAGATACGTGTTTTAAAGTTCCTCGTTATGTTACAGTGAGGGGAAAAAGTATTTGATCCCCTGCTGATTTTGTACGTTTTCCCACTGACAAAGAAATGATCAGTCTATAATTTTAATGGTAGGTTTATTTGAACAGTGAGAGACAGAATAACAACAAAAAAATCCAAAATAAACACATGTAAAAAATGTTATAAATTGATTTGCATTTTAATGAGGGAAATAAGTATTTGACCCCTCTGCAAAACATGACTTAGTACTTGGTGGCAAAACCCTTGTTGGCAATCACAGAGGTCAGACGTTTCTTGTAGTTGGCCACCAGGTTTGCACACATCTCAAGAGGGATTTTGTCCCACTCCTCTTTGCAGATCTTCTCCAAGTCATTAAGGTTTCGAGGCTGACGTTTGGCAACTCAAACCTTCAGCTCCCTCCACAGATTTTCTAAGTGACTGGCTAGGCCACTCCTTTGTTGCCTTGGCCGTGTGTTTTGGGTCATTGTCATGCTGGAATACCCATCCATGACCCATTTTCAATACTCTGGCTGAGGGAAGGAGGTTCTCACCCAAGATTTGATGGTATATGGCCACGTCCATCGTCCCTTTGATGCGGTGAAGTTGTCCTGTCCCCTTAGCAGAAAAACACCCCCAAAGCATAATGTTTCCACCTCCATGGTTGACGGTGGGGATGGTGTTCTTGGGGTCATAGGCAGCATTCCTCCTCCTCCAATCACGGCGAGTTGAGTTGATGCCAAAGAGCTCCATTTTGGTCTCATCTGACCACAACACTTTCACCCAGTTGTCCTCTGAATCATTCAGATGTTCTTTGGCAAACTTCAGACGGGCATGTATATGTGCTTTCTTGAGCAGGGGGACCTTGCGGGCGCTGCAGGATTTCAGTCCTTCACGGCGTAGTGTGTTACCACTACGCCGTGGTAACACACTTGTTTTCTTGGTGACTATGGTCCCAGCTGCCTTGAGATCATTGACAAGATCCTCCCGTGTAGTTCTCGGCTGATTCCTCACCATTCTCATGATCATTGCAACTCCACGAGGTGAGATCTTGCATGGAGCCCCAGGCCGAGGGAGATTGACAGTTCTTTTGTGTTTCTTCCATTTGCGAATAATCGCACCAACTGTTGTCACCGTAGCCCATTCCAGCCTTGTGTACGTCTACAATCTTGTCCCTGACATCCTTGGAGAGCTCTTTGGTCTTGGCCATGGTGGAGAGTTTGGAATCTGATTGATTGATTGCTTCTGTGGACAGGTGTCTTTTATACAGGTAACAAACTGAGATTAGGAGCACTCCCTTTAAGAGTGTGCTCCTAATCTCAGCTCGTTACCTGTATAAAAGACACCTGGGAGCCAGAAATCTTTCTGATTGAGAGGGGGTCAAGTACTTATTTCCCTCATTAAAATGCTAATCAATTTATAAAATTTTTGACATGCGTTTTTCAGGATTTTTTGGTTGTTATTCTGTCTCTCACTGTTCAAATAAACCTACCATTAAAATGATAGGCTGATCATTTCTTTGTCAGTGGGCAAACGTACAAAATCAGCAGGGGATCAAATACTTTTTTCCCTCACTGTAGGTTTATGTCATAAGAAGAAAAAAAGACTTACAGGGAAACTGTATAGATCTATCCAGAAACTAAATAAAATAATTAAGTAGTATTACTTTTAGTAGCCAACTACTTGTTTATTTTTAACTTCATTACAGCCAACTATTGATTCACAAACAGACAGAACTGGTACCATAAATCGTCTGGGGAATTTCTTACATATCAGCCCATCAGGGCCAAATGGGCCGGTCCACTAAAATACTCTGGGCCGGTGTCTATGAAATGGGACAGCAGGCCATTAGCCAGAAAAATCATAATAACATTTCTTATCAGGCCCATTTTCTTTTTACAATAAAAACATGTAATAATTCTCTCCAATGAGATGAACGGACCCACCGGGCATTTTCCCTAACTGCCCTATGGCAGGTAAATTTCTGCAAACAGGTGCGAAAAGAAAGACATGCAAACCACAACTGTCAGATCAATGAACTAACCAACTCAAGTGATTACTTGCTGGAATATTAGCTAAATTTGCAAGACCTTGTTTTAATCTTGGGCACACTTCCAGTTGAATTCTATCCATGCCTCTGCCTCACTACCCACAAAGTCAGCTAGTGTTCAGACACAAAAGACTGTGGTAAGGGTCATTGTGAAAACTCCTAATCAACTCTCTGAGAAAATTAATTGTTTTTCATGGCTAATTCAAGGGGCATTGGCATAAATTGACAGCTGGGGTGTGCCATATGCATACGTAAATTGGTGAGTTAATTTCTAGGTCGTGTGGAGTCCTAGACATTGAGGTACAGTTAGCTCACAGAGGTCAGATGAAGGAAGCGACCCCCATCAGCATGGATGCCAGCAGTGGAGTGCCACTTCAGCATCCTGGCTGAACCTGTTTGTTAGCAGAATTACACAACCCCCTGGGACACAACATCAACACAGAGACAAGGTCCCCTCTGAATCTTTAATTAGGCCATGGAGATAAATAACCGAAGTTTACCACATCTCCACAAAATCAATGACACTCTGATAACTATGGACACCCAGTACATGACAATGTTCTCTGGTGATATAGAGCTCTTCAGGTTACGAGAGTGTGTGCTTGAGGGTGTGCGTATGAGGGTGTGGGCTTGAGGGTGTGGGTATGAGGGTGTGTGCTTGAGGGTGTGTGCTTGAGGGTGTGTGCTTGAGGGTGTGTGCTTGAGGGTGTGGGTATGAGAGTGTGGCTATGAGGCTGTGTGCTTGAGACTGTGGGTATGAGACTGTGGGTATGAGACTGTGGGTATGCGGGTGTGGCTATGAGGGTGTGAGTGTATGGGTGTGTGGGTGTGGGTATGAGGGTGTGAGTGTGGGAGTGTGGGTGTATGGGTGTGTGCGTATGAGGGTGTGAGTGTGTGGGAGTGGGTATGAGGGTGTGTGAATGAGGGTGTGTGAGAGTGGGTATTTTGATGTGGGTATGAGGGTGTGGGTATGTGGGTGTATGAGGGTGTGGGTATGAGGGTGTGTTATGAGGGTCTGGGTATGAAGGTGTGTGCTTGAGTCAGTGAATGAGACTGTTAGTAGAGATAAAGAGGAGTGTTGTTTAATTTGTGTATTTTCTAAGTTTCAATGCAGTCTATTTTTCCAATGAAACTACACTAGTTACTTTGCCATCTATTTTCCCAATGGAACTACACTAGTTACTTTGCTATAGGTTGCAGCATTGACCTTGAAACAAAGATAACAAGAATCTAAGTCTACAGAGATAGGGAGAAAACAGAGAGCTCTTTATCCCGAAATAGTCTATCAGACTACCCATACCAACTCCTGTAAATAATAATGAGCATGTATCTCCTCGCTTGCCCAATCTTCTTTGTAATTGAACAGAGTTGGTCTTTGTAGCAGGGCTAACCTTTAATAATGATGCAACCAAGTATTTCCAATCAATGGGAATCTATGCGGCATGAAGATATATTGATCATTGTTGTGTTAGAGTTGTGTTATTACTCAACAGTTGTGTTAGAGTTGTGTTATTACTCAACAGTTGTGTTAGAGTTGTGTTATTACTCAACAGTTGTGTTAGAGTTGTGTTATTACTCAACAGTTGTGTTAGAGTTGTGTTATTACTCAACAGTTGTGTTAGAGTTGTGTTATTACTCAACAGTTGTGTTAGAGTTGTGTTATTACTCAACAGTTGTGTTAGAGTTGTGTTATTACTCAACAGTTGTGTTAGAGTTGTGTTATTACTCAACAGTTGTGTTAGAGTTGTGTTATGTTATTACACAACAGTTCTGATTGAATTAGTCGAATTTGTGAGTTCTGCTGTGTTACAACAATCGCCTTTCAAGGTGATAAAGCTATTTATGGAGAGAGTGAGGATGGGGCTCCAGTGAATACAGATAAGGGAGGAATAGGTCTGTCGGGTAGAGAACACAATCAGCTGCAGAGCAGAAAGCACCAATGCCTCACTAGAGACATGCCTCCATTGTACTGTAAGAGACAAGTCTTAATTGTGCCTTTGAATGACTTGAGAAAGGCTGTCTGGCATCTGCAAAGAGACAGGCATTCATTTTCCAAAGCCATGGCTAATAGTTTTAATGATCAGATGTCCTTTTGTTCTCTCCAAAATATTATATTTTCCAGAGCAACACAGTTAACGTTTAGACTTCTATGAGCATGACATGAATTTATTTACTGACTGACTGACTGACTAACTACCTGACTAACTGACTGACTGATTAACTGACTAACTAACTGACTGGCTAAGTGACTGACTGACTAAGTGACTAAGTGACTGACTAAGTGACTGACTAAGTGACTGACTGAGTGACTGACTGAGTGACTGACTAAGTGACTGACTGACTGATTAACTGACTATGTGACTAAGTGACTGACTAAGTGACTGACTGACTGACTAACTGACTAACTGACTAAGTGGCTGACTGAGTGACCAAGTGAGTGACTGACTGACTGACTAAGTGACTGACTGACTGATTAACTGACTGTGTGAATGAGTGACTGACTAAGTGACTGACTGACTAACTGACTAAGTGACTGAGTGACTGACTAAGTGACTAACTCACTAAGTGACTGACTGAGTGACTGACTAAGGGACTGACTGACTGACTGACTAAGTGACTGACTGACTGATTAACTGACTATGTGACTAAGTGACTGACTAAGTGACTGACTGACTAACTGACTAAGTGACTGAGTGACTGACTAAGTGACTAACTCACTAAGTGACTGACTGAGTGACTGACTAAGGGACTGACTGACTGATTAACTGACTATGTGACTAAGTGACTGACTAAGTGACTGACTGACTGACTAACTGACTAAGTGACTGACTAAGTGACTAAGTGACTGACTGAGTGACTAAGTGACTAAGTGACTGACTGACTGACTGACTAACTGACTGACTGACTGACTAAGTGACTGACTAAGTGACTGACTGACTGACTGACTGACTGACTGACTGACTGACTGAGTGACTGACTGATTAACTGACTGTGTGAATGAGTGACTGACTAAGTGACTGACTAAGTGACTGACTGACTGACTAAGTTACTGAGTGACTGACTAAGTGACTAACTCACTAAGTGACTGACTGAGTGACTGACTAAGGGACTGACTGACTGACTGACTGACTAAGTGACTGACTGACTAAGTGACTGACTGACTGACTAAGTTACTGAGTGACTGACTAAGTGACTAACTCACTAAGTGACTGACTGAGTGACTGACTAAGGGACTGACTGACTGACTGACTGACTAAGTGACTGACTGACTAAGTGACTGACTGACTGACTAAGTGACTGACTAAGTGACTGACTAAGTGACTGACTGACTAAGTGACTGACTGACTACCTAAGTGACTTACTGACTGAGTGTGTCACATCTACTCCCGCTCCCTCTCTCCGGCGCTCATTGTGGCCAGTTCATACTATCACGGCTCAGGCGAAGACCCAGATGCAGACAGTTCGAAGTAACAAAGTGTATTACAAAAACAGGAGGCAGGCAAACGACAGGTCAAGGGCAGGCAGAGGTCAGTACACCTGGGCAGTGTCACAAGGTACAGAACAGCAGGCAGGGTCAGGGCAGGCAGAATGGTCAAAACCAGGAGAACTAGAAAAGAAAGACGAGAGAAAAAACAGGAGTAAGGGAAAAACGCTGGTAGGCTTGATGAAACAAGACGAACTGGCAACAGACAAACAGAGAACACAGGTATAAATACACAAGGGACAATGGGGAAGATGGGCGACATCTGGAGGGGGTGGAGACAAGCACAAAGACAGGTGAAACAGCTCAGGGTGTGAGAGACTGACTGACTGACTGACTGACTGACTGACTGACTGACTGACTCAGAGTCTCGTTCCTCTCTAGGTTTCTTCCTAGGTTCCTGCCTTTCTAGTGAGTTTTTCCTAGCCACATGCTTTTACATCTGCATTGCATTTGGGTTTTGGCTTGATTTCTGTATAAACACTTTGTGACATCTGCTGATGTAAAAAGGGCTTTATAAATACATTTGGTTTGATTTGACTGACTGACTGACCGACTGACTAAGTGACTAAATTTACTGACTGACTCATTGGAACAACATATTCTACATGCAGCAAATGGGGAAGAAAACAGGGGGACTGACTTGAACATATTTCACTCTGAGAAAAATAATACAAGAGCAAAACATTTTGGGGACAGTTTTATGTCCCTCAATATTGTATGACATGCATCCACAACATGGCCATTACGTTTTGTTGACATCACAGTAAATAGAGGTTGTGGGAGCAATCAGCATAGTCTGACAAGCAGAAATGCTTTGTCTGGACGCTTCTCATTTATCTTGGCTGTCTGATAAAGGTCAGCATTGGGAGAGGTGAGAACCCCATTAAACAGGTCAGCTGTGTCACCACAGAAACATTCAACGCCGCCAATAAAATAACGAGATGACTAAACTGAGATGGTCATCAAGAATTGTGGAAAAAAAGGCTGGCGTAGGTATTGCGTCACAGCAGAAAAATTTAAATACAGGTTATTTTTGATACCAGTCTCTCCTCAAGCTGTATGATACAGTAGCCTATATGACCATGTATGAGCACTGCCAGTCCTCATTCTCAATCAGCCAACCACAATTGCAAAACAAATTAAAAAGTGACAAAAAAATGTTTTTTGATTAGCTTAAATGCAAATGGAAAAGTACAGAATCACACACAAACATTGTAGCCTCAGCGATAAGACGGTGCATGGATTTTGAGAAAAACACGGAAATATCAGGATCTTTAAAAGTTTTATAAAACAGATTCAAACAATGTGCCCAGAAATGTACAGTTCAAGGAAATTAATGACAAAAAATCTGATTTCAAACAAATCCGGTTGAGTAAATACACCAAAGAACATGAATTAGATAAGCTTAGCCACTTTCCTTATGGAGGAGTAGGCCTATCACAAAATGTATGATACGTTTATCTAATACATTTTCAATGGTCAGAATGAAGCACAGGCTCATAGCTGTTTGAAGTTTTCTTGAAACATCTCTTCAAACTGTGAATTACATTTTAACTATGTATGTGCTTCCCTCTGCTGGATACAACCGTAACTACATCAACCATTCATGTGCTTCCATCTGCTGGATACAACCATAACTACATCATCACTATGCATTCCATGTCAAACTCCAAATTAAATCAAAGTTTATTTGTCATGTGCGCCGAATACAACAGGTGTAGACCTTACAGTGAAATGCTTACTTACAGGCTCTAACCAACAGTGCAAAAATGGTATTAGGTGAACAAAAAGTAAGTAAGGAAATAAAAACAACAGTAAAAAGACAGTGAAAAATAACAGTAGCGAGGCTATATACAGTAGCGAGGCTATATACAGTAGCGAGGCTACATACAGGCACCGGTTAGTCAGGCTGATTGAGGTAGTATGTACATGAATGTATAGTTAAAGTGACTATGCATAGATGATAAACAGAGAGTAGAAGTAGCATAAAAGAGAGGTTGGCGGGTGGTGGGACACAATGCAGATAGCCCTGTTAGCCAATGTGCTAACTGGTTGGTCGGGCCAACTGAGGTAGTGTGTACATTAATGTATAGTTAAAGTGACTATGCATATATGATAAACAGAGAGTAGCAGCAGCGTAAAAGGGGGGGGGGGGCACACAATGCAAATAGTCCGGGTAGCCATTTGATTACCTGTTTAGGAGTCTTATGGCTTGGGGGTAAAAACTGTTGAGATGCCTTTTTGTCCAAGACTTGGCACTCCGGTACCGCTTGCCATGCGGTGGTAGAGAGAACAGTCTATGACTGGGGTGGCTGGGCCTTCCTCTGACACCGTCTGGTGTAGAGGTCCTGGATGGCAGGCAGCTTAGCCCCAGTGATGTACTTGGCCGTACGCACTACCCTCTGTAGTGCCTTGCGGTCGGAGGCCGAGCAATTGCTGTACCAGGCAGTGATGCAACCAGTCAGGATGCTCTCGATGTTGCAGCTGTAGAAACTTTTGAGGATCTGAGGACCCATGCCAAATCTTTTTAGTTTCCTGAGGGGGAAGAGGCTTTGTCGTGCCCTCTTCACGACTGTCTTGGTGTGTTTGGACCGTTCTAGTTTGTTGGTGATGTGGATACCAAGGAACTTGAAGCTCTCAACCTGCTCCACTACAGCCCCGTCGATGTGAATGGGGGTCCTCCTTTTCCTGTAGTCCACAATCATCTCCTCTATTCTGCCCTTCTCTGATTCGCATCCAAAGAATCCATTTAGCCTCTTTACACGATAAATGCTACAGGTTATGCAATATTCAGTAAATAGTTCAACAGACGACACAAACACACAACCCCTGGCTCATGTGCAAATTGTACATGACACTATGCTGGTTGTATTTAAAAGTAACTGCATCAAAATCTATTGAAAAGACAGGCCTAGGTCACAAGTGGTAATTCAGAGTCCACTCAGTAAACATGATAATTATAGATAGGAAATAGTGTAGCCTACACACACATCTTATTTACATTTACATTTAAGTCATTTAGCAGACGCTCTTATCCAGAGCGACTTATTAGGTCAGATGGATCAACTTGCTGGCAATGAGGATGCTGCTGGTAACAGGATCATTATTTCACTCTACATATAGTTAATATGGTTATTTAAGGCTTAAGTCACACATACGCGCGCGTCAATCGGTTTACCGGAGCACAACCACAACACATACAGGATCACTTCTGATGTCCCTCTACTGAACAGTGTGCTGTGTGTGAGTAGTTTCATTTAATAAGAAAACATGTTTCATTATATAGTCTATGTTTTTGTATAATATTATTGAAAGTTCCAAAAGACAAAAAGAAGAGAAACAAAACAAATCACAAAGTGTTCAAAAAAATTACACTGAAGCAAGTTTGTACTCTCCGTTAATAAATAGTGAATTAATTTTTTATTTTTCATTTACAGTTTTTCTCATTGGTGTTTTTTGGAACTGTAGTTAAACGTACCAATAGCAGAACAGCCATGGTCAAATGATTAAATACATTTGTAGACTGATCATTTTCTCGCCTTTGTCCCTGGATTGCATGTCTTAAACCCACTTTTGCAAAACTGTAAATACAATTGCCATCAATGAATACAAAATGCACTGTAAAGTGAATAAAGTCTAAGCCTTTGTACAGTATTGAATACATTGACTTGGATTGTGAGGATGCTGATGAATGATTCCTGTTGCTGCTTGCCGATGTAAAGTCTAAGCCTTTGCACAGTATTGAATACAGACACATGAATGATTCCTGCACACAATGTGCTGACTTTCCTTTTTTTATATGAAATAATATTGGATTTGATGTGTATGAAATTGTTTTGTGAAATATGCATAAAAGGTGAGCAATTTTCCAAGCTGGTTGAGGGAATGCCAAGAGTGTGCAAAGCTGTCATCAAGTCAAAGGGTGGCTACTTTGAAGAATCTCAAATAAAAAATATATTTTGATTAGTTTAACACTTTTTTGGTTACTACATGATTCCATAGGTGTTATTTTATAGTTGTGATGTCTTCACATTTATTCTACAATGTAGATTTTTTTTTTTTTTAAATAAAGTAGGTGTGTCCAAACTTGACTGGTACTGTAGTTTTAATGAATGTATTTTGAGACCAAACTACATTTTAAAAAATGCCTTTACTGTTGATAACTGACTTGAGAACACTTTTGAAAATCGACAACATTAATAAAAAAATGCTTGTATGTGTCTGAGAAAAACTGTCATCTCTTTTTCGATGCCAACACTTTGAAGTTGTAGCAATAGTCGCTTTGTTCACTTTGCATGCCAGTGTCTGAGTAGATGTGCCCACTCTGAAAATGACTGACTCCCAGGCTTTCACATGGGCCCTGTGGGCCAGCAGAGCTTATGAGAAAAAAAAGAGATGCTTATTTTCATATACAAACATAAGCAGTATGTGTTTTTTTGTGGCCTCTTGTTTTGAATGGAATATTTATGTATAAAATGTTTGTTATTCAAGCTAACAGCTTTGTTTTCCAGGCTCCGATTTAAGTTTTCTAAATATTGAAGATGACAAATGAGATTCTTTTTTATATACACTACCGTTCAAAAGTTTGGGGTTACTTAGAAATGTCCTTGTTTTTGAAAGAAAACAATTTTTTTGTCCATTAAAATAACATCACATTCATCAGAAATACAGTGCAGACATTGTTAATGTTGTAAATGACTATTGTAGCTGGAAACGGCAGATTTTTTTATGGAATATCTACATAGGCATACAGAGGCCCATTATCAGCAACCATCTGTGTTCCAATGGCACGTTGTGTTAGCTAATCCAAGTTTATAATTTCAAAAGGCTAATTGATCATTAGAAAACCCTTTTGCAATTATGTTAGCATACCTGAAAACTGTTGTTCTGATTAAAGAAGCAATAAACTTTTTTAGACAAGCTGAGTAAATGGATTATCAGCATTTGTAGTTTTGATTACAGGCTCAAAATGGACAGAAACAAAGTCCTTTCTTCTGACCGCAACACCTGTGCATGTCTCGATTACGAGAATGTGAAACTTCAAGATGACAGGTTGACCCGAAGCGGGTTGCTAAAAACCTCAAGCGGTTTCGAGTTACTGTCTTCCATTGTCTGTGATATCAAGAACAAGCAATGCATGTACCGTGTTTTTGCAAAGTGTTGCTATGATGAAATAGAGCTGGCCCTACCTGGAGAGAATGCACCAATTTTCATGCCAATTTTCATGGGAACAGCCACAACAGCCGCAAAGGGAGAAATCAAGCAACGGAGAGAGGTCATTCACAAATTTTGTGAAAAAAACTGAAACGAGCGCGTGGCTTGACCTGGTTAAACTTCAACGAGAAAAGGGATGCTCTTGTGAGGCATCACTTTAACTGGCTGCACCAAGTTGAGCAGTGCCGAAATTATTGTTATTGCTGAAGGAATCACATTTAATCAATATTTGTGAGCTGTTGTGATGTGTCATTCAGGGTAACAAAATATTGTCATACAGTATAACACCAGTATTTTATATTAAAATACAATAAATGTATTTTGTTGACTGAGAGAGACAAAAACAAATCTCAAAGGATGAAGTGAAAGATATTTTCATAGATTTTAGCATTTGTTTACAGTGTAAGGCAGGAAGTTTTTGTAAAAAAAACTTTTTTTAAATTTTGAGTTGTACCCATGACACATCAAATATGTGGTATTCAAAATAAAATGTCTGGGTAGCTATATTTTTGCCAGTCTAAGCATGGATATAAACACAGCAAAAAAATAAACGGCCCTTTTTCAGGACCCTGTCTTTCAAAGATAATTTGTAAAAATCCAAATAACTTCACAGATCTTCATTGTAAAGGGTTTAAACACTGTTTCCCATGCTTGTTCAATGAACCATAAACAATTAATGAACATGCACCTGTGGAACTGTTGTTAAGACACTAACAGCTTACATATGGGAGGCAATTAAGGTCACAGTTATGAAAACTTAGGACAATAAAGAGGCCTTTCTACTGACTCTGAAAAACACCAAAAGAAACATGCCCAGGGTCCTTGCTCATCTGCGTGAACGTGCCTTAGTCTAATGGAAATTATATGATTAAAGGTTTGACTAAATGATTTCACTCAGAAACCATATAACATGTTGAAATGTATTAGTAATTATAAGGCTATAATAATATGTTAAAAACTATAATCCAATACAGTGTGTGAGGAGACTAAGACACTGTTTAAGACTAAGACACTGTTACCACTTCAAAATGAGCAGGGCAGAGTTGATAAGACGACCTTGGGAAAGGAACAGGAGAAGAGGCCTCCCTAAGTTAGGGAGAGAAACAACGGCCTGGGAATGGCTTAGTTGGCAGGAGATTAGAAGACAGGTGGCAAGGTTTGATAAGGAATGTATGCGTACTGTGGAAAAATACAGCCGCCTAAAGCGGGGTGGAGTTCTCTACTGATGTGAGTTCATTTGGGTGTGTGTGTTAATATAAAAGGCTTTGTACATTGTATGGATTATAGAGCTCTCATAAATAAACGTTTTGACCATTGTAGGCTGGTTCTCCTTCTGCTTCAATCAACCAGAATTGAAGTTTGGTTTAAGAACATTGATAACTTAATTCCCATAACAATTAGGCATGCTGCAAGGAGGCATGAGGACTGCAGATGTGGCCAGGGCAATAAATTGCAATGTCCATACTCTGAGACGCCTAAGACAGAGCTACAGGGAGACAGGATGGACAGCTGATCGTCCTCGCAGTGGCAGACCACGTGTAACAACACCTGCACAGGATCGGTACATCCGAACATCACACCTGCGGGACAGGTACAGGATGGCAACAACTACTGCCCGAGTTACACCAGGAACGCACAATCCCTCCATCACTGCTCAGACTGTCCGCAATAGGCTGAGAGAGGCTGGACTGAGGGCTTGTAGGCCTGTTGTAAGACAGGTCCTCACCAGACATCACCGGCAACAACGTTGCCCATGGGCATAAACCTACCGTCGCTGAACCAGACAGGACTTGAAAAAAGTGGGGATAATTGTTTAGCCCAGCTGATTTGTAGGGGTCCAGATTTTGCAGCTCTTTCAGAACATCAGCTATCGGATTTGGATGAAGGAGAAATGGGGGAGGCTTGGGCAAGTTGCTGTGGGGGGTGCAGAGCTGTTGACCGGGGTAGAGGTAGCCAGGTGGAAAGCATGGCCAGCCGTAGAAAAATGCTTATTGAAATTCTCAATAATCGTGGATTTATCGGTGGTGACAGCGTTTCCTAGCCTCAGTGCAGTGGGCAGCTGGGAGGAGGTGCTCCTATTCTCCATGGACTTTACAGTGTTCCAAAACTTTTTGGAGTTTGTGCTACAGGATGCAAATTTCTGTTTGAAAAAGCTAGCCTTTGCTTTCCTAACTGCCTGTGTATATTGGTTCCTAACTTCCCTGAAAAGTTGCATATCGCGGGGGCTATTCGATGCTAGTGCAGTATGCCACAGGATGTTTTTGTGCTGGTCGAGGGCAGTCAGGTCTGGAGTGAACCAAGGGCTATATCTGTTCCTGGTTCTACATTTTTGAATGGGGCATGCTTATTTAAGATGGTGAGGAAAGCACTTTTAAAGAATAACCAGGCATCCTCTACTGATGGAATGAGATCAATATCCTTCCAGGATACCCGGGCCAGGTCGACTAGAAAGGCCTGCTCGCTGAAGTGTTTTAGGGAGCGTTTGACAGTGATGAGGGGTGGTCGTTTGACCGTGGACCCATTACAGACGCAGGCAATGAGGCAGTGATCGCTGAGATCCTGGTTGAAGACAGCAGAGGTGTATTTAGAGGGCAGGTTGGTCAGGATGATATCTATGAGGGTGCCCGTGTTTACGGATTGGGGTTGTACCTGGTAAGTTCCATGATAGTTTGGGTGAGATTGAGGGCATCTAGCTTAGATCAAATATCAAATCAAAGTGTATTTGTCAAGTGCGCCGAATACAACAGGTGTAGACATTACAGTGGAATGCTTACTTACAGGCTCTAACCAATAGGGCAAAAAAGGTATTAGGTGAACAATAGGTAAGTAAAGAAATAAAACAACACTAAAAAGACAGGCTATATACAGTAGCGAGGCTATAAAAGTAGCGAGGCTACATACAGACACCGGTTAGTCAGGCTGATTGAGGTAGTATGTACATGTAGATATGGTTAAAGTGACTATGCATATATGATGAACAGAGAGCAGCAGTAGCGTAAAGGAGGGGTTGGTGGGTGGTGGGTGACGGGACACAATGCAGATAGCACAGTTAGCCAATGTGCGGGAGCACTGGTTGGTCGGCCCAATTGAGGTAGTATGTACTTGAATGTATAGTTAAAGTGACTATGCATATATGATAAACAGAGAGTAGCATCAGCGTAAAAGAGGGGTTGTGGGGGGGCACACAATGCAAATAATCCGGGTAGCCATTTGATTACCTGTTCAGGAGTCTTATGGCTTGGGGGTAAAAACTGTTGAGAAGCCTTTGTAGGACGTCCGGGGTGTTAAGTATATCCCAGTTTAGGTCACCTAACAGTACTCTGAAGATAAATGAGGGGCAATTAATTCACATATGGTGTCCAGCGCACAGCTGGGGGCTGAGGGGGGTCTGTAACAAGCAGCAACAGTGAGATACTTATTTCTGGAAAGGTGGATTTTTAGAAGTAGAAGCTTGAACTGTTTGGGCACAGACCTGGATAGTATGACAGAACTCTGCAGGCTGCCTCTGCAGTAGATTGCAACTCACCCCCTTTGGCAGTTCTATCTTGGTGGAATATATTGTAGTTGGGGATGGAAATTTCAGAATTTTTGGTGGCCTTCCTAAGCTAGGACTTAGACATGGCTAGGACATCAGGGTTGGCAGAGTGTGCTAAAGCAGTGAATAAAACAAACTTAGGGAGGAGGCTTCTGATGTTAACATGCATGAAACCAAAGCTTTTACGGTTACAGAAGTCAACAAATGATAGCGCCTGGGGAATAGGAGTGGAACTGGGGACTACAGGGCCTGGGGGAATCTCGACATCACCAGAGGAATAGAGGAGTAGGATAAGGGTATGGCTAAAGGCTAAAGGCTGTAAGAACTGGTCGTCTAGTGCGTTGGGGACAGAGAGTAAAAGGAGCAGATTTCTGTGCATGGTAGAATAGATTCAAGGCATAATGTACAGACAAGGGTATGGTAGGATGTGAGTACAGTGGAAGTAAACCTATGCGTTGTGTGACGATGAGAGAGGTTTCATCTCTGGAGGCATCAATTAACCTAGCTGAGGTCTCCGCATGTGTGTGGGGTGGGACGAAAGAGCTATCTGAGGCATTTTGAGCAGGACTGAGGGCTCTACAGTGAAATAAAATAATAAAAACTAGCCAAGACATCAGTAGACAAGGCATATTGACATTAGAGAGAGGCATAAAGCAATCATAGGTGTTGATCAGGAGAGCTAAGACAACAACGGGTAAATGGCTATGAATGGGCAGAGCGGGTCAGTTACAGGACCTGAGTTCAAGGCTGGGGCCGACAGGTAAACAAAATGAGCTACCGTGTTATTGAAACAGTCCAGGGGGCATCAGCTGTGTAGCCGAGTGATCATAGGGTCAAAAGAGCAGCAATAGGTGAGTCAGGGTGCTGTTCGGTAGTCACTACTATGCTGGGCGAGCAGGGGACACAGTGTTCAGAAAAGCTAGCGGGCCGGGGCTAGTAGATGATTCTGTGGCGATATCGTAACAGAATAGCCTGTTGAGATCACATTGGGCGATCACGTCGGCAGTCCAGTCGTGATGGATCGGCGGTTCTCCGTGTCGACAATAAAGGGTCCAGGCCAATTGGTAAAGGAGGTATTGTAGCCCTAGAATTAGCTGGTATATGGGCCTAGCTCGAGGCTAGCTCAAGGCTAGCTGGTGCTTGCTTCGGGACAGAGGCGTGAGCTAACTGTAGCCACTCGTTTGCAGCTAGCTAGCTGCGATGATCCGGAGTAATGATCCAGTGTAATGATCCAGAGCGGCAGGAATCCGGTGATATATGGTAGAGAAAAGCATTCCGATATGCTCTGGGTTGATATTGCGCTGTGCAAGACTGGCAGGTGTTATCCAAGCTAAGGCTGGCTGATGCCGGGGGAAAAAAGGCGAGGGGCTAGTTAGCTGGCTAGCTCCTGATGGAAGTTTCAGTTATAAGGAATAAAAATAGCAGATCCGTACCACATTGAGTGAGGCGGGTTGCAGGAAAGTATATTTAGTTCATAGATAGAAATTGAGATGTATACGATAAAGACCGGCTATTTACAAGGGATAAGACAAGGGATAAGACAAAGACAGATATATACGTCCTACTCCGCTGCCATCTTGGATTGTCCATTTTTTAAGGTTTTGAAAAGCTTTATACGTCTTTGACCCTAAAAAGAGCTATGAAATCACATATACTGTCCAAATATGAACCATGTTCTTAATTAATACCATCAATAGAATATCAAAATCCTATGTTAAAAAGGATGTTCAATGGAAAAACCTTAGTTCAATGAATGAGCCAAATGGCTATTTACTCTACCACAGAACTGTTTCATGATTAGAAAAAAACCACACATATTTCATACAGTATCTCCATATGAGGATCACAGGGCAAAAGCAAGGAAAGGGGACATCAGGATTGGATGTCGTGCAGTCTATATATTTGTTGTGCCTCCGCTGTCAGAAGATGAAAATGAACTAATCATACTGTAGCTAGCCACAGAACGCTAGCGAGGCGCTAACATTATCTTCGTCATAATACCGCAGGAAGACAAACTTATAAAATCCTGACACCACACAAAGACATCGTTTACACTGTATGTGACCAATATTGTTATGAGTAAAGTACGTTTACAGAGGTTACAATGTCCATTGAGTGAATTTTATACCTTTAAAAAAGGGGAGGCCAGGAGAGAACACAGCCTACCTCGTTCAAATGGAAACAGTTCTGAACGAGCTCGAGAGCGCAGCGCCGACATCACACACAGAGCCCAACAAAATCAGATCTACGTTCACCAATGTGCAACACACTGAACTTAGATACAATTGTAATGAATAGAGCTGAAATGATTTCTTACTTTATATGTGTCATTTAATATCTGAGCGCAGCCTTGTACTTTACTGTACAGCCAGATGCTGGATTTGGGGGATAGAAGGCACAATATTTGAATAAAACACAGCTGTTCATCTTAGTTCATTGAATTTATGGACAGGAGAACAACTGGGCTCGTGAAACGGAATTTGAAAGACAAGCAGGGGAGGCTTAAGCATTGCACCCTTTCTCTCCCTCAACTGCTGCACTGCCTATGGTTCAAGTCTCTCTGCTTCACTGTGTTTCAAGTAGTCTGTGCTTTGTTGAACACCCACTGAGGAATTTAGTCCTCAGTTATTTGCTCCTTCAATAATTAATTTTTGAATTCCAACTCTCTGGCTCTCTCCTCACTAACCCCTAATAAATGGGTCCCCTGATAAGAGTTCTTGGTCAGGACAAAACTCCCGACCTTCTCATAAACCCTGCCAGCTCCAATCCCCAACCCCTGCTCCCCTTCCTAACCTCCATCTGTTGGATCCAATCCCCAACCCCTGCTCCCCTTCCTAACCTCCATCTGTTGGTGGATCCATTTGAGGGACTGGGGTGACTCGAGTGTACACCCCAGGCTTGTTCCTGTCGACACGGCCCTGGCCCCAGCTAATGGCCTCTACCAGCTTCCATACTGACGAGTCCTCACAGGCCAGAGGGCCCCCGCTGTTCCCCTGGGGACCACAAACACAACAGTAAAACCCCAGGCCCTCACAGACACAACAACAAACAGCTACACAGGGAAACGGACAACCGGAAAAGACACCTGCATGCTAATATTTTAACAGCTATAAAAACATATCAGCCTTTATGTAAGGGATGATCAATGAGGGGCTATAGATCCCAGAGTTGATTATCCCTTTAATAGCATGGTTATAATTTAACACATTTGCCGCAAGAAATGTGTTCATTTGCCAATATTTATGTGTTCAACATCCACTGAAGTAGCTAGCAAGTTTACTACATAGCTACAGTAGTTACTGTGGTAACCAAACAAACAGGCTTGCTAGTTTAACTAACTGAACCATCAAACATAGCTTGCTATTATGAAAAAACGAATTCAACAATACCAATACTGTTTTCAATTCAACTTTTGCTTTCAAAAGCAGCTCAAACAAAACATGTAAAAATTAACTATTGCCATTGAATTATATCATGTAAAAATACAGTGCATTATAGGGAAGTAATGCACACTCTAGAATCCCCTTCAAGCCAATCAGAAAAGAGTATTCAACAATGCCATGGTATAAGTATGTTTAACAACAAATATTTAACATTAATGAAAACATATCAGCATGTGTATATTTAACACCAAATTGTCAAAAATGTCCCACTCTGCACTAAGGCTCACCACCATGGGCTTACAGTACCTGGGAGGAGTCTGTTTCTCCCTCCAGGTAACCTGCACAGATCATCCCGGGGGATATATTGATGGTAGACCCCCGGAGTGCTGCACACCTTATTGGAGAGGAAAGGGACCTGGACAGAGAATAATGAATCACTAGCAGACTACACTCAGACAGAGCTTAAACTTATGAAAAACATTATGACCCCTAGACTGACTACTGGTCTGTAAGTGTGAATAAAGAAACAGCATGTGACATGCTTAACAGCCTTGACTCACCCCCATATGAAGTGCCCCCCCAGCCTGAGATCCAGCACATGGTCCCGTCCTCAAAGTCCTCCCCAAAGTTAGGTAGGCAGATGGGTTCCACAACACCGGGAGCAGGGAGGGAGGACGGTTCAGAGAAACAAACTACACTTCCCAGAAACACATGGGTTTAAAATAGTGATAAAGTGAGAGTTCGCTGAGACTATTGACTACTTACTATGAACCTAAATCTTATTCCTGGGGCAACTAACACATGGCTACTAAGCAACGCATTCAATAGTGAGAAGTGAGCTGGAGCAGAGATGGAGGGTCACAGGGAAACAAGAGTATGGGTGTAGATGAGCCTTGTGGCCTCAATCACAGACAGACAATACACATAATGACATGTCGCTGTCAGAGCCCAGGCGACCCTGAGAGCCCAGGGGACCCTGAGAGAAGAGGGGGTGTGTTGGTTTAAAATAAAGAGTGGGCAGTGTGGGAGAAAACGAGGGTTGGAGGCAAAAGATTAAGGTTAATACAGAAACAAAGCCTCCATCCCTCACATGGAGAGAGATCAGAGATACAGTATGTCTAAAAACAGTGAGTTCCCTACCTACCGTTAAAGACAGTGGGGTCCTTACCTACCATTAAATGTGAATGGCTGGACCAGCTTCACCAGAGCGACGTCGCATTCCAGAGCCTTGGGCTGCTAGATAATCTTCTCCACTGCCAGAGCCTGAGCCCCATTCACCGGCTGCTCTGCCCCATTCACCGGCTGCTCTGCCCCATTCACCGGCTGCTCTGCCCCATTCACCGGCTGCTCTGCCCCATTCACCTGCCTGATCTGTCAATCCTACATGCACTGCCAACGGTGTGGGGAATGCAAACCTGAGGAGGGAGAAACAGTATGAGGGGTGTGGGATTGTGTTTGTGCGTGTACGTGTAGAAGTGTGTTGACACATTGCCCCCAACCATACGACTGCTGAACTGGGGTCTGGAGCCACACTCTGCAGACAAACACACATGCTGTTAATAAAACCCCAAATAATCTGGAAGCTTTGTGTATAGTTTCCCACTTTCCTTAAATATTCACTCACCCAGGCATTTGATTGCAGTCACCGTCCCTGTGCTGTGTTACATTTTATTGGACAAACAGGAAAGGGAGAGCTGCATTGAGTCTTACTGGACAAACAGAGGAAAAGGAGAGCTGCACTGAGTCTTACTGGGCCAACAGGAAAGGGAGAGTAAGACGAAGGGAGAGCAGAAAACAGAGACAGACAGAATATTGATTGCAAACTAATTCTCACAGATGAACTAAGACAGTTTTCTTAAAACAGCATCAGCCCCTATTATCTGTCTTGTATGGTGACAGTTGCCAGGATCTGGAGATGGTATCCAACCCCAACACAGCAGTACAGCAGCTGTTGTTTGACCATTCCTTTGATTGGATGAGGAAGTGGCACAACCGAAGAGAGAGAGAGAGGGGGGGGAATAAAATTGTGGACACACTCATCTCATCAGTGGATCTATAGTTCTGTTTTCCTTCTCTTTTGTTTAAGTTTGCTGTACAGTAAGAGTATTAGGTAGGGAAGGTCCGATCTCTCAAGGTGACTGCAAAGCCAAGGTTGATGTATTTTAATAGCTGATCATGGCAGCCTGGCCCAGACACAATTACATAAGGTACAAATATTTATCTAAACAAAGTGACCTCAGTCAGAGCAGTTAAAAGCTGTCTGGCAGAGAAACTTCACAGCAGGTGATTGATTGTTCAACCTTTAAACTTCCTAATGAACAAACATCATCTGCCACAGGTAGGGAGGTCATTATCTTAAAGTTTCTAGGGCCAAGAGTTTACAGTGAAGACTCTGGACCCTGGTAATAACATTGGCCTCTTGCAAGAAGGCACAAGATTCTTGATATTTCATCCCATGCTTTTCTCACCTTTGGTTATCTGCTTTGAGTCTTTCATAGACAACCTCCATAGGCCTCGCAGTCGACTGCCCTGGTCCTTGTTTGTATCTGCACAGTGATAATCCATACACACAGCCAGTATACACACAGCCAGTATACACACAGCCAGTATACACACAGCCAGTATAAACACAGCCAGTATAAACACAGCCAGTATAAACACAGCCAGTATAAACACAGCCAGTATAAACATAGCCAGTAACATCATCATCAGACGGGGCACAGCTGGTGAGCATCATTAGATACAAATCAATGGGCACCAGTTCCATTCTGCCATGTTGACTGCAAAGCCCCACTCAGGGACAGTGAAGTTAGGCACGCACACTGTCCCTCCGATTGGCCCACTTTTTCAACAGACCCACCAGCCAAATTGTGGTGTTACGGCTGTCAAAGTGCATCTAACCCGTGATACTTGTCCAAATCAATGTGGTTGATACCACTCCATTGACTCCATTCCAGAGATTATTTTGAGCCATCCTCCCCTCAGCAGCCTCCACTGCTTCCCATGTGACAAATTGTTTAAATCCAGATTACACCAGATACAGTGTTTCATGTTCAAAGATAGACCATTAGAATGCTGTAATACTAACCTGATTTTAGTTGGTATAATATACTTTTTTTGAATACGTTTATCAGGGAAAAGTACAGATATACAGTGAGGGAAAAAAAGTATTTGATCCCCTGCTGATTTTGTACGTTTGCCCACTGACAAAGAAATGATCAGTCTATAATTTTAATGGTAGGTTTATTTGAACAGTGAGAGACAGAATAATCAACTCATCCTTGACCGCTGGCTACGTCCCTTCCGTCTTCAAGAGAGCGAGAGTTGCACCCCTTCTCAAAAAACCTACACTCGATCCCTCCGATGTCAACAACTGCAGACCAGTATCCCTTCTTTCTTTTCTCTCCAAAACTCTTGAGCGTGCCGTCCTTGGCCAGCTCTCTTGCTATCTCTCTCAGAATTACCTTCTTAATGCAAATCAGTCAGGTTTCAAGACTGGTCATTCAACTGAGACTGCTCTTCTCTGTGTCACGGAGGCTCTCCGCACTGCTAAAGCTAACTCTCTCTCCTCTGCTCTCATCCTTCTAGACCTATCTGATGCCTTTGATACTGTGAACCATCAGATCCTCCTCTCCACCCTCTCCGAGTTGAGCATCTACGGCGTGGCTCACTCTTGGATTGCGTCCTACCTGACAGGTCGCTCCTACCAGGTGGCGTGGCGAGAATCCGTCTCCGCACCACGTGCTCTCACCACTGGTGCCCCCCAGGGCTCAGTTCTAGGCCCTCTCCTATTCTCGCTATACACCAAGTCACTTGGCTCTGTCATATCCTCACATGGTCTCTCCTATCATTGCTACGCAGAAGACACACAATTAATCTTCTCCTTTCCCCCTTCTGATAACCAGGTGGCGAATCGCATCTCTGCATGTCTGGCAGACATATCAGTGTGGATGACGGATCACCACCTCAAGCTGAACCTCGGCAAGACGGAGCTGCTCTTCCTCCCGGGGAAGGACTGCCCTTTCCATGATCTTGCCATCACGGTTGACAACTCCATTGTGTCCTCCTCCCAGAGTGCTAAGAGCCTTGGCGTGACCCTGGACAACACCCTGTCGTTCTCCGCTAACATGAAGTCGGTGACCCGATCCTGTAGGTTCATGCTCTACAACATTCGCAGAGTACGACTCTGCCTTACACAGGAAGTGGCGCAGGTCCTAATCCAGGCACTTGTCATCTCCCGTCTGGATTACTGCAACTCGCTGTTGGCGGGGCTCCCTGCCTGTGCCATTAAACCCCTACAACTCATCCAGAACGCCGCAGCCCGTCTGGTGTTCAACCTTCCCAAGTTCTCTCACGTCACCCCGCTCCTCCGCACACTCCACTGGCTTCCAGTTGAAGCTCGCATCTGCTACAAGACCATGGTGCTTGCCTACGGAGCTGTGAGGGGAATGGCATCTCCGTACCTTCAGGCTCTGATCAGGCCCTACACCCAAACAAGGGCACTGCATTCATCCACCTCTGGCCTGCTGGCCCCCCTACCTCTGCGGATGCACAGTTCCCGCTCAGCCCAGTCAAAACTGATCGCTGCTCTGGCACCACAATGGTGGAACAAGCTCCCTCACGAGAGGAGTCAATCACCACCTTCCGGAAACACCTGAAACCCCATCTCTTTAAAGAATACCTGGGCTAGGATAAAGTAATCCTTGTAACCCCCCCCCCCCCCCCCAAAAAAAAAAAAGATATAGATGTACTATTGTAAAGTGGTTGTTCCACTGGATATCATAAGGTGAATGCACCAATTTCTAAGTCGCTCTGGATAAGAGCGTCTGCTAAATGACGTAAATGTAATGTAAATGTAATAACAACAACAAAAAATCCAGAAAAAACACATGACAAAAATTTTATAAATTGATTTGCATTTTAATGAGGGAAATAAGTATTTGACCCCCTCTCAATCAGAAAGATTTCTGGCTCCCAGGTGTCTTTTATACAGGTAACGAGCTGAGATTAGGAGCACACTCTTAAAGGGAGTGCTCCTAATCTCAGTTTGTTACCTGAATAAAAGACACCTGTCCACAGAAGCAATCAATCAATCTGATTCCAAACTCTCCACCAAGGCCAAGACCAAAGAGCTCTCCAAGGATGTCAGGGACAAGATTGTAGACCTACACAAGGCTGGAATGGGCTACAAGACCATCGCCAAGCAGTTTGGTGAGAAGGTGACAATAGTTGTTGCGATTGTTTGCAAATGGAAGAAACACAAAAGAACTGTCAGTCTCCCTCGGCCTGGGGCTCCATGCAAGATCTCACCTCGTGGAGTTGCAATGATCATGAGAACAGTGAGGAATCAGCCCAGAACTACACGAGAGGATCTGGTCAATGATATCAATGCAGCTGGGACCATAGTCACCAAGAAAACAATTGGTAACACACTATGCCGAGAACTATTGAAATCCTGCAGCGCCTGCAAGGTCCCCCTGCTTAAGAAAGCACATATACATATACATCTGAAGTTTGCCAATGAACATCTGAATGATTCAGAGGACAACTGGGTAAAAGTGTTGTGGTCAGATGAGACCAAAATGGAGCTCTTTGGCATCAACTCAACTCGCCGTGTTTGGAAGAGGAGGAATGCTGCCTATGACCCCAAGAACACCATCCCCACCGTCAAACATGGAGGTGGAAACATTATGCTTTGGGGGTGTTTTTCTGCTAAGGGGACAGGACAACTTCATCGCATCAAAGGGACGATGGACGGGGCCATGTACCATCAAATCTTGGGTGAGAACCTCCTTCCCTCAGCCAGAGCATTGAAAATGGGTCGTGGATGGGTATTCCAGAATGACAATGACCCAAAACACACGGCCAAGGCAACAAAGGAGTGGCTCAAGAAGAAGCACATTAAGGTCCTGGAGTGGCCTAGCCAGTCTCCAGACCTTAATCCCATAGAAAATCTGGGAGAGAGCTGAAGGTTCGAGTTGCCAAACATCAGCCTCGAAACCTTAATGACTTGGAGAAGATCTGCAAAGAGGAGTGGGACAAAATCCCTCCTGAGATATGTGCAAACCTGGTGGCCAACTACAAGAAATGTTTGACCTCTGTGATTGCCAACAAGGGTTTTGCTACCAAGTAGTAAGTCATGTTTTGCAGAGGGGTTCAAATACTTATTTCCCTCATTAAAATGCAAATCAATTTATAACATTTTTGACATGCGTTTTTCTGGATTGTTTTGTTGTTATTCTGTCTCTCACTGTTCAAATAAACCTACCATTAAAATTATAGACTGATCATTTCTTTGTCAGTGGGCAAACATACAAAATCAGCAGGGGATCAAATACTTTTTTCCCTCACTGTAGATAAACCTAATGACGTTGTTTGGGTATGCGTATTTGTGTCAGTTTGTCTTTGACATACATAGGTGCTTGAAATTGTGTGATCCAAAGGCATTGCAGTGCCTTGCAAAAGTATTCATCCCCCTTGGCGTTTTTCCTATTTTGTTGCATTACAACCTGTAATTTAAGTTGATTTTAATTTGGATTTCATGTAATGGACACTCTTGGCATTCTCTCAACCATCTTCACCTAGAATGTTTTTCCAACCGTCTTGAAGGAGGTCCCACATATGCTGAGCACTTGTTGGTTGTTTTTCCTTCACTCTGCGGTCCAACTCATTCCAAACCATCTTAATTGGGTTGAGGTCGGGTGATTGTGGAGGCCAAGTTATCCAAATTGGTGAAGTGAAATTAAAAAATAACGGAAAAGTGGTGCCCCTAAATAAGATATGGTGCAAACAATTACCTTCAGAAGTCACATAATTAGTTAAATAAAGTCCACCTGTGAGCAATCTAAGTGTCAGATGATCTGTCACATGATCTCAGTATATATACACCTGTTCTGAAAGGCCCCAGAGTCTGCAACACCACTAAGCAAGAGTCACCACCAAGCAAGCGGCACCATGAAGACCAAGGAGCTCTCCAAACAGGTCAGGGACAAAGTTGTGAAGAAGTACAGATCAGGGTTGGGTTATAAAAAATTAACAGAAACTTTTAACATCCCACGGAGCGCCATTAAATCGATTATTAAAAAATGGAAAGAATATGGCACCACAATAAACCTGCCGAGAAAGGGCCGCCCACCAAAACTCATGGACCAGACAAGGAGGGCATTAATAAGAGAGGCAGCAAAGAGACCAAATATAACCCTGAAGGAGCTGCAAAGCTCCACAGCGGAGATTGGAGTATCTGTCCATGGGCAAGTTGCTGCAGGGGGTGCTGAGATGTTGGAAGGGGTAGCCAGGTGGTTTAAGGGGAAACATTTACATTTCTTGGAATGGTCTAGTCAAAGCCCAGACCTCAATCCAATTGAGAATCTGTGGTATGACTTAAAGATTGCTGTACACCAGCGGAACCCATCCAACTTGAAGGAGCTGGAGCAGTTTTGCCTTGAAGAATGGGCAAAATTCCCAGTGGCTAGATCTGCCAAGCTTATAGAGACATACCCCAAGAGACTTGCAGCTGTATTTCACAATAAAAAATATTTTGTATCTTCAAAGTGGTAGGCATGTTGTGTAAATCAAATGATACAAACCCCCAAAAAATCTATTTTAATTCCAGGTTGTAAGGCAACAAAATATGAAAAGTGCCAAGGGGGTGAATACTTCCGTAAGCCACTGTATATACATAATAAACTACAATATTGCCTCTGACAGGGAAGATGCATGCTTTATCAGATCAAAAGAATACAAAGGTGGGTTATATCACTCATCATCATTCTCTGCCCACTAGACATGTTATATCACTCATCATTCTCTGCCCACCAGACATGTTATATCACTCATCATTCTCTGCCCACCAGACATGTTATATCACTCATCATTCTCTGCCCACCAGACATGTTATATCACTCATCATTCTCTGCTCACCAGACATGTTATATCACTCATCATTCTCTGCCCACCAGACATGTTATATCACTCATCATTCTCTGCCCACCAGACATGTTATATCACTCATCATTCTCTGCCCACCAGACATGTTATATCACTCATCATTCTCTGCTCACCAGACATGTTATATCACTCATCATTCTCTGCCCACCAGACATGTTATATCGCTCATCATTCTCTGCCCACCAGACATGTTATATCACTCATCATTCTCTGCCCACCAGACATGTTATATCACTCTGCCCACCAGACATGTTATATCACTCATCATTCTCTGCTCACCAGATGTGTTATATCGCTCATCATCATTCTCTGCCCACCAGACATGTTATATCATGCATCATTCTCTGCCCACCAGACATGTTATATCACTCATCATTCTCTGCCCACCAGACATGTTATATCACTCATCATTCTCTGCCCACCAGACATGTTATATCACTCATCATTCTCTGCCCACCAGACATGTTATATCATGCATCATTCTCTGCCCACCAGACATGTTATATCACTCTTCCCACCAGACAGGTTATATCACTCTGCCCACCAGATATGTTATATCACTCTTCCCACCAGATATGTTATATCACTCTGCCCACCAGACATGTTATATCACTCTGCCCACCAGACAGGTTATATCACTCTGCCCACCTGACATGCGTAAGCGTACACTACAGTATCAGTGTCACTGAGATTGAATATCAGGCATAACCACTGGTCTAAGCTGGCCTGCAGTCAGAGACACACAGAGAGTGTGATTCGTTGCATTTAGGCTGATCATTTAGTCTCTAAGACCAGATTCAAGACTGGTGGTGAAACAGGACGTTTCTTGTGTAGACCCTCAGTCTGTAAAAAGTGAGACTGATCATTGAGATAAAACAAGGGAAAACTCTTGGACCCTCTTGTCTTCATCTTTATGAGACTGACATATGTGTGTGAGCTGCGTTCTTGAACAGACAACGTCTGACATAGAAATATCATTCAGACAAGTGAATTGTTGATTGATAATAAAAAACACAGTGATCATTCTTTTAATTTTAAATATTAGCTACAATAATTGCTGATGATAGACAATGACAACCATTAAGCTCTTTCTTATTTTCATCATGTTATGTTATAATCAGAGAAGTAGCAATACTGAATGTACAGTGTATGTTATGCTGACCGCTGCTGACAGCCAGTGGCAGTAGCAACAGCTTGCAATATAAATGAATTTCGCAACTCTAGTTCAAAGGACCACACTTCTGTATCCCTGCCTTTCAATTATAATGTGTTTGACTCCGACCCTATGTAACATATGATTGAATCAGGATGCATGTCAGTTTACATTGGAATAGTTTGTGTGAATCATTTATTTGTACTAGAAACTTAAATCATTATCCACTTTAAGGCGCCGGTGACTTTTCTTAGGTGTCCATAAAGTTGCCTGCAATATTGCAGCCAGTCAGTCTTCTTGAATCGCCAATGCTGTGTCGTGTCCTTATTGTAGTCTACAGTTGAATAATACAGTGGAGTTTTCGCATACGCTCGTGTAGTCTACAGGATTGTTTGCTTAGTGAGCCTCGTTAGCTCGTACACGGAACACATCTTATTCCACAGCCCTCGTAGCTTCATTTTTAACTACATCCTTGAAATGGAGTGTCGTGTGTTATCTATTCAGAGTCATGTTGTCAGGGGATACGTCGGGAATAAATCGGCAACATTTCCATTGCAGGTAAGAAATGAATATGTTTACGTTACTTGCTGGGGGTTTGCAATGTATGCACGTTCGACAACTCTGAACGAGTGGCCTGGCTACATGCTGAGAAAGAGGAGATACAGTATCCAAGGGTTAGGAAAGATTCGCAAAACTGGTTAGATTAGCAGAATTAGCTAAATTTACATGGGCGTACAGTAACCTGTAGTGTATTTAGCGAATAGAAGAGGTTGGAGAAATTCGGAATAGTCATTCAGAATAACAATAGTGTAGCCTATACTTGCCAGAGGATAAAAAAATAAATATATATATATATATATTTCACCTTTATTTAACCAGGTAGGCCAGTTGAGAACAAGTTCTGATTTACAACTGCGACCTGGTCAAGATAAAGCAAAAGCAGTTCGACACATACAACACAGAGTTACATGCTGACCAGACCGGACACGTCGCAAAATAAATTTAGAAACCATGTTACTCAATTGTTGCACCAACGAGCGTCTGCGTTGCCACGGGCTAAAATAGAAGTCGTTCCTATTTCGCAGATCGCGCTGAAAGTCCTGCCTCTCCCATCTTCTCATTGGTTTATAGAAGCAGGTACCCACGTACCATCTCCTCATTGGTTATACCCACGTGGGTGATTGAAAGACGAACTGTTTTGCCAGTGGTAGTGGTAATACTATGAAAGTTTAAATGCAATCACCATATAAGTTCAAAGATGACTAGAAATGATTCGGTTGGTCGTTTTATGTGTGGATTAATTGTCGGAGTAGAGGACCTTGTGCATTTCAGGTAAAATAACAACTCAATGTTTATATCCCAGGACAAATTAGCTAGCAACAGCAAGCTAGCTAAATAGGACAAATTAGCAAGCAAGTGGATGCTAAATTGCCAAACATGTTTAATGCTTTTCGACCTGTCCCCAAATTAATGTAAATGGTTGCGAGTTTGTTTTGATATTTTAACCTCTTTTGGGCACCCACGGTTCACACTATTCAACAGTCAGTGAAAAATCAGAGCGCCAAATTCAAATCAACAAAATGTCATAATTCAAAGTTCACAAACATACGACTATGTTACACCATTTTAAAGGTACACTTCTCCTTAATGTAACCATATTGTCCGATTTCAAAGGCTTTACGGCGAAATCATAAAGTTAGATTATGTTAGGACAGGTACAACATAAGAAAAACCACAGCCATTTTCCAAGCAGGAGAGGGATCACAAATACCAGAAATTCGTCAAAGGTTAGTGCTTACTTTTAGCTGATCTTCATCAGATGACACTCCTAGGACTCATTGTTAGACAATACATGTATGTTTTGTTCGATAAAGTTCATATTTATATCCAAAAACAGCATTTTACATTGGCGCATGATGTTCAGAAAATATTTTGCCTCCAATACTGCCGATGAATCAGCACAACAATTTACAAAAATACTCATCATAAACGTTGATAAAATATGAAACTGTTATTCAAAGAATTTTAGATAATCATCTCCTTTATGCAACCGCTGTGACAGATTTCAAAAAAGCTTCACGGGGAAAGCACACTTTGCAATAATCTGAGTACGGCGCTCAGAAACATACACTAGGCAATACAGATATCCGCCATTTTGGAGTCATCTAAAATCATAAATAGCATTATAAATATTCACTTACCTTTGATCTTCATCAGAAGGCACTTCCAGGATTCCCAGGTCCACAATAATTGTTGTTTGATAAAGTCCATCATTTATGTCCAAATACCTCCTTGTTTTTTGCGCATTCAGTAAGCTACTCCAAATGTAGGAAGCGCGCCCAAATATTCACGACGAAAAGTAAAAAAAAAAAAGAAAGTTATATTTACGTTCGTTGAAACATGTCAAACATTGTATAGCATCAATCTTTAGGGCCTTTTTAACATAAAACTTCAATAATATTCCAACCGGACGATTCCAATGTCTTGAAAAACATTTTGGAACACAGCTACCTCATCACGTGAAACCGTGCCAATGAACTCATGTCCTTCCCTGAGTCACCAACTCCCCGGCCTTCTTGTTCACTCTCTGTTCACTGCAAAAGCCTGAAACTAGGTTCTAAAGACTGTTGACATCTAGTGGAAGCCTTAGGAAGGGCAAAATGAACCCTAAGTCACTGTGTGTTGGATAGGCAATGACTTGAAAAGACTACAAGCTCCAGATTTCCCACTTCCTGGTTAGATTTTTCTCAGGTTTTTGTCTGCCGTATGTGTTCTGTTATACTCACAGACATCATTCAAACAGTTTTATAAACTTCAGAGTGTTTTCTATCCAGATCTACTAATAATATGCATATTCTAGTTCCTGGGCCCGAGTAGCAGGCCGTTTAATTTGATTGTGTGTGTTCATGAAGAAAGATATGTCATAAACCCACGAAAGTGATGTAATATTTGCAAGCATTGTTATGATCTGCTTGTCTCCCCTCACAGGTGCTTGGGTTCGAAGTGGACTCCATCAACTCAGTGCAATTCTCCAATCACACAGGTGCGTGCAGGGCAGTAACTCCGTGCTCGTTTTTCAATATAACATTTGACAGAAACAGCTGGTAAACAGGCTATGTATAAGAAGTACACTAGAAGAAAATGTTATCAAGAATCAAATTAAATCCTATCCCACACCATTTGGTCTTATGTAGCAACATTCGAAATTGTGTTTTTTTATATTGGATAAAAGTAGAGACTCAGAGGTAGAAAATGGTACATCATAGACTACAGTTGAGGAACAACGAAAGTAATTCTGCTTTGAAAGATGATAAACCCCACTTTGAGAAAATGGCCCTTGAATGTTTTGGTACACCTACTGGAGAGCTCTTCTTTGTCTACACTCGTTCAGCATCGTTCACACCCTCTTAAGCCTTAGCCCCACCCATCTCTTTAAGGATTCACATGTGAGGCCATGTGCTAAACAGCGTGAGTAAGGTAGTGTAGTAAACAACCAAAGATTTCAAGACTAAAGACTGATTTAATACTACGACTATCGATATGTCTGTAAACAGTTGTCACAGTGACATCATGATCATTGTCGGACGACAGTAGAAAAGTATAAACACTCAAACGACAGGCTGCATGACATCAGCAGCCTGGTGGTTCAAAATAGCATATCTGGTGTATTTTAACACCAATAAACCAATCCGTTTAAAAATGAATTTAGTACATGTCAATCTAGCAAACCAGGCAACTAAAAGCATCTTTCTAAACTATTTTTTTGGTTAGTTTCTAGCTTGTTACGTTAGCTGGCTAGCCAGTTCAAACAATGGTCATACCATATTGCTGACGTCTTCACTTTAGATCATTTGTATTCATTATTACAAGAAAATAAACTCACAACAAGATCATTATTTACATGTTAATGGCGAGCTAATTCCAGAAAATAGTTTACGGTTATGAGTGTGACAAAATAAAAGCAGGGCATTGTCTCGTTGGCCTAACGGTGTATCCTAATTTCACTTTGGTGACGATCATGTTATTCTTCACATTACCGTCTCTGGTAAACGCACACTATATCAAATAAAATTAAAGTTTATTTTTCACATGCACAGGATATAGAAGGTGTAAACAGTACAGTGACGTCATAAACATTCTATTGAAATGGTTACTTGCATAATGGAGTCTTTTGTTTACACATGTAGCTAGCTAAACAGTGAACCATAATCCCAACTCATAATATTATTACCCTGCATGAATCTACAGGTAGCTAAAACTAACCAACCATGTTCAATGTTAGCTATCTAACATTAGGATATAACTAGCAATACAAATGGGTCTGAGATACAAATAATATTACTACACAGATCCTACACGTAACATTAGCTAGTTAGCTAACAGTACGCTTTAACTTGCAATGAAAAGGACATTTGACAATTTTAAACCTATAATATCTGAAAATGTAGCTAGCTAGACTCTAGATGGATGCTTCTCCCTCTCTGTCACGGATGCCATGTTTGCCCTTAGTTTGAAGATGTAATCTGGAGACGGGTGTTTTATACAACAGCCTTCTGTGAGTTCTCTTTTCAACTCCTGCATATTTGCAAACAAACACATGAATTCTCCATCCCTTTTATACTCTGCTTCCATTGGGCATTCCACTGATTTCAAAACTCTGTCCTCCAGAAAGTGGAGAGCATTAAAAAAATGTTTTTCAGTTCTTTGTGATATCTCTCAAAAAAGCAACAAAGGATTACTTACACATACAGCGCAGCTTTTGTTATAGACAGAAGCATGCTACATGGCAGACCAATCCGAACTCATCTCTTGGCATGTCCAGCCCACTCATTTCAGCCAATCATGGCTAGCGGGAAGGTTCTTGTCTTTTTCCATGGCTAAACCAAGTAGAATCGTCATTTAATTTGTTTTATTTGTATTTTCATATGGCATACAAGTTTGTTATTAAGACACATTATTTTATTTAACTAGGCAAGTCAGTTAAGAATAAATTCATATTTACAATGTCGGGCTACCAAAAGGCAAAAGGTCTTCTGCAGGGACGGGGGCTGGGATTAAAAATAAAATATAAATATAGGACAGAACACACATCACGACAAGAGGGACAATACATCACTACATACAGAGAGACCCAAGACAGCGACATAGCAAGACAGCAACACATGACAACACAGCATGGTAGCAACACAACATGACAACAACATGGTAGCAACACAACTTGGTAGCAGCACAAAACATGGTACAAACATTATTGGGCACAGACAACAGCACAAAGGGCAAGAAGGTAGAGACAACAATACATCACGTAAAATCAAATCAAATCAAATCAAATTTATTTTTATATAGCCCTTCGTACATCAGCTGATATTCTCAAAGTGCTGTACAGAAACCCAGCCTAAAACCCCAAACAGCAAGCAAAGCATGTGAAAGAAGCACGGTGGCTAGGAAAAACTCCCTAGGAAAAACTCCCTAGAAAGGCCAAAAACCTAGGAAGAAACCTAGAGAGGAACCAGGCTATGAGGGGTGGCCAGTCCTCTTCTGGCTGTGCAGGGTGGATATTAAAACAGAACATGGTCAAAATGTTAAAATGTTAAAATGTTCATAAATGACCAGCATGGTCAAATAATAATAATCATAGTAGTTGTCGAGGGTGCAACAAGCACGTCCGGTGAACAGGTCAGGGTTCCATAGCCGCAGGCAGAACAGTTGAAACTGTTCTAAAACAGCCACAACCGTCAGTAAGTGTCCATGATTGAGTCTTTGAATGAAGAGATTGAGATAAAACTGTTCAGTTTGAGTGTTTGTTGCAGCTCGTTCCAGTTGCTAGCTGCAGCAAACTGTTGGGGACCTTTAACAAAATGTGACTGGCAAAGTTCACATGTTCCAGAAGGCATTTCTGCCCCCCAAAAAAGACTATCCTGTATATGCCTAGTTTCCTTAAACGAGTCACTTATGGAATGTATCCCTGGTTGTGGGATTCTTTTTGGCCCATATCAGTAGTCAATATCATCTCGGCCAACCCCTGTCTCAGCCCACATTCAAGATTCCAGTGACTGTATTTAGTAACCACAGTGTGTAGCACTAGCCTCACCCTCTACATTTTTGGTGAGCCCTTTTTTTTTAACGTCTCCCTCCAATTTGAGGATGTCCACCCATTTGTTGTAAAGTAAAACAGTGTTCACTCGGAGAGAAGAATTGAGCGTTTTGTGCTTATTCAAAATGTGTTTTTGTCTCTAACTAGTGCAATTCCCAAAACAATTTTTCCAAAGTTAAGTCATGAAAGACTGAATGTTTGGAGTGAAATGATGAGGCAGTGAACTCGTATATTACCCTGCAGTCTAAACAATCGCTCTTTCAACTTTGCATTACATGAACTCAGAGAAAGTACTTTTCTATCTGAGCAATTGCACTTACATTAAATCCAGTAAGGTGTTGGAGATAGTCCTACAGTTAATGATTGATAATCTATTAACTGTACAGAAAGAAGGGAGATACTGAACAGTTCAGTAATGGGTTCATAGAGTACATGCCATTCACTCAGAGATTGAACCCTGGGGTGGTTGCATTTTAACTTCTAGTTGGCTACATGATCTATTTTAGATCATGACTTGACCTCCCAATATGGGGCTTGGTAGTGGATGAAAGAGTTTTTTTTGTTTGTTGCCATGAATCCTTTGATGGTGAGAAGTTAAGATCAATATCAAGTTAGGCCTACAGCCCTCAGCCCAATCTATTTGTAGGTCTATCTAGAGATGTTTGACTGGGTTCAAATCCAGCATCTGGCTGAGCCACTCAAGGACTTGTCCCAAAGCCCCTCCTGCATTGTCTTGGCTGTGTGCTTAGGGTTGTTGTCCTGTTGGAAGGTGAACCTTCGACCCAGTCTGAGGTCCTGAGTGCTCCGGCGCAGGTTTTCATCAAGGATCTCTCTGTACTTTGCTCCGTTCAGCTCTCCCTCAAACCTGACTAGTCTCCCAGTCCCTGCTGCTGAAAAACATCACCACAGCATGATGCTGCCACCTCCATGCTTCACCGTAGGGATGGTGCCAGGTTTCCTCCAGATGTGACGCTTGGCATTCCGGGCCAAAGAGCTATATCTTGGTTTCATCAGACCAGAGAATCTTGTTTCTCATGGTCTGAGAGTCCTTTAGGTGCCTTTTGGCAAACTCCAAGCGGGCTGTAATGTGCCTTTTACTGAGGATTGGCATCTGTCTGGCCACTCTACCATTAAGGCCTGATTAGTGGAGTGCTGCAGAGTTGGTTGTACTTCTGGAAAGTTCATTTCAAGAGGTACTCTGGAGCTCTTGGTCACATCCCTGACCAAGGTCCTTCTCCCCCGATTTCTCAGTTTGGCCAGGCGGCCAGATCTAGGAGTCTTGGTGGTTCCAAACTTCTTCTATTTAAGAATGATGGAGGCCACTGTGTTCTTGGGGACCTTCAATCCTGCAGAAATGTTTTGGTACCCTTCCCAAGATCTGTTCCTCAACACAATCCTGTCTCGGAGTTCTACAGACAATTCCTTCGACCTCATGGCTTGGTATTTGCTCTGACATGCACTGTCAACTGTGGAACCTTTATATAGACAGGTGTGTGCCTTTCCAAATCATGTCCAATCAGTTGAATTCACCACAGGTGGACTTCAATCAAGTTGTAGAAGCATCTCAAGGATGATCAATGGAAACCGAATGCACCTGCGCTCAACTTCGAGTCTCATAGCAAAGGGTCGGAATACCTATGTAAGTAAGGTTTTTCTTTGTCATTGTGGAGTCTTGTGTGTAGATATTTAGAAAAATAATTATTGAATCCAAAAGTGTTACACAAATCCAAATATATTTTAGATTCTTCAAAGTAGTGATAGCAGTTGATGTTATTCTCCAATAACACAGACCCCAAAGCAGGGGGCGGAAAATATGTTTATTCAAAGAGAACAAATCATGCGGGAGGTAGATGGTAGATGTTCATGCTCCCCTGTCCTCAGTGATTCTTTCCTGTGATTCTATCCACAGAACAAAGGGACATGATGTAGTTTCATAACCCAGCCTTAGCCTGTGGTTGACCAATTAGAATTCCTTGCAATAAAACTGGGCCAATGGCCAAATAACTATCCTATTTCAGGTTCTATGTATAAACAATTTGGACCAATGAGAACTTGCTATGAGTTATGTCTCTGACCCATTGATATTACAGAAAAAACACTATTTCCATTGATCGTTAGTACTCAATTGACCTCTCGTCTTCTGCGTTGTGTATTTATCTTCGAAATAATCTTACAGTAGCCACCCTTTGCCTCGATGACAGCTTTGCACACTCATGGCATTCTCTCAACCAGCTTCATGAGGTAGTCACATGGAATGCATTGCAATCAACAGGTGTGCCTTGTTAATTTGTGGAATTTCTTTCCTTCTTAATGCGTATGAGCCAGTCAGTTGTGTTGTGACAAGGTAGGGGTGGTATACAGAATGTAGCCCTATTTGGTAAAAGACCAAGTCCATATTATGGCAAGAACAGCTCAAATAAGTGAAGAGAAACGACAGTCCATCATTACTTTAAGACATGAAGGTCAGTCAATCTGGAACATTTCAAGAATTTTGAAAGTTTCATCAAGTGTAGTTGCAAAAACCATCAAGCGCTATGCTGAAACTGGCTCTCATGAGGACCGCCACAGGAAAGGAAGACGCAGACTCACCTCTGCTGCGGAGGATAAGTTCATTAGAGTTAACTTCATGTCAGATTGCAGCCCAAATAAATGCTGCAATCACATCTCGACATCAACTGTTCAGAGGAGACTGTGTGAATCAGGCCTTCATGGTTGAATTTCTGCACAGAAACCACTACAAAGGACACCAATAAGAAGAGACTTGCTTGGGCCAAGAAACACGAGCAATGCACATTAGACCGGTGGAAATCTGTCCTTTGGTCTGATGAGTCCAAATTTGAGATTTTTGGTTCCAACCGTCGTGTTTTTGTGAGATGCAGAGTAGGTGAACGGATTATCCTCCGCATGTGTGGTTCCCACCGTGAAGCGAGGAGGAGGAGGAGGTGTGATGATGATGGGGGTGCTTTGCTGGTGGCACTGTCTGTGATGTATTTAGAATTCAAGGCACACTTAAGCAGCATGGCTACCACAGCATTCTGCAGCGATACGCCATCCCATCTGGTTTGTGCTTAGTTGGACTATCATTTGTTTTTCAACAGCACAATGACCCAACACACCTCAAGGCTGTGTAAGGGCTATTTGACCAATAAGGAGCGTGATGGAGTGCTGCATCAGATAACTTGTCCTCCACAATCACCCGACCTCAACCCAATTAAGATGGTTTGGAATGAGTTGGACCGCAGAGTGAAGGAAAAACAACCAACAAGTGCTCAGCATATGTGGGACCTCCTTCAAGACGGTTGGAAAAACATTCTAGGTGAAGATGGTTGAGAGAATGCCAAGAGTGTGCAACGCTGTCATCAAGGCAAAGGGTGGCTACTTTGAAGAATCTCATCTCAATATATTTTGATTTATTTAACTCTTTTTTGGGGGGGGGGTTACTACATATGTGTTATTTCATAGTTTTGATGTCTTTACTATTATTCTACAATGTAGAAAATAGTAAAAATACAAATTTAAGAAAAACCCTTGAATGAGTAGCTGTATCCAAACGTTTGACTGGTACTCTGTGTGTGTGTGTCTGTGTAAAAAAATCTTGCATATTTTATTTCCACAATGAACTAATAATATGCGTCATAATGTTGGCAGTTCATACAAAAGATTGTTACCTATAACCAGGATTGGCATGACAAATTACATTTGGCAAGCAAATATTATTTCGGCAAACAAAACATCATTACCCCATAGCAACAGATGTGGGATACACACATTCCCTGCCCTTCCCCCACAAACAACCGCAAGCTCGGATGTTCAACAGTTGTTCCATCCCGAGCCCAATTCAAGAGAAGACTTGATGTGCGAATGCATATACAGTTGTAGTTGTTTGAGAAGGCATGCTAGAATGGTGAGATTTGATTAATCAATCTGAAGTTCTAGCTGATGGCGCTCACACACACACCAGTCCCCCGTTGTGACCATTTTCCCAAGCCTCTCTGAGCAGTCAGACCTTATGATTATTTTGTGCCACCAGGGACATAAGAATTTTCCCCTTCTCTGATTGTCCGAGTGTGACCCACTCCCCATGGGTTACTGCAGCTAGAGTTGCCTGCACTGCCACTACCTGGGTGGGGGCACCACACCGGAATCCCCACCTGCTAGGTACAAGGTCATCAAGGTTCTCATTAGCAGCTTTGAGAAATTCCTTATTATGCTCACCCATCAGGGGGCTTTGGCTTTGTTGTACCAACCCTGCCAGGCAGGCTCAGACTCTTGAGGGGTAAGTGCTGCTTTAGTGGGTCTCTGACAGAGTTTATCGTTCTGTCTTGGCTGCATATACTTGCAGTAGGCCTATAAAACAGATAAGGATTTCTCCTTTGTGTGTGGGTCGCTCAGGTGGGCGACTAGGGTACAGGGTTGGGGACCGCTCCATCATGATAAGACAAATAAAAAAAACTTTATTTATAATCTATTTTAAAATGTATATCCCATATCTGCACAAAATTGAAAGCTCTCTCTGTCACAACTCCTGCTCGCAGACACACATGGGCTCTGGCATTTGCAACCATTTTATTTTTTCACTCACTTAACTCCAGACTTTTCCAAACACAAACACACACCCCACCTTCCTTCACAATATACCCACATACTGTGCCTTCTGTCTTCTGTTTGCTGTTTTTATCCCAACCATGCTGATTCCTACCTCATTTCAGGCTTTTAAGTATTTTTGTTTTCCTGTTCCTTATATTTGAAGATTTATTATTTCAATAATTATCCTTGATCCTAATGCTGTCTTTTATTTATTTATAAATACTATGAATAGAACGTTGAATATGATTTATTTGACAACATTCCCTATCTTGAATGGTATAGTGTATTTGTGACTCGTTTCAGGAAACTATGCGTATGTCACCCGTCACTACCCTTTGAATGTAAACTTAATTTTTTTTATCAAAATGCCTTCTGGAACATGTGAACTTTAATGTGCCTTATTAATAACAAACTTGTATGCCATATGTAAATACAAATAAAAATGGTTAAATTACGAGACTAGCCACGGAAAAAGAAAAGCAACCTTCCCGCTAGCCATGATTGGCTGAAAAAATAAGTGGGCTGGACATGCCGAGAGATGAGTTCGGATTGGTCTGCCATGTAGCATGCTTCTGTCTATAACATGAGCTGGTCAGTATGTGTAGGTAATCCTTTCTAATGCTAATTTTTCTTTTAAAAGATATCACATAGTAGAACTGTATAAGTGTTGCTCTCCACTTTCTGGAGGACCGAGTTTTGAAATCAGTGGAATTAGAGTATGATAGCTCAGGAAATGGAGAACATTCTGGCGTTTGATTGCAAATATGCAGACTGAGTCGAAAAGAGAACACACCGAAGGCTGTTGTATAAAACACCTGTCTCCAGATTACATCTTCAAACTAAGGGCAACCATGGCATCCGTGACAGAGAGTCCGCCATCACATCTGGGATGGTTGCATTTCAACTATTAGTAGGCTACATTATCTTAAATCATGACTTGACCTCCCAATATGGGGCTTGGTAGTTGATGAAAGGACTAAATGTTCTACAGTGAATCCTTTGATGGTGAGAAGATCAATGTCAAGTTAGGCCTACAGCCCTCAGCCCAATCTGTTTAATGGAACAAACTATAGAAGGAGCCCTGTTGTTCCTCTACTTTTCCCTTTCACCCCACAAGTCCCCCTTATCTCTCTGTTCTTGGTTCTGGGCCAAGGGGGCCTCCACTAAACTCAGTGGGAAGCCTGTGTGTGTCCTGGTTGAAACATTTTATTTTTCCCCTCATGCATTCTTAATCCTGGAATGTCTCTTCATGATTCAACCAAATAGGCCTAGCTTGTGGTCACCATATTTGTTATCTTGTGTACAGTGTAGTTAGTATCTAATTTGATAGTTCAGTGAGTTGCTCTCCTGTCTGTTTAATGTTTTATAGAGTAATCTGGTAAAGTTATCTGGCTGAAGTGAAACCTGAATGTGTCAGTGAGTTCACTACCTACAGGGAAGACTAACAGAAAGGTGTTGGGGAGGACAAGGAAGGAGTGACTGTAAGGAGGGAGAGTGATAATGTGGGATAAAAGAAGACAGACATTTTGTAGCCCAAACACTTCACTTTGGCCTCAATAAGGTCTGTGCTCAAACCTAGATTATTTTGTGTGCAAATCACTCATTGCCATCAACAAATGATTTGGGTAATGGTGTAAGTGCAGCCTTTTCTTGGAGTTTCATGTTGTATTGTAGATATATAGTGGTGTAATAATATTATATGATGTAATGTTTTATATTTTATGTGATGTAGCTGCCTTGGCAGCATTTAATGGGGAACCCTAATAAATACAAATGACTGACCAACTGTTTAAGTCCTAGCCCCTGCTCATGATTAACTATCATTTCCATTAAATGTGTTAAACTCATGTTCAGGGTTAAAGTGAATAAACACATTCCTTAGACGTTTGAACTTTGAAACCCGGGACTGTATTATTTTTTGCCCCAGCAGGAGGTTTATTAAAATTGTTTAGAGATTAGAATCGTTGCTGGGCCTGTTTCTTGCTCAGTTGTGAATGGCTTGTTTTCTTCAATGAGCTGCTATGTCCTCAGCCCAATGTCAGAGGGAGAGATGCTAGTGAATGATTAATGCAGGTAACTGAATGTCTAACAATGGAGATTGTAATCAGTCTTCCTCTGTCAGCATGTTTGATTGTCTCTCAGCTTCTTTATCTCTCCCAAAAATCGACCAAATCCAAACCTAAATAACTGCTTGCTGACTTCACGTTGCCTGCTGCTGGTCATAAGAACTGATCACAGACAGACTATATTGATTGATGACTGAGAGATCAGTGTTTCTATAATTACCTCAGCAACCAAATCTGCCTCTGAAATTCCTTAAAAAAAAACATCTGGCCAACTTACCAGTCCACACTCTCCCTCCATAAACAACAGCCCCCTTTGTTGTTGGAACTTTTTATTCAGGATAATAGCAGGCATCGGCAGACCGATCAATCTGTTGAGTAAAGTTGAGTATGCTTTATGTCTTAAGGTGATCCCTCACCTCTGACCCTTAACCTCGCTTGTTTCCAAGGTTATGCTCATTGGAAAGGGCAAGTGCTGACGGCAGAGGAGCTGAACGTTCTCTATGAGGGTATCAAACTCAACAACGTCAACCATTATGACTACATCCTCACGGGTGAGACTTTCTATTGGCAATATGGATTCTGCCATTTTAATCCATTTTTTTATAACATTTCTAGGATAGTATGTAGGATTGTTATGGCTGTGTTGATCTTTAACCCCCTAAGGTCGATGGCCGCACCCCCGCGGAAATCAAATTAGTATAATACAAAAAATCCCCATAAAAATGTTGCTTTTAAGATGGCGATCTGTGTTTTTTTTTTTTTTGTTGCATTGGATGCATCTCAATCCACCACATCCGCCTATGTTGACCTTCCGCATCTGCGATGAAAGGTGACAGAGCTAGAGCGGTGTTTGTCAGACCATGAGACATCCCGAAAACTGGTCTTTTCACAAAGTCATCTGTAGCATCTGAACGGTTTGGCCCAGAAAATATTATGACCCCTCTCTCACGAATATGATGGTGTTCTCCATTTTGCTCTGATGCCCACAAGCGTCTTGGGACTCATCTGAAGTCGGTACAGCCGATCTGCCAACTTCTGTCTGTAGGGTACGAAGAGTTTGGGCTATACATTTAATATGACCCCTCTGTGCAAAGATGAGACTCACGAACACATTGTTTTGCTCTAGTACGCCCACAGGCCTCACAAGATTCGTCTGATGGTCCCCTGGTGCCAGTTCAAAAAATAAATGGAGACTGTTTAGTACCAAATATAAGGGGTTAAATACATGTCAAAATTACTAATCCTAATCTTTCTTATAACTCTCAGATATAGGACAGACACTTCTGTTATTCAATGTGTTTGTATGGGCTAATAGCCCTAAGGCCAAATAAAAATGTTCATCAAATATTTTGATACTTCATAATACAATTCCATATAGTTTAGTAGAACCCCCCCCCCCCCCCTCTCCCGGGTTAGACAGGGCTTAGACTGTTTAGTGCCAAAAAATAAGTGGTTAGATAGATAGTGAGGGGGGGGAAAGTATTTGATCCCCTGCTGATTTTGTACATTTGCCCACTGACAAAGAAATGATCAATCTATAATTTTAATGGTAGGTTTATTTGAACAGTGAGAGACAGAAAAACAAAACAAAAATCCTGAAAAACACATGTTATAAATTGATTTGCATTTTAATGAGGGAAATGGGTATTTGACCCCCTCTCAATCAGAAAGATTTCTGGCTCCCAGGTGTCTTTTATACAGGTAACAAGCTGAGATTAGGAGCACACTCTTAAAGGGAGTGCTCCTAATCTCAGCTTGTTACCTGAATAAAAGACACCTGTCCACAGAAGCAATCAATCAATCTGATTCCAAACTCTCCACCATGGCCAAGACCAAAGAGCTCTCCAAGGATGTCAGGGACAAGATTGTAGACCTACACAAGGCTGGAATGGGCTACAAGACCATCTCCAAGCAGCTTGGTGAGAAGGTGACAACAGTTGGTGCGATTATTCGCAAATGGAAGAAGCACAAAAGAACTGTCAATCTCCCTTGGCCTGGGGCTTCATGCAAGATCTCACCTCGTGGAGTTGCAATGATCATGAAAACGGTGAGGAATCAGCCCAGAACTACACGGGAGGATCTTGTCGAATGATCTCAAGGCAGCTGGGACCATAGTCACCAAGAAAACAATTGGTAACACACTACGCCGTGAAGGACTGAAATCCGCAAGGTCCCCCTGCTCAAGAAAGCACATATACTTGCCCGTCTGAAGTTTGCCAATGAACATCTGAATGATTCAGAGGACAACTGGGTGAAAGTGTTGTGGTCAGATGAGACCAAAATGGAGCTCTTTGGCATCAACTCAACTCGCCGTGTTTGGAGAAGGAGGAAGGCTTCCTATGACCCCAAGAACACAATCCCCACCGTCAAACATGGAGGTGGAAACATTATGCTTTGGGGGTCTTTTTCTGCTAAGGGGACAGGACAACTTCACTGCATCAAAGGAACGATGGACGGGGCCATGTACCGTCAAATCTTGGGTGAGAACCTCCTTCCCTCAGCCAGGGCATTGAAAATGGGTCGTGGATGGGTATTCCAGCATGACAATGACCCAAAACACACGGCCAAGGCAACAAAGGAGTGGCTCAAGAAGAAGCACATTAAGGTCCTGGAGTGGCCTAGCCAGTCTCCAGACCTTAATCCCATAGAAAATCTGTGGAGGGAGCTGAAGGTTCGAGTTGCCAAACGTCAGCCTCGAAACCTTAATGACTTGGAGAAGATCTGCAAAGAGGAGTGGGACAAAATCCCTCCTGAGATGTGTGCAAACCTGGTGGCCAACTACAAGAAACGTCTGACCTCTGTGATTGCCAACAAGTATATTATTTATTTATTTTCTATGGGCTAATACGCTATACAAAAGTATGTGGACATCCCTCCATCAAATTAGTGGATTTGACTATATCTGACACACCCGTTTGCCGACAGGTGTATAAAATCGAGCACACAGCCATGCAATGTCCATAGACAAACATTGGCAGTAGAATGGCCTTACTGAAGAGCTCAGTGACTTTCAATGTGGCACCGTCATAGGATGCCACCTTTCGAACAAGTCAGTTCACCAAATTTCAGGCTTGCTAGAGCTGCCCTGGTCAACTGTAAGGGCTGTTATTGTGAAGTGGAAACGTCTACGAGCAACAACGGCTCAGCCGCGAAGTGGCAGGCCACAAAAGCTCACTGAACAGGACCGGCGAGTGTTGAAGCAGGGTAAAAGTAATCTGTCCTTGGTTGGAACACTCACTACAGAGTTCCAAACTGCCTCTGGAAGCACAATAACTGTTCGTTGAGAGCTTCATGAAATGGGTTTCCATGGCCAAGCAGCCGCACACAAACCTAAGATCACCATGTACAATATCAAGCATTGGCTAGAGTGGAGTAAAGCTCGCTGCCATTGGAATCTGGAGCAGTGGAAACGCGTTCAATGGAGTGATGAATCATGCTTCACAATCTGGCAGTCCGACGGACTAATCTGAGTTTGGCGGCTGCCAGGACAACTCTACCTGCCCCAATGCATAGTGCCAACTGTAAAGTTAGTTGGAGGAGGAATAATGGTCTGGGGCTGTTTTTCATGGTTCAGGCTAGGCCCCTTTAGTTCCAGTGACGGGATATCTTAACGCTACAGCATACAATGACGTTCTAGATGATTTTGTGGCTTTCCTGTTTCAGCATGACAATGCCCCCGTGCACAAAGCGAGGTCCATACAGAAATGGTTTGTCAAGATCGGTGTGGAAGAACTTGACTGGTCTGCACAGAGCCCTAAACTCAACCCCATCAAACACCTTAGGGATGAATTGGATCGCTGACTGAGCTGGTCCTAACCGCCCAACATCAGTGCCCAACCTCACTAATACTCATGCCTCAATGGAAGCAAGTCCCCGCAGCAATGTTCCAACATCTAGTGGAAAGCCTTCCCAGAAGAGTGGAGGCTGTTATAGCAGCAAAGGGGGGACCAACTCCATATTAATGCCCATAATTATGGAATGAGATGCAGTAAGGACAAATATAATTTGTCATCAAATAATAAATTATTACTATTATTATTCATTTTTTTGTTACTTCAAGGGATCTTAAAATTCCTAATCGCCCAGTTTAGACTCTTTTGGGTTAACCTATGCTCTGTAAAGTTTGGAATACGTTTATTTATTAAGTTTACACATGAGGTTTGTGACTTTCGAAGTGACCTTTGCGTAATTCAGAGATCTCTTCCTCCCCAAGGGTACACCAGGGACACATCTTTCTTAGAGACAGTGGTGGACATTGTTCAAGAGCTGAAGAGGTTGAATCCCAAACTGGTATATGGTGAGTAACTATTGCCACACAGATGTGTATCCCATACACTGTAGCTATGCTCAGCAAGGTTGTGGATGGATGTAGCGCTTGGGTGTGAGTGTATTCCATATTTTCTTTCTTTGTGTTATCAGTGTGTGATCCAGTGATGGGAGACCAAGGCTCTATGGTTAGTATCCATGCTTTTATAGCCCTTTTATTATAGATTTATCCATGTGTATAGTCCATTCTTCTTATTATTATTATTATTATTATAGTCCTGTTCAAACCACTCATGAACATTCTACCCTCTTCTTTTCCAGTATGTCCCTGAGAATATACTGCCTGTTTACAGAGACAAAGTCGTAGCAGTGGCTGATATCCTCACACCCAACCAGTTTGAGGCAGAGTGAGTACAGTGGCTGATATCCTCACACCCGACCAGTTTGAGGCAGAGTGAGTACAGTGGCTGATATCCTCACACCCGACCAGTTTGAGGCAGAGTGAGTACAGTGGCTGATATCCTCACACCCGACCAGTTTGAGGCAGAGTGAGTACAGTGGCTGATATCCTCACACCCGACCAGTTTGAGGCAGAGTGAGTACAGTGGCTGATATCCTCACACCCGACCAGTTTGAGGCAGAGTGAGTACAGTGGCTGATATCCTCACACCCGACCAGTTTGAGGCAGAGTGAGTACAGTGGCTGATATCCTCACACCCGACCAGTTTGAGGCAGAGTGAGTACAGTGGCTGATATCCTCACACCCGACCAGTTTGAGGCAGAGTGAGTACAGTGGCTGATATCCTCACACCCGACCAGTTTGAGGCAGAGTGAGTACAGTGGCTGATATCCTCACACCCGACCAGTTTGAGGCAGAGTGAGTACAGTGGCTGATATCCTCACACCCGACCAGTTTGAGGCAGAGTGAGTACAGTGGCTGATATCCTCACACCCGACCAGTTTGAGGCAGAGTGAGTACAGTGGCTGATATCCTCACACCCGACCAGTTTGAGGCAGAGTGAGTACAGTGGCTGATATCCTCACACCCGACCAGTTTGAGGCAGAGTGAGTACAGTGGCTGATATCCTCACACCCGACCAGTTTGAGGCAGAGTGAGTACAGTGGCTGATATCCTCACACTTGACCAGTTTGAGGCAGAGTGAGTACAGTGGCTGATATCCTCACACTTGACCAGTTTGAGGCAGAGTGAGTACAGTGGCTACTAGGATACATCGGTTTACATGTATTAAGTTGCTAAGTGCTGCACAATATGTCATAATATAGCTGTTACAGTAATGAGACCATGAATGCTTACTACAGTATTACTACCTCAGAGAAAAACCTATTTGCTGTTCTTAGCCCTTTGTAAAGTGAAGCAATAAGGCCCGAGGTGGTGTGGTATATGGCCCATATACCACGGCTAAGGGCTGTTCTTATGCACGACTCAATGTGGAGTACCTGGATACAGCCCTGGATACAGTCCTTAGCCGTGGTATATTGGCCATATCCCACAAGTCCCACGAGGGGCCTTATTGCTGTTATAAACTGGTGTCCAACGTAAGTAGACCAGTAAATATACTTTTTTTTTTTGTCATGCCCATGGTATGCGGTCTGATATACCATGACTTTCAGCCAATCAGCATTCAGGGCTCAAAGCACCCAGTTTATAATAACTCTTATAGGTCACAAACTCTTTCTTCCCTTATGTTTTATTCATAAAGCAGCAGACCAAAGCTTTCCCCAACACTTTAAGGGAACTGTGCCCTGGTTTATGCATTCAGAATCACACACAGCTTGACTTGATTTGCCTGCAAAATACACCCTCTGGACTAATGTGGAATTACATTCGCCATGTGTGCAAGTATGTCTAGCACCTCTGTGCCTGTACTGTAACCTCTCTGCGTGTGTCTCTTAGGCTGCTGACGGGGAGGACGATCAGCACAGAAAAAGACGCTCTTGACGTGGGTCCCATTGTCCATTATAGAGCTAATACACATGATGATGGTTTTAATCTTGACTTATAATGAAGGCTTCTTGCCCTCTCAGGTGATGGAGCTGCTCCATCAGATGGGTCCTGATACGGTGGTCCTCACCAGCACAGACCTGGCCTCTCCTCATGGGGACCAGTTCCTGGTGGCCCTTGGGAGCCAGAAAATGGGTAAGGCAAGGGCTGGGAGGGAGGGTGAAAGTTTAACTTGCCAACATGTTAAAAGGTAAGACTCATACTGACACTGTGTCCTTTCCTCAGTTAGGCCAGATGGGAGCAAGTCCTCCCGGAAGATTCGTATTGAGATGCCCAAGGTGGATGCAGTCTTTGTGGGCACGGGGGACCTGTTCACTGCCATGCTGCTGGCCTGGAGTCACCACCACCCCAATGACCTAAAGGTCAGTAATACCCCCAGCAGGAGGTTTATTAGAATTGTTTAGAGATTAGAATCGTTGCTGGGCCTGTTTCTTGCTCAGTTGTGAATGGCTTGTTTTCTTCAATGAGCTGCTATGTCCTCAGCCCAATGTCAGAGGGAGAGATGCTAGTGAATGATTAATGCAGGTAACTGAATGTCTAACAATGGAGATTGTAATCAGTCTTCCTCTGTCAGCATGTTTGATTGTCTCTCAGCTTCTTTATCGCTCCC